>NC_136976.1:35110713-35215713 GCF_032717465.1 Coenobita brevimanus | reverse complement strand
CTACCACCTGCCACCATATCTATCAATCAGTCAGTCTATCTATCTATCTATCTACCTATTTATTTGTCTATCTGTCTACCTATCTATCTATTTATCTATTTATCTATCTATATATCTATATCTATCTATCTATATCTATCTATCTATCTATCTATCTATCTATCTATCTATATATCTATATACATATATATATAAAGATATATATATATATATATATATATATATATATATATATATATATATACAGGTATGTGTGTGTGTGTGTGTGTGTGTAGTATCTATCCATAAAGAAGAAAACTGGAGAAGTACTAAATTGCTGCATTATAAAAGTACTGAATATGTGTATCGTTAAGCTATTTTAAAATATCGTTAATCATGTAATACGTTTTGTAGGTATGGTGCGTACTTCAGCGCAGTACTACAAAGACTGTAAGTACAGAAGCAGCTGGATGCAGGAACACTGCAGTATGTCCTCATCTCCAAGCTACTGTTTTTGAAAATACAGTCAATAATAAGAGGATTACATTGTGTTGATATCTGAGTACGATCAAAGGGTTCATAGGGATGAATTTTACCTAAATGCAGTAATAATTTTTGTATATGGGGAGTACTTCTTGTCAGTGCAGCACAGCATCGTTGTGTTTACTTAATAAAGCACAGGACACACACTTTAAATACCCCTCTGTTCGTCCCATTCCAATATCCATATACAGTAACATCACACATGCAAACGATGTGCAAAATTAAATTATTTTCACAAAGGCACAACGTCACCATAATCAGTGTGTGTGTGTGTGTGTGTGTGTGTGTGTGTGTGTGTGTGATAAGAACTGGCCAACTCAAGAATCGCTGAGGCAAAGGAAACTATCTGTTACCTAAGAAACACACCCCTCTTTACTCTCTCTCTCTCTCTCTCTCACTCTCTCTCTCTCTCTCTCTCTTACATGATTATCTTTTTCCATTATTTTTTTTTTTTTTTCTGTCTCTTAATTCTTCTTTTAATTATCGTTTCTCTTCCTTTTTGTCTTTGTTTATTAAGCGTTTTCTTTTAACTTCCCTTCGTTTCACAAGGGGAGTTAGTAGAGAGGGGAGTGGGGGGAAGAGGGGGGAAAGGGACCTGAGATGGTGGGGAGTAGGCGTGAGGGTGAGGGTGAAGGCGGAGTGGCCTGTTTGTGAGCTGTACTTGTAGAAGTTATGCAAAGTGAATTTTTCTTGACTTAGATTCAGTAGACTTATGCTGAAGGACAGTCTGTTATGAGAGTGAGGTGTACCACATAAGTGTGTCTTAGTGTGAGGTGTACTAGATAAGTGTGTTTTAGTGTGGGGTGCATAAGTGTGTCTGAGTGTGAGGTGGGTGAGATGTGTCCTAGTGTGAGGTGCATGAGATAAGTGTGTCTTAGTGTGGGGTGCGTGAGATAAGTGTCTTAGTGTGAGGTACATGAGTGTCTTAGTGTGAGGTGCGTGAGATAAGTGTGTATTAGTGTGAGGTGTATGATATAAATGTGTCTTAGTGTGAGGTGTATGAGATAGTTTCTTAGTGTGAGGTGCATGAGATAGTGTCTTAGTGTGAGGTGCATAAGATAGTGTCTTAGTGTGAGGTGCATGAGATACGTGTGTCTTAGTGTGACGTGCATGAGATAAGTGTGTCTTAGTGTAAGGTGCATGAGATACGTGTGTCTTAGTGTGACGTGCATGAGATAAGTGTGTCTTAGTGTGAGGTGCATAAGATACGTGTGTCTTAGTGTGAAGTGTATGTGATAAGTTGTGTTTTAGTGTGAAGTGCATAAGATAAGTGTGTCTTAATGTGAAGTGCATGAGATAAGTGTGTCTTAGTGTTAGGTGCATGAGATAAGTGTCTTAGTGTGAGGTGCATGAGTGTCTTAGTGTGAAGTGCATGAGATAAGTTGTGTTTTGGTGTGAAGTGCATGAGATAAGTGTATCTTAGTGTGAGGTGCATGAGATAAGTGTGTCTTAGTGTGAGGTGCATGAGATAAGTGTGTCTTAGTGTGAGGTGCATGAGATAAGTGTGTCTTAGTGTGAAGTGCATGAGATAAGTGTGTCTTAGTGTGAGGTGCATGAGATAAGTGTGTCTTAGTGTGAGGTGCATGAGATAAATGTGTCGTAGTGTGAGGTGCATGAGATAAGTGTGTCTTAGTGTGAGGTGCATGAGATAAGTGTGTCTTAGTGTTAGGTGCATGAGATAAGTGTGTCTTAGTGTTAGGTGCATGAGATAAGTGTGTCTTAGTGTGAGGTGCATGAGATAAGTGTGTCGTAGTGTTAGGTGCATGAGATAACTGTGTCGTAGTGTTAGGTGCATGAGATAAGTGTGTCTTAGTGTGAGGTGCATGAGATAAGTGTGTCGTAGTGTAAGGTGCATGAGATAAGTGTGTCGTAGTGTTAGGTGCATGAGTTAAGTGTGTCTTAATGTGAGAGAGATGCATGAGATAAATGTGTTTTAGTGTATGAGTGAGGGGGGATTAAATTAGTGTGCTTTAGTGTATGAGCGAGGAGTGTGAAAAAGTGTGTTTTACTATGTGTTAGCGGTACAAAAGTGTGTTTTAGCGTCAGTGATGTGCGCGAGACAAGTATGTTTTGGTGTGTGGGTGAGGTGTGTGAGGCGAGTGTGTTGTAGTGTGATAGACGTTACAACTCAAGATTTTCTGAAATTTGTAGGTACTGTAAGAGAGAGAAAGAGAGAGAGAGAGAGAGAGGTGCATCAGGAGACTGTGTTGTGGTGTGAGGGGATGGCATTTCACTGAGGGCAGTGTGGACTGCTTGTGAGTTGTACTTTGTCTATCTATCTATTGCCAGACGCCTCAATTCCGTTTGGGGTGACCACAAACAAATCGCCTCCAAGTCGCCCTGTCCCCCGCCATTTCACTGTCCTGCTCCCAACTCACACCCCCCTCTCTCATATACCTCTCCACCCCATCCCTCCATCTCATCCTCGGCCTCCACCTCCCTCTTCCCCCCTCCACCTCACTCACATACACTCTCTTCGCCAGTCTTTCACCCTCCATCCTCTTCACATGGCCAAACCACCTCAGTGTGTTCCTCATAACGCTTCCTATCACATCCACATCCACACCACAACGCTCCTTTATATCCTCATTCGTCAGCCTGTCTCTCCATGTGACTCCACAGGCTCCTCTTAAATAACTCATTTCCAATGCTCTCACTCTTGACTTGTGTCCTTCCAACAACGTCCAAGCTTCACTTCCATACGTTAGAGTTGGTATCACAATACTGTCATGTAGTAACTTTTTCACTTCCATGTTCACTTCCCTGTTTCTTATCACTGCTTTCAAAGAATCAGCAACCTTTCTTCCCTGCTGTACCCTTTCACGCACTTCACCCTCCAAACCTCCATCCTTACTCATCACATTACCCAAGTACTTAAACGTACTCACATTTTCCAATTCCTCACCATCCAACCTCGCTGTACATTCACTGACTTCACCTCTCTCAAAGACCATCACTTTACTCTTCCCTACATTCACCTTTGGATTCCGTTTCTTACACACTCTCCCAAACTCATCCACCAAGCCTTGCAGCTCCCCTTCGTCTTCACTCAACAACACAGTATCATCTGCAAACAACAGTACAGGGAGTTTCCAAACACTATCCTCTCTCACCAGGGCCACTCCAACATTCACTACCCTACCTTGTACCTCTTTTATTATCCCATCCATGTACAGATTGAACAACCATGGAGACATGACACATCCCTGTTTCAACCCAACTTTCAAAGAGAAAAATTCACTTAGTTCACCATCCACACGCACTGCAGCCTTCGCACCATCGTACATACTCTTCACAGCATTCAACAACTTCCCATCTACTCCATATATTCTTAGCACTTTCCACAATCCTTGTCTATCCACCCTGTCATATGCTTTCTCCAAATCCATGAAAGCCGCATACAACTTCTTTCCCTTCTCTAGAAACTTTTCCACTAATGATCTAAGAATGAATATCTGATCTACACAAACCTCTTCCCTTCCTAAAGTCTCCCTGTTCTTCTCCAACTAATTTGACTGTTCTTTCTCTAACTCTGTCTATAAGTATCCTACCATACACTTTTCCTATTATACTAAGAAGACAAATGTCCCTATGATTACCACACACTTCTTTTTCCCCATTTCCTTTGTACAAGGGAATAATTATGCCTGACTTCCAATCCTCCGGGACTCTACCTTCCTCCCAGGCCAATTTGCACATCTTCCACATCCATACTACTACTATCTCTCCCCCATGCTTCAGCATTTCACCACACACTCCATCAATTCCTGGGGCTTTCCCCGATTTAACTTTTTTCATTGCTTCCACAACTTCTATCCTATTGATTTCTTCCTGTCTTCTCACCTCCCTCCTTCTCCCATGCATTCCCCAGCCACTTATACTCGCATTACTTCCATCTTCTATGTTCAACAATTCCTTAAAGTGTTCTCTCCATCTGCTCACTTTTTCTCCCTTCTCCACTAGTAATCTACCATTTTTATCTTTCACTCCCCTGCTAACTTCACTTCCACCCTGTCTTACTCTT
Organism: Coenobita brevimanus; assembly: GCF_032717465.1. NCBI lineage: Eukaryota > Metazoa > Arthropoda > Malacostraca > Decapoda > Coenobitidae > Coenobita > Coenobita brevimanus. The sequence continues at coordinate 35,211,167 of NC_136976.1, read as the reverse complement.
TTCACCTCTTTCCAGAACATTTTCTTACAGTCCCTCCACTTTACACTCAAATTCCTTGCAAATTCCTCATCCACTCTCTTCTTACTCTCTCTTACTAATCTTTTCACCTCTCTCTTTCTTTCTACATATAACTCTCTCTTCCGCCTCTCAACTTCTTCCACGTCCCTATTTCTCATCCATTCATTGTATGCTTTCTTTTTTTGTGCCACAGCCTGTCTCACCTCTTCAGTCCACTACGCTGTTCCTTGCACCCCCCTCCATCTTCTCTTCCTTCCACACATCACATCACATGCTGCACATATTTCTTATGTAAATATCCTACACACACCTTCCACGTCTCCCATCTGTTCCAATTCATATTTGCCCAGTCGTTCCTCCACTTCTCTCTTATACTTTGCCTTTTTCTCATCCTCTTGTAACCTTTCCACTCTCCTTGCAACTACTCCTTCCTCTCGTCTTTCCCTTCTTCTATTCCTCCATCTTACTTGAATCCTAATTCTGGCCACCACCAAGTAGTGGTCAGAAAGTCCACTCCCCCAACCTCTATAAGCTCTTGCATCCATTACACATCTTCGCATCCTTTCATCCACACACACATAATCAGTCATTGCCTTCCTTTCATTCAGTTCAGCATCCACCCTTCTCATCACTCGCCATGTATACCTGTGGATCATTTTATGCCTGAAGAGGGTATTGGCTATCACCAACCCCCTTCCAGCACAAATGTCCACTAACGCACTCCCATTCTCATCTATCTCAGCAGGCACACCCCACTCACCAACTATTCCATCCACCTTCACATTCCCTACTTTACCATTCATATCACTGATCAAAAACACTCTCTCATTCCTTCCAAACTTTTCCATGCACACTTCCACATTTGTCCAGAACTCTTCTCTCACTCTTCTAGCACGATCTTGCGTTGGCGCATACACACACACAATCGCCCACATTTGTATTCCAACTTTCAACTTTACCCACACAATCCTTGACCCAACTGATCCATACTGTCTTATGCTCTTCTTCCATCTTTTACTCACAACTATACATACTCCTTCCTTTTCCCTCTCATTCTCACCTACTCCTGCACATATACCCCATCCATACTCCCATTCTCTCACACTTTCTTCTCTCCATTTTGTTTCAGTTATTCCACATACATCCACTTTCGCACCCTCAAGCACCTGGACAATCTCTCTCTCTTTCACCTCATCATTCGCTCCTCTTACATTCCATGTACCCATTAACAAGTCCTTTGTCCGGTCCTGGGTCGTCATCGTTTGGTCAGTCCTTGTCCGAGGCTTCTTGTTTGTTTTTTTTAGTTAGTTGTTTTCCGGGGAGGGGCACTAACCCTTCGCCAACCATTTTAGTCGCCTTTTACGACAAGCAGGGATACTGGGGGAGTATTCTTGAAAAAAAAAAAACCCTACCCCCAGGCAATATACTTTGTGCTGACATCAATATATAAGACGACCCTGGGATAAAATTCTGAATTTCAAAGGCTTGACTGATGACAGAATGGAGGTGTGGTCCATTATCACTGGCCACACCAATGATGAAGCCTTTATGATTCACTTGCATTTCTGTTATCCCATTTTCTGGCTCCGGATCCAGCCTAGCTACCCCATGTTTAACAGCAGAGACAAAGTTTGAATGACGTTTCTGATAAAAATGAACATAAGAACGACGACGACGACGACGTTGATGAGGAACACAATATACTTTAGTATGTGGAGCTGGGATGTAGGGAGAGTGAAGACGGGCTGAGAGGACAAAGCGAAATGTAAATGAGTGAAACAGGTGAATGGACACTGAACACTGAATTTTAATGTGGTGGGAGATGATGGATGTCGTTTTGGAGGGCGTGTATGGGAAGGATGAGGTGAGGGGGATGTAGGAATGTGGACAGTGTGTGGAAGCAAGGTGGGGTGTAGGTAGACAGTACAGTACACTGTAAGGTGTGTGAAGTGTAGGAAGTAGGAAGTTGATGCTGGAAGGGTAAGGTATGGGTAAGGTAGTGAGGGTGAAGTGTAGGTGTACATGCATTGTGAAGTGTGACGTGGCTGTGGTATGTAGGATGTGGACAAGGAAGACACTGCAAGATGTGAGGAGGAGGGTGGGGAGGGGATGGGGATTGCGTTAGGGGGACGGGATGGAGAGTGGGCGAGGGGGACGGGATGGAAAATGGGTGAGGGGGATGGAATGGATGGTCGGTAGGTGGGAGGAGGTGGAGAGCGGATGAGCAGGGTGGTGGTGGGAAGTGGGCGTGGGGGTGGGAAGGCGCTCATAGTCTAAGGTGGTGTGTGGCGAGGTCTGTGAAATTTTCATGAGGGCCGAGAGTAGGACACAAAGTAAGACTGGGGACTGAGCTCTGAGTGTGGCCAGTGAGGAATACAAAGAGAGAAAAGCCAGTGGGTAGGAGGGATTTCAGTGTGCTGGGCTGAGAGACACAAGCACACTTACTAATATGATCAGAGGAAAGACTGTTGGTGGGAGGGTGGGTACTGAGCTGAGATACACAAACACGTTTACTATAACGACGGGAGGAAAGCCAGAGGATGAGAGAGATTTTAGCGTTATGTGATACACAAACACAATTACCATCAAATTTCATGTCATAACTGTAACATAATTTAGGTAGTGGGTGAAATAAAGATGAAAGCATAGTCACCTCATGTCTCCAAACACAACAATATTATAATTGTAATACTGTCCCGACCCCATTTCTTACTGTCGTTGGCCTTTGAGGGTTTCTAACACCTCTTAATTTACGACTGATTATGCATACTACATTTCACTCTTCTCTTGCTTGCCATTTACTGCTTTTATATGTAAAATTGATTTACAGAAGTAATAGATATGCGATATACAATGACCCATATCAAGAAATAATCAGGTAATGGTGTTACAGAGCCTACTTAAAGGACGAGAATGTTAGCCAAATTGACAAGTGTGTGATTTAGAGGAAGAGGAAAGTGGATATGATTTGAAAGCGTGAGAATATGGGTGGAATGGTTGAGTGGCATGAAGGTGCATGATTTGGAAGGACCAAGAAAACTAACAAAACGTAAATGGGACGGTTCTTTAAGATAGAGAACTTTGGAAGGGGCTTGTCTCATCAGTGTGCAGATATCTATCTATTGCCAGACGCCATAATCCCGTAATAGGTGGCTACACACAAATCGAATCCATGTCGCCGCTCCCCCGGCTCACACACCCCCTCTTTCATATACCTCTCCACTCCATTCCTTCATCTCATCCTAGGCCTCCTTCTCCGCCTCCTCGCTCTCCCCCCTCCATCTCACTCACATACACTCTCCTTGTTAGTCTTTCGCTCTCCATCCTCTCCACATGGCCCAACCACTTCAGGGTATTTCTCCTAACACTTTCTATCACATCCACATCCACACCACAAAGTTCCTTCACTTCCTCTTTTGTCAGTCTGTCTTTCCATCTGACCTTACATGCTCCTCTCAAGCAACTCATTTCCACTGCTCTCACACCTAATATGTGTCCTTCCAGCAAGGTCCAAATTTCAATTCCATACGTTAGAGTTAACATCACAGTACTATCATGCAGCGACTTTTTTTCTTCCATGCTCACTTCCCTATTTCTTATCACTGCTTTCAAAGAACCAACAACCTTTCTTCCTTGTTCTTCCCTTTCAAGCACTTCATACTCCAAGCTTCCATCCTTACTCATCACACTACCCAGATACTTAAATGCACTCACATTTTCCATTTGCACATCATCCAGCCTCACTGTGCATTCAGTGACGATTTCTCTCGAAGACCATAACTTTACTCTTCCCTACATTCACCTTTAGATTCCGTTTTTTACACACTCCCAAACTCATTCACCAAGCCTTGCAGGTCCCCTTCGTCTCCACTTATAGTCTGGAGGAATTTCACTGAACATCGTTCCGAGGCATAAACAAAGTTTTATTGCATTTTTTGATGAAAATAAAAAAGTGCACCCAGTTGGCACACTTGAGCATTTTGTTATATGGGCCGAAATCCAAAATGGCCGCCCGAAAAAATGAAACATTATAATATATGATTACTGTTGTCACTAGTTTTACTAATATTACTTTAATTAATTGTAAAATTCTATCTATCTATCTATCTATCTATCTATTGCCAGACGCCTCAATTCCGTTTGGGGTGGCCACAAACAAATCGCCTCCAAGTCGCCCTGTCCCCCGCCATTTCACTGCCCTGCTCCCAACTCACACCCCCCTCTCTCATATACCTCTCCACCCCATCCCTCCATCTCATCCTCGGCCTCCACCTCCCTCTTCCCCCCTCCACCTCACTCACATACACTCTCTTCGTCAGTCTTTCACCCTCCATCCTCTCCACATGGCCAAACCACCTCAGTGTGTTCCTCATAACGCTTCCTATCACATCCACATCCACTCCACAACGCACCTTTATATCCTCATTCGTCAGCCTGTCTCTCCACGTGACTCCACAGGCTCCTCTTAAATAACTCATTTCCACTGCTCTCACTCTTGACTTGTGTCCTTCCAACAATGTCCAAGCTTCACTTCCGTACGTTAGAGTTGGTATCACAATACTGTCATGTAGTAACTTTTTCACTTCCATGCTCACTTCCCTGTTTCTTATCACTGCTTTCAAAAAACCAGCAACCTTTCTTCCCTGCTGTACCCTTTCAAGCACTTCACCCTCCAAACCTCCATCCTTACTCATCACACTACCCAAGTACTTAAACGTACTCACATTTTCCAATTCCTCACCATGCAACCTCGCTGTACATTCACTAACTCCACCTCTCTCAAAGACCATCACTTTACTCTTCCCTACATTCACCTTTAGATTCCGTTTCTTACACACTCTCTCAAACTCATCCACCAAGCCTTGCAGCTCCCCTTCGTCTTCACTCAACAACACAGTATCATCTGCAAACAACAGTACAGGGAGTTTCCAAACACTATCCTCTCTCACCAGGGCCACTCCAACATCCACTACCCTACCTTGTACCTCTTTTATTATCCCATCCATGTACAGATTGAACAACCATGGAGACATGACACATCCCTGTTTCAACCCAACTTTCAAATAGAAAAATTCACTTAGTTCACCATCCACACGCACTGCAGCCTTCGCACCATCGTACATACTCTTCACAGCATTCAACAACTTCCCATCTACTCCATATATTCTTAACACTTTCCACAATCCTTGTCTATCCACCCTGTCATATGCTTTCTCCAAATCCATGAAAGCCGCATACAACTTCTTTCCCTTCTCTAGAAACTTTTCCACTAAAGATCTAAGAATGAATATCTGATCTACACAACCTCTTCCCTTCCTAAAGCCTCCCTGTTCTTCTCCAACTAATTTCTCTGTTCTTTCTCTAACTCTGTCTATAAGTATCCTACCATACACTTTTCCTATTATACTAAGAAGACAAATGTCCCTATGATTACCACATACTTCTTTTTCCCCTTTTCCTTTGTACAAGGGAATAATTATGCCTGACTTCCAATCCTCCGGGACTCTACCTTCCTCCCAGGCCAATCTGCACATCTTCCACATCCATTCTACTACTATCTCTCCCCCATGCTTCAGCATTTCACCACACACTCCATCAATTCCTGGGGCTTTCCCCGATTTAACCTTCTTCATTGCTTCCACAACTTCTATCCTACTGATTTCTTCCTGTCTTCTCACCTCCCTCCTTCTCCCAGCCATTCCCCAGCCACTTATACTCGCATTACTTCTATCCTCTACGTTCAACAATTCCTTAAAGTGTTCTCTCCATCTGCTCACTTTTTCTCCCTTCTCCACTAGTAATCTACCATTTTTATCTTTCACTCCTCTGCTAACTTCACTTCCACCCTGTCTTACTCTTTTCACCTCTTTCCAGAACACTTTCTTACAGTCCCTCCACTTTACACTCAAATTCCTTCCAAATTCCTCATCCACTCTCTTCTTACTCTCTCTTACTAATTTCAAGAAATTCTAGGCTTAACAAAGTATACTCTATATGTGTACATTGTGAAGAGAAAAATTACTCAGCTAATTATAATTGCTTGAAAAAGGCACCAAATGTGATTACCGTACCCTGTTAGACTATCACCAGGCATTACCACAATATTTCATTTTCTTAACAAACTATACAGGGAACATTTTTAAATATTTAACATGTTTATTCCAACAAACATATTTAAACCATAATCTTTTTCACAACTAAAATGTTCATATCCCTTATATCAGAATGTTAGACCAATTACGCCCTTCAAAATTGATCAAAATGCTTTACATAAAAAATATATGTTGGTTATAAATATAAAAACATTGATAAACTAAACACTATCTATCCATCTATATACCTAGGCTGCTTCCCCCAAGGAAAGGGAGGTAGCCGAGACAGGACGACACACTCCCCATTTACTCATCCATTCAAACACATTCATTCGCATCTTAGCCCCAAAGGGGAGAACGGACAGATCCTCACCGCACCACACTGCACAAGGGTCAACTGCGCAATGCAATCACTGACATCCGCAGCAGGGCCCGACAGCAGAGCTGGTTTACCCCTGCCACATCATAACAGACTCATCCCCTTACCTGCACCTGACCTGAAATAGCTGATCAGACCAAATGCGGGAGAATATCCCCTCAGGGCTGCGTCATCACTTATTCATTCACAATTTCTCTTCACCCATTTCTGTCACGCACAGCCACTCTTTCATGCTCAACAGACATCCCTCCCGCATCCAGCGCTCTCTTCACACTGTCCATCCATCCCATTCGTGGTCTTCTTCTCAGCCTTACACCTCTCACATCAGATCTAGTTAGCTTTTTCACCAATCGCTCATTATCCATTCTCTCCATATGCCCAAACCATAGCAACACCCTCTGCTCAACTCTACCAGCCATCTCCCGAACAACTCCAGTTCTCCTTCGCACTTCATCATTCCACACTCGATCCATACGCGTCACTCCACACATACTCCTCAGACACCTCATCTCCATTACATTCAAACTTTTCCTCTCTGCTACACCCATATTCCATGTTTCAGCCCCATACAATGCAGTCGGTACCACAACACCCTCATACAGCCTTCTCTTTACATCCATTCTAAGCGAATGACATCTAAACACTTTTTTCATTCCTCCCAGCACCTTTCCTACTTCATTTATTCTAAACTTCACTTCTGCATTTATTCTTCCATCCACAGCAACATGTGACCCTAGATATTTAAAACACTCTACCTCCTCAAGCAACTCGCCATTCAAAACTATATTCATCCCCCTACCATCTACCAACCTCGTACACTTCATCACTTTACTCTTATTCTCATTTACTTTCAATTTCCTCCTTTCACACACCCTTCCAAACTCCTCTACCAACTGTCTCAATCTCTCCTCTGAATCAGCCACCAGTGCAGTATCATCTGCAAACAGCAGCTGCTTCAGATTCCACTCTCCACCATCAACATTCACCAGACTGAGAACTCCACCTAAAACTCATGCATTCACCTCCCTTAGAACACCATCCATGTAAATATTAAACAACCAAGGCGACATCACACATCCCTGTCGCAGCCCCACTCTCACAGGAAACCAATTACTCACAGCATTTCCCACTCTTACACACGCTCTATTATTTACATAAAAACTTTTCACCCCTTTTAATAACCTACCATCATGTCCATACAATCTTAAAACAGTTCACAAAGCCTCCCTATCAATTCTATCATACGCTTTCTCTAAATCCATAAATGCCCAAAACACATCCTTGCCTTTCGCTAAATACTTTTCACACACTTGTCTCACCGCAAACACCTGATCCACGCATCCCCTCCCTCTCCTAAAGCCACACTGCTCATCACCAATCACTCCCTCTGTACCCTCTCTAACTCTCATAATTAACACTCTACCATACACCTTACCTACAACACTCAACAGACTTATACCCCTAAAGCTAGTACATTCATACTTATCACCAGTCAACTGGCACCATACCTTTCACAAAGCACACATTCAACAATCTTACTAACCAGTCAACAACAGTCACTCCACCACCCTTCAGGCATTCCACAGCACACCCATCCATACCTGCAGCTTTCCCTGTTTTCATCTCCTTTACTGCCTTCTGCACTTCCTCCTTCGTGATCAAAGAATCATTCAACTCTCCCAACACATTTATTCCTTGCACCCTTCCATCCGCCACAAGCTCAGCCACCCTTTCCTCCTCTACATTTAACAATCTTTCAAAATACTCTGCCCATCTCTTCCTTACTGCATCCATCTCAATTAACATCCTTCCATCCTCTGCTTTTACTCGTTCTTCCTTCCCAGACTCTCCCATTCGCACCCTTTTCACCTCCTTCCAAAACATTTTCTTATTCTGTTGAAAATTACTGTCAGCCGCCTACCCCACCTCTCATCTGCTGCCACTTTAGCATCAAGCACAGCCCTTCTCGTCTTATTCCTCTTTTCCTTATACCTCTCATATGACATCTCATCCTTCCTCTGCAGCCACACTTCATATGCACGTCTCTTCTCAGCCACAGCCATACTTACTTCCTCGCACCACCATTCACTTCGTTTTCTTACACCACCACCCACACGTCTTACACCACACACCTCTTCTGCATGCCCCACCACAGCACTCTTAAATAACTCCCATTCCTCCTCCACACTGCCATTTTCCCGATCTTTCACTGCTTTCCACTCATCTTTCAATTTCTCCTGATACTCTATCTTTTTCTCTCTTTTATCCAACTCACTCACTTTCAAAACCTCCCTGCCACACCTAACTCTCCTAGCTCTCACCCATCTCTTACCTACTCTTAACTTTCCCTCCACCAGGTAGTGGTCAGACATACCTCCACCCTCCCCTCTCAGAACTCTCACATCCAACAATCTTCCCATTACATTCCTAGACACAACCACATAGTCCATCAAAGCTCTTTCAACAACCCTTCCACCCTCCTGTCTCACCCATGTATACTTATAAATATCTTTCTTCTCCAACAGCGTATTTCCAATCACCATCTCTCGCGCAACACACATCGCTATCATTCGCTCCCCATTTTCATTTCTTCCAGGCACACCATGCATACCAACTACACCTTCAACTGCTACATTTCCCACTCTAGCATTCAGATCTCCCATCATTACCACATTCACATTCGCTCCAAAACTCTGCAGACACTCATCAACATCATTCCAGAAAGACTCCCTCTCTTCTTCATCCCTTTCACTACCAGGCCCATATGCACTCACAAACACCCACAAATCACGTTCAAATTTAGCTTTCACCCGCATCAGTCTCGATGACACCTCCTTCCATTCAATCACACACTGCTGTACTTCCGGACTCACTAACAAGGCCACACCTTCTTTTGCCCTTCCTCTATCAACACCTGACAATCTTCCATTCACACTTCCCAACATAGACTCACCCTTCCCTTTCATCTTCGTTTCACTCAAAGCTAACACATCCAACTTCCTTCTCACAAACATTCTCCCAATCTCCTTCCTTTTAGCCTCAATCGTACTACATCCACGCACATTCATAGACCCAATCTTCAGGGTACGGGGATAACTCCATCCCCCATCCCTTTCTCTGGCCTGTCTCTTTTTAGGAACTAAAAAACAGAGGAGGGGGTCCCTAGTCCCCTCACCCTGCCCCTTTTAGTCGCCTTTTACGACACGCAGGGAATACGGTGGCAGTATTCTTCCTAACACAACCTGGCCGCAGAGTAGTAGTACCACCCCATAGTGTGGCCAGATTGTGTCCCCCCCGCCACATTTACAATTAACATATTAAGTGTCTGTCATTTCCATGTCCATACTTTCCTCGTCTTCAACTAACACTCTTGATTTACTTTGAAGATTGTGGCAGTCAGTTCCACGGCAAGCACAAAACAGTGAGCAAGAAAGTTGTGCTGCAGCACAACTGCAACGGGCAGTTGAACATGGGGTGCGGATTGACACCCACACTTGATTAGTTTTAGGATATCAAGTGGTTCAGGAGAAACATCAGGTGGCAAGCCAATTGGAACCAACATGTTTGAATAAGGATCCTTGGTCCACCCATAATGAAGAGGGTTCATTTTTGGTGGCTCTGGATCTAGGGAGCTTCTTTAAATTGCTGCCTGTAAATGGGCTCTGCAAACATGTTCTTCAAATGCTTCTGTTGTTGGTGGCAAAGCTTTTAGCTCTGGTGCTGTGGTGAGCCGAAGATTACCCATCTTTGATTGCCACACAGTATATCTTAAAGATGTTATGTTGTTTTCATTTGGAAAGCCATAACATGCTGCAATGAATTTTGTGGCTTCAGCAGTAACATCAGTCAGCTCTTTTTATTGCCATCCTAATCTAGTGTCTTCCCACTCTTTATTACCTCTAACATTGCTCCTTTACCAGTGTCCCATAAATATGAAACACTGTCACATCCTGTAAGAACATGGGCAGGTAACAGACTGTTGAGAACATCTTGATTTTGCTCATCTCTTGCTTTGATATCTGTATTTGATCGTGAAGGGCTTGTTCCAACCATTACCATATTGCAGGCAAGATTTTCTTGCTTTTAGAAGTGGCATAGCAGGACAAATATGTCAGTGTCATCAGCAACAATTCTAATGCTGCGTCTTCCTGACCTTACCAAATGAACAGCTTGCTACACCACAATAACATCAGCTTCCTCATGTGTAGTGCGCAAGTCAGGCCTGCTTCTTCTGATTCCATTACAAAGATCTTCTGGTATTGGTTCCTTACTTGTAATCATGAGGTGTTTGTCATTGTGTGGCAGTAAATCAGTGTGCTCACACAGATACTCACAAATGATATTAATCACCTGGGATTTATTGTGTGTAACAGATAAGCAGACCTTCTGTGGTGGCAGATGTTGCCAATTACAGTCTGTGGCATCTACTTGCTTCCTTCCCAGCTCTAGCTGCTCGTGTTGCCTCTTTTATGCTTCCACTGTGATACCTGTCAAAGACCAGATGTGTGTTTGCTGCTAAAAGACAATGACATATGTACTGTACAAACTTTAGTATATAATCTTCTATGACACCTTTGCTTGGCCATTTGACAACCCAGAGAATTGCACACCCATCAAGTATTATAGCATCAGCTGGGACCGTTCTGCAATCAGATACTGCTACTTGGATTTTGGCTTTCAGGGTGGCTTTGGAAGGTGACAGCCTCATATCACCTGTCTTTTCCTGGAATATTAAGGGTGGAAATGCAGCCAACCCATAAGAGAGAATATCTCATGTTAATGTTCCTAGAGGTCTGAAGACAAAGCACTCTTGAATAGATCAATGTGGTATCATACACAGATATATTGTCCACTTTAATTTTTTTTTCTTGAAGCTGACATGAGCAAAACTGGTCTTGTGAGTGACTTCTGAAAACTCTGTGGCCATCCTTCCTCAAACGTTTTCATCATAGCTGCTCCCAATTCAACAGCCCTGTCAACATCGACATGCTCTGCACATATCCTACCTCTAACCACATTAATAAGTCCAGGTGGATGGCACTCTCCTTTCAGTGGATCTATACAGCTTTGAAGCTTCTCCTGAGTTTTTGCTCTATCTACTTCATCTCTTTGTATCCTTTAAGGACCTTCTTCCTTATGGGTCATGACTGTGGATTGAGCGTTTCCATCAAGCAAGGATACAACGTCTTTTTTCAGTTGAGCGCAGATATGTAGTCCAAGAGCCAATCTTTTCAATGCTGCTGGTTGATGGGTTATTCCAGTAATTCCTCCTGGACTATGGCCATAACGCATGAAAGTTGTCTCAATGGACTGGTCAGACCAGATGCCATTCCAGATGCCTGGTTGATGTCGCAATACATGACCTCCGTCCATCAAGTCTTGAAGCACTTTATCAGGCAGTTTGCTCATAGAATGAAAGTAATACAAGGCATAAAATGTTACAATGTGTAGTTTACAGGTGATCATTTTGTTTAGTGAATGTTCTCATAGGAAAAGTTAATATTATTATTGTAGGAAGAAAATTAAAAACTGAAAAAGAACACTAAACATGTTTTATTAGCATCGTCATTCATGCTGGCGATAATATTGGATTTCGGCCTCCATTTTGAAACGCTCGAATGTGCCAGCTGGGTGCACTTTTTTATTGTGATGGTTACATTCCAAAGTATCAGAAAATGCAATAAAACTTTGTATATGTCGCGAAACGAGGTTCACCCGAAAATGACCATTCTGCCACCAGACTATAACAATGCAGTATCATCAGCAAACAACAGTACAGGGAGTTTCCAAACACTGCTCTCTCTCACTAGGGTCGCTCCAACATTCACTGCCCTACCTTGTACCCCATTAATAACCCCATCAGTATACAAATTGAACAACCATGGAGACACGGCACATCCCTGTTTCAGTCCAACATTCATATAGTAAAATTCACTCAGTTCATTATCCACACACACTGCAGCCTTAGCACCTTCATACATACAGTATTCTTCGTGGCATGTAACAACTTCCCATTTGATTCATGTATTCTTAATACTTTCCACATTCCATGTGCGGACATACTGGAGGATATTTTTTTTTCACTCGTTTGCGTCATTTTTTTTTTTTAATGCATAAAAAGGCGCATTGTCCATGGTACTGGGTACGGTTGTAACTGCTAAGCGTTTCGTAAAGAGTATTGCTCTTTTGTATAATGCAGAGTCAACAGCATCCTTAACAAGATCAGTGGTGAGACAGTCATCACGTCCTGCCTTGCTACCCTGCTGTTCTGTCAAGGTTTCTTTACTTCCTCTTAAGTATTAGTTGTATAAATCTTTCACCTATATTTGACCTAGATTATTCTTCCTTTTCAGCTTATTTCTCGTAGCCCAGTGGTAGAATAAGACAATACTATGGTTCCAAATCCTTTCCATAGCACTCTTTTGTGACCGGTGTTAAGCTGTTTTTACATATCAGCACTCAGAATGGAAAGACAGGAATTTTAGGCCATGTCTGGCCCACGTTAGAGTAAAAACGAGTATAGTAGTAGTAATAGTAGTAGAAGAAGTAGTAGTAGTAGCAGGAGTAGTAGTAGTAGTAGTAGTAACAGTTGTAGTAGTAACAGTAGCAGTAGTAGCAAAAACCCTGGCTCATCTGAACGTGAACCCAGTGGACTGCAGGTTGAACTTGCTCTCCTCGTGCAGTCCACACTATTACCACATCTGATATAATGGTAAGAATCACTATAGCATTTGTCTACTGTGTAATGACTAGTATCAACTTTTGCATAAACGTCTGCTTTAATCACCCTTTCCTTTTTACTACTTCTCCGTTTCGACAAGACTAAGAAGAAGTCAGGAATGTGATTAAAGGAAGGAGAAAAAGGATGAGACCAATGAAGAAATAAAGTAAGACATGGATATGGAAGGAATAAGAAAAAGAATGATGAGAAAGAAAGAGAAAGCAAAAGGAGGAGGAGGAGGAGGAGGAAAGGAAGAAGAAGAAATGAGAGAGAGAGAGAGAGAGAGAGAGAGAGAGAGAGAGAGAGAGAGAGAGAGAGAGAGAGAGAGAGAGAGAGGAACAATACAGACAAATTGGTTGGAGGTAAGAAGGATGGAATGTATGGAGAGAAGGACACAGGTGTATGGGGAAGCAGAGAGACAGAGACCCAAGGATAGAGAAGGAAATTATGTGGTGGGGAAAGAAGAGAGGAAAGTGGGAGCGAATTTGGAAAGGAAAATGTAGATAAAATATGAGTGAAAAAGAAGGAGAATGAAAAGGAAAGAAAGACCTGGGAAAGCAGAGAAAGAAAGTAAAGAGGGAAGGAAGTGGGAGAGCTTTAAAGGGAAGACGATGGGAATAGTGAATGAAAACGATAAAAAGGTAAGAAGGAGAAGAAGAAAAAGAAGGAAAAGGAAAGAAGTATGAACAGGAATGAAGGACAAAAAAGTACATAAGGGAGCCAAAACTAACAGACCAGTTATACTCTGTTCACTTTACCTTGACCTAAAATTGCCATCGCTCCATCTTGAATGCTGAGTTATAACAAAGGATTAACACAGGTATATGATGCTAGTCATGAGAAAATACTGCAGAAAGGATGTAGAGCCACTGTATTGTCCTTTTATGCCACTGAGCTAGATGAAATAAGCAGGATGAGGAAATGAAAATGCTAGCCGTATTAAAGTGAGAAAACTGGCCATGACTACGACTATAATATCTATATGAGTCGAATAAAAACAGCAAAGCAAGAAGGCGTCCCATATCCATGAATCCCTCAGGCAGCAGCAAAGCATCAGATGGACCAAAAAAAAAAAAAAAAAAACTATCGTAGAAATGTCGTAGCAGAGGATGAGCGAAAAATATGTTCACAATTATTTTAGTCACGACGTCCAGCCTAATTCTACCGAACAATTTAAGAGTATTTGTCTTTATTACCCATCATATTATGCTGTGCCTATGAAAATAAAAAAAATATCTGGATTTCATCTCCTCATAGTCTACGTTTTGATGTGCTTAAAACAATCTTCTAATCGTTCTTTATATGGTTTAAGCCTCAACCTAAATATCATCACTCATCCCTGTACTCTCTTTCTCTCTACAATATCCACACTCTTTTGTAATATGGTGAGCAAGAGGAAAATAATGGAAGGAAGGGATAATAATGAACAATTAGCACCACACTCTTATGATGTGGCCTTGGAGTTAAAGTGGTGTAAGGATGAAAAGGTCAAGGTGGAGGTCCTTAAACTATCAGTGTCACGAAATCAAATGTCTAACCTAATAGGAGTAAAGGGAAAATAAAGGCCGGAATAAACATGGAAATATCAAGAAGAGAGGTAGGATAGAAGAGACGAAGAGGACAGTAAGGAGAGAAAGATGAGAAACAAAAAGACCCCTTTTAGTCCCCTCTTATGGCAGGCAGGGAGACTGGGGAAGTATTCTTTCCTCCCTTCCCCCTGCTCAGGGGTTGGAAAATAATGGTGGAGAATGGAGAATGTGGAGGAAAGAGGGATACATTTTTTTTAGTAAAGGAAGGGAAAAGTAGGTAATAAATGAAAACAAATAAAAAGGGAACAATAAAATAGGTAAACGAAAACATGAGAAGAAACTAAAAAAGAAATAAACAGGGGAAAGATAAGAAAAGTGAAAGAAGAGATGAGAAAGAAGCAAAAATGAAGAAGAAAAGCTATATATGACAATAAAAAAGGGTGAAGAAAGGTAAGGAAGACGAGGGAACAGTGAAGTCGGGCGGATGAAAGGAATGAGAACTAGAATGAAAAGTATATTGGAGAGATGTGGGGGGGAGGGAGTAAGAACGAGACAGATTGAAGTATTGGTGAACCTAGACAAAAAAATAAATATAAAATGAGGGAGAGATTTATGGAAGGAAAAGGAAAGAAATAAGGAGAAAAAGGAGGAACGGATATAAAATAAAAAAAAAGTAAAACGTGCAGACTAAAAGAGAAAACAATGAACACACAGGAAAAAGAGGGAGGAGATAGAAAAAAGAGGAATGAGTGCAAACAAGGAAATAAGGGAGAATGGAGGGTGACAATGAAGAATGAATGAAAAAAACAAGGTTGAAGAGACGAATGAAACAGGTAAAAAGGATAGAGATAAGAAAATTATGAAAGAAGGACATATAGGAGAGGAAGACTTAGGAGCATGAGAAAGGAAAAGAAACACTAAAAAAACAAACAAACAAACAAATGAGTGCGAGAAACAAAATAATGATTAAGGACAAAATGAAAAGGGAACAAAAACAAACGAATGAAAACATAATCGACACTCAAAAAAAGAAAACTCATAAAGAGAAACAGGAAAATATGATAAAACGTAATTAAATAGAACGAAGACTCATATACATATGCCAGTATATGATATATAGATACATACATACATACATAGACAGGGAGAGAGAGAGAGAGAGAGAGAGAGAGAGAGAGAGAGAGAGAGAGAGGAGCCAAAATCATGATAGAATAAAATTTGATATAACTGAGCAAAGGCTCCCAAAACAAAAACAAAATTGAGAGAGACGAAATAGAAAAAAAATGTAAGCAGTACACAATAGAAACAATAAGCGGTGCCAAGGCACAGCAAACGCCGGCGTGCCGCAGGAATCACTTATTGCGCCAACCCTGTTCCTGATTCAAATTAATGATCTCTTAGCTATCACCCACAATCCCATCCATTCATATGCAGATGACTCAACACTTCATAGTTCATTCACACACAGACACCCATGTACAAAGTCTGATATCTCTAACTCTCAACTTATACAACCATCTTCATAAATCAAGACTTATCTACAATCAGTGAATGGGGACAAAACAACCTTGTTTCATTTAATGCTAGTAAAACTAAAATATATACAATTTGCTAATAGACAGGTATTGCCAGATTCGTATATTACCTTCAATGGTACAAATATTCCCATCTCCAAAAGTATTGAAATTCTCGGTGTCTCACTTAACAATGCCCTCAGGTGGACCTCTCATGTCAGATCACTTGCTAAAACCGCCTCAAAGAGCCGTAACTTCTTCACTGACGAGCAATTAGCTATAATTTATAAGAGTCATGTGTGCTCTCAGCTTGAATACTGCTCACACTTGTGGAATGGATGTGGAGAGGTTGCATTAAAACAACTAGACAAAACTCAGAATAAAGCTATTAGAATTATTAATAATCCTGCTATTACTAATAAACTACCTCCCCTACAAGTAAGAAGGAATGTTGCCTCTCTTGTATTATTTTACAGATCTTTTTATAGCAAACACTCAGACGAAGTTGCGTCCATTGTGTCACCTCTCCATGCCTTCCCTCGTGCTACACGGGCATCTGGTAGCACTCATGACTGAAATGTCACTTAGCCACATTGCAGAACTTCTGCCTATCAGAATTCTTTCACTCCCCGAACTGCATCTCTCTGGAACTCGCTTCCCCAGAGTTGTTTCCCTCAAAACTTCAACCTGGAGCTGTTCGAGTCTAACTGTTACAGATACTTTATGAACAGAGAACACCAGTAATCTTGTGTATGGATTAGTTTTTTTTTTTTTTTTTCCTTTCTCTGTTCTGTTATAAAAAAAAAAAAAAAAAAAAAACGTCCCCGGCAGTCATTTTTCGTGTTCACGTAGAAACACAACAGAATATCTAGTCAAAGATGTCACATAACAAATTTGGGGTAAATCAGGTGAAAACTGACGATTTTATGCCCATTTAAAATTATAGGTCCGACCCACCTGACATTGACCCCCCTACCGCTAACTGGGGGATGACCTCCCTGATGTAATGAGGCATGTTATAGGATGCAGATTTGAAAGATGTACCTTTAGGTTTTGGTTTCATGTTTACATGACGAATTTGAAAGGAGTTATGGCGAAAAAACGATTTTTACCTATCCCCGTTCTTTACATTTGGGGAGCCTACAGCCTGGGCCTTGGCCCAATTTGGCCCCAAATCGAATCAAGTGATCGAAAGGCCATAGCCCATCATCCCTGTGATTTTAGTCAAAATCACACCAGTAGTTTTCGCGTAAATTTGTTAACAGACAGACAGACAGACAAACAAACAGAGAAACCTAGTGAAAACAATACCTGTCCCCGAGCCCCTCCGGGGCGGGGACGGGTAATAAGGTACAACAAATACTACTTAGAAAGGAAAAAGATGAAAACAACACAGCAAATTACAGGGATAAACAAGCAAACGGAAATAAAGATGGAGGAAGGAAAAAAAAAACTAGTTAGAAATGGAATGAAAGGAAAAGAGTGAGAGAAGACAGAGGAAAAGATGAGGACCAGATGGAATGGATCTGAGGAAGGATGTAAAGGATTAAGAAGGAGTGTAGATAGCGGGGAGAGAGAGAGAGAGAGAGAGAGAGAGAGAGAGAGAGAGAGAGAGAGCAAAATGGGTGCCAGTTGAGACATGCAGGTAGTAAGCAAAATGAATAAATACGAGTAAGAGGAGTACTATACATTCAAGACAATATGAGCATCGATAAAATGAAGCAGCATATTAGGTTTCGTTAGTGTGAAGCATCTAACGTGTGAAAATCCTTAAGGTGGTAATGACTGACAGTGCTGCTGCTATAAATACTCCCGCATCTAAAAATGAGCGAGTATTAGTTAAATATATGAGACAACAGTGGGCGAATCGAAAGATAAGCAGTACGGTAGTCAAATATAAATTGGTGGGTGTGGAGATAAGCAGTGGGCCAAAGGTGGGGGTGAGGGTGGTGGGGGCTTGCGACAGGTGAGTGGCAGGAGTGATAAGGGAGGAGGACGGTGTGCTGATGGGTTGGGCGGAGTGGGTGGGGCTGGGCTGGAATGGGTGAATGATTTGGTTTGAGTAGGGTTAGGTTGGGTTGGTGTGGGGTGGAGTGGGGTTGGGAAGGAGATACCAAATAGAAAGAAAGATTTTTGGATTAAATTAGATTAGGTTGGACTTGGGTAGGTTGGGCTGGGTTGGACTTGGCTGGATTGAGTTAGCTAGATTTGACTGGGCGGGGCTGGGTTGGTTTGGGTTGGGATGGCGTAGGATGAGATTGGGGTGGGATCCTTTGGGTTGAGGTGGGTTGCTTTGGGTTGGGGTGGGTTGCTTTGAGTTTGGCTGGGCTGGATTGGGTTGGGTTGAATTGGGTTGAGTTGGGGTGGAGTCAAATTTAAGGGAAAGCGATTTGTTTGGTGATGGGCAGCGATGAGGCGATGAGGGAGAGATGGAACAGTAATCTGGAGGCAGCTGGAAAGAGGCTGATGGGGTTCGACAAATTTTGGAAATGAGCTGGGAGAGTGTGGGAAAGGCTAAACTCTTTTCACGTAAAGTTGATCCAGATTTTTATCCTCCTGTAGCATATTTCACTTAGCTCAGTGGCTGAATAAGACAATGCTAGGGCCCTACATTTTTTCCCTAGTACTTATACGAGACTAGCATCATAATCTAGTGTTAGTGTACTGCTACAGCTCAGCATTCAAGATGGAGAACTGAAAGTTTTAGGCCACATTAAAGTAGCAATGATATAGTGAGGGGAGTCAGGTGATCTGTAAAAAGGATAGAAGGGATCAGAGGTAGGCAAGAAGACCTGGAGGTGAGCTGGAAAGGACAAGGGGTGAAGTGGAACGAATTGGGGTGGACTGGTGAGAGTTGGTGGTGTTATGGAAAGAGCTAATGGGGCTAGAACTGGTTGAAAGTGAAAAGGAAATACCAGGAGGAAGAATGATAAGGGTTGAAGAACGCTGAAGGTGGGCCGGAAAAGACTGGAGTAGGCTGAAACTGTTGGAAATGGGCTGAAGAAAGTTGGTCAATGAGGGCTGGTGGGTTCTGAAGGTGTGCAGAAAAGCCAAGAACTGGGTTCAAAAGCTCTAAAAAGGGGTTTGGAAAAGGAAAAATAAGACTGAAAAAAAACTTTGTATAAGTTGATTATGGCTTGAAAATCCTGGAGGTGAATTGGAAAGTGTGTTGAGGAGTGTTAAAAGTTAGCTGGTAAATGCTGTAGAGGGCTGGAAGAGGGATGACGATGGGTGGGAAGGGGCTGGTATGGACAAGAGTTGGAAAAGGGTTAAGAGAAGCTGGAAGAGGACTAGAGGAAAAGTGGAGAAAAGCAGAAGATGGCTAGAAGGGGCTAGTTTATGACTAAATGAAGCTGGTTGCTGGAAAGGACTGGAATAAGGCCAGAAAAAGCTGGAAGGAAGCTGGAAGAAGATTGGACTGAGCTTAAAAAAAAACTATAAGAGGCCTAGAAGAGGGCTGTAAAGAGTTGGTGAAGGCTGGGCTGGGCTGGAAAGGGCTGCGGCTGGTGGTGGGCGGTATCTTAATTAACGAGTAATTCACCAGCATCAGGGTCGAGACCCCAAGCTTTCTTTCACTAAACTACAGTTTCTCTCACTCCCTTTTACCTCTCTTTATTCTTTCCTTTCCTGACACAGTTCCTCCCATCTTTCCTTCTCCTTCTCTCTCTCTCTCTCTCTCTCTCTCTCTCTCTCTCTCTCTCTCTCTCTCTCAATTAACCACAACCACCTCAGACTCTCCGATAACTCATTTATTTCACCAATGGATTACCGACATCCCCATTATCATTTTTATTGCCTAATTAAAATTAAGGTAGAAACATGGACTCGATTTGCCTGATTACTGGATAAATGACTCTCTCTCTCTCTCTCTCTCTCTCTCTCTCTCCCTCCTTTCAATGTGCTCGAGACGAATTGAGAGGCGCTCAGTAAACGTAGAGATCGTGAGATGTCTTTCCATGCCTTCAAGTTTACAGAGAGAGAGAGAGAGAGAGAGAGAGTTGTCTATTTATATTTTCGTGTTGTTACATTTTCCAGTACCATTAATTTCTGCGCCCCTATATTCACCTATCATTCTGTCTAGCCACATATTTTATTGATTATGTATGTATGTATATCTTTCTATTCATCTGTATCTTCCTATATATACAGCTGATGTTGCATTGTCCAGCTGCTGTTCATTGATAGGTTCAGGTGATAAAAATTGTTGTTGCTACGGACTGGCTAAGATGATATATTCAGGCTGACACCGGAAGATTATAGCGAGGTGACAGAGACCCCGGCAGTTCTAAGCTAATCTCAGTGAATTTAGTCGCACACCATCAGTACATCGAGTTTTTCTGAAAGTCCGGGGCATTGGCAGGAGAGTATCGACTTAAAACGCAACTTATCAGACCGATAATTATGGTCGAAGGAATTAAAACTCAGTGTCAGATGATGCTGGCTTAAGTGTGGTTTTAGGTTGCCTTTTTGGCTGTGGTTTGGGTTAGGTTTAAGTTGGTTTTAGGCTGATGAATAGCTGGATTTAGTTTTAGGCCGGTGTGAGGTTGAGTTTCAGATATATGTGAGTTGCTCGTTTGTTTTGGGTTAGTTTCAAGTTGGAGGGAAATAACATTGGTATTATTCTAATTTCTGGTTGGCTGAAGCTGGGTAGGGCTGGCTTTGAAGTAAGGGGTAAGGAGATCTAAATTAGGCCTAAGGAGGGGTGTAGTAGGGGTAGGAAAGGTTGTGGCAGAGTTAAAAAGGGCTGTAATAGGGCTGGGGAGGACTGTGGTAGGGCCATTCAAGGGTAAAACAGAGCTAGCGAGGGCTGTAGTAGGGCTGTTGAAGGGTACAACAGGGCTTGGGAGGGCTGTAGTAGGGATATTTATGAGTACAAGAGGTTTAATGAGGGCTGTAGTAAGGCTACTGATGGGTATAACAGTGGCAGGAATGGCTGAAGTGGGACTGAGGCATGGCAGGGAGAGCCGTATAAATTATCCAATCATATTCTCATACAGTCACAGATCACACAGCTTTACTGGTCCTGGAGAGGGGCGTCACTTGGTGACACCGACATAAATGCGCGGCTCCATGAGACAGCAATGAAGACATTCCTTAACTTTCTTTCCGTCCTCCGAAAGGTGGATGGTAAACTGCAGAAGGGCAGCTTCATCCAGCAGTCCACGTAGTTCATGTTTCAGATGAGGCTGGTGTCACAACAACTAGAAAACACTTAAAGAAAACGTAACTCCCCAGGTGCCAATAAACTTTATCATTTCCTGCTGTAATTCCTTTCTCGTACCAGACGAATACTTTTAAGGTCTCAAATAGCCTGTCAGTTGTATGGTCTTAGTCTGCCCTGCTACACAATCTCGGAGAACGCATACCTCATCTAACGCCCATAAATTTACTATTTATTCCTGCATCTGGATGCGGATCCATATCAGCATCTAAATAATTCTTTCTTGACCCACTGACCACCTATCCACCAGAGTTCATTGATATCTGATAACAGCTTTTCGAGATATGCTGTACAAAAACAAACAAACAAACAAACAGCCACAGGTGAATACATAACCACAGGCCAACTTCATTAGCAGAGGAAACAATTACAGCATAACTTTACAGATAACACATTTAAAACGAAATTTAATGTTGCATGCCATACAACCAGCACAACGTCATACACTACGGTACTTACACAAGTGAGGCACCTACACAAGAGGAGCTGTATTCACCACCCACTCCCCTTATACAAACACACACAACACAGCTTAAATACGACACACATACAAATAAGTGTGACTCTGTACCGCACACCATACAGCACACTGTCACACACTACGGTACTGACACAAGCGAGACATGTACACAGCAACTGTGTTGGACCTGTGGCCGACCTCAGTGGAGTGGATTGGTTATCTCTGTGTGGCAGGCCTGCTCAGTCAGGGGTGATCATGAGGCTGTATGAGGACAACTCCACCACACTCACTACCACACTGCCTGCTGCATGAAGGCTACTACAGGGGATGTGGCAATGTTTACCTAACCATAACTCCATCAATTAACATTTAAGGTACCAGGAATTTTTTCTTAGTTGAATAATATCACTGTTCGTTAGAAAAATGCGTGTTTTATGTTTAAAAAAATGAGGCAAGTACTGTTTAAGTGTCCTTTTTTAAAGAAAATTAACCAAAAACAAAGTCATATTTAAGATCCGTTATTTTCGAAAAACTCGTACACATTGCCTTTAAGCTATTGCCCTCCGTAACAGAAGAGAAATGCTAGTACAGAGTTTAGAGCAGTGACAAGAAAAGTAGTGATAAAAACAAATGCATCGCTACGCTGTTGCAACCCTTCACCTAATCAAGCACATACCCCCCACCTTCCTGCACACCTAACCAATTGTATAATGGCCCTCATCCCCCACCCCCTTCTTTTCTTTCAAAGGTGGGAGTAAGGAGAACGCCTTGATGACACATAACCTGGGCCCTTCAGATTCCTTGCGCAGGTTGCATTGAAATCTTTGGAAACACTTTTTCTTAAAAAAAAAAAAAAAAAAGTCTTCAGACACAGCATTCTACTTATCAAATGGCACCAGTTCACTATATTATACATAACTATGTGACATTTCATGACTGTATAGTGACTGCTTTCTGAGTTCTGGCCCGGAAATGAAATCTCTGCTCCTGGCCAGCCGAGTTGCCGTCCAGCTCTACGGACAGACACCCTAGAGCTGACTGCAAGAAGGGCCAATGTCAAAAAATGAGGTTTTGAGGAAAATGCATTTAAAAGTTTGTAGACTTCACTAATATTCAGCTAAGAAGAATAGACATAAAAGTAATTTTTTCACCGTTGTTTAACCAAGTAGCAATCACATATGCTTTTTCAGTAACTAAAAGCTGCTTTGTTTTGTGAAAAAAATATATATATATATATATATATATATATATATATATATATATATATATATATATATATATATATATATATATATATATATATATATATATGTTCTGGTGTCAACATCTTTTTCCATATGAAGTTGTAGTATCATACATTTTACATAATAATTTTTAAAGCTGTTTAGTCATAATTAACAGTGTGTAATGAAGTGTGAATGATGAACAACCAAATATCATTTCGCTGTTAGCTGTGGTATAGAAGAAGGTGGATTGGCAGACCACAAGTGCCACCCTGTTTCAATTATAAAAGGAAGGTTAGGAGAAGTGAAAAGATATATGAATAGTGCGTAAGTGTAAAGTCCTGGGGAACCATTTATTATGTTGGTATATGTGAATGTACTTAATACCATTTAATAGAGGTGTATAATGTGCTAGTAGAGTTGTCATTTATATCTACTTTTTGCATAAGCCCAGAGTATATGTAAATGCACGGCACCTCACTTTTTAGCTGACCTAAGCACCGCGCCCTAGTCGGCACGGTGAGCGTTCAGCGTCAGAACCCGCTTTACAGTTTTAAAGGGAGGGTGTATCGCTCTTACATATCTCTGGGGTCGCAGTTATATCATTCTGTACCCAATAAAGAGAGATTTAATCTGCTCATTTCTGTCACCTTACGCTACCACTTAATAACAGACCAGCTTCCATCTTCTCGTGGCAGAGGACCTTTGGTGGGAAGTGTCGGGCAGTGACGGCGAGTAGCTGACGTGTACAACAGACAGTGTCGTCGATCCAACACGGTGGTCTAGTTATACTACACAGCAGAACACTTAATATGTAGTCAACTGCTACTCCATAACGGCTACATTAAATTGTTGGCCAGCAGTGCGACGATACATTTTATTGGTGCTAGCGGTGGTACGATATTTAGTGCTAGCCGTGTACCGATACATTAAATTGGTGGCAGCGGTGGGATACGATACGTGCTAAAGGGCTTTATGCTGTGAACCAGTAACCCTTGCAATCGCTCGTTCCTGAAGGTGAAACAGAAAATCTTACTCTACTGTTGTAAGGGGACTAATTACTCGTGAGTTAAGTGGAGCAGATAAACTGGAGTGGTGCATATTAATTCCTCCCATTATTCTGCCAGTGCGAGATTCCTATCTTAAGCACAAACTGGCAGTTATCTCGTCCTGTGGTGTGCGAGATATCTCCATCTTCAAATGCAACTGGCAACAATCTCGCTCTCGTGTGCGAGAGGCGAGATAAGGGGAGTTCAAGCCAGTGCGGTGAGGAGTGGGTCAGCTAGCGACTCCTAGCAACTCCAGAGACGGGCACAGCCGACGCGAGCCGAGAGGGGGAAAGCCGAGAGCGGCCGAGAGGTGCCACGATTGTGTGTGGTGCGTTGTGGCATCTGCCTGGCGTGGTGTAGGGCGACCAGTCACATGCTAACTCCCACAGCGAGCGTGTGCTGCGTATGGTTCGAGGAGTCTGGTGGAGTGTGGAACGTGGAATGTGGAACATCATCCTGGACTTTCATATCTAGGTAGCGTCCATGCATAGTAATCCACACACACACACACTTGAATCAACACACGTTAGTTAGTTGATGAGTGGAAATAAAGGTTTCTCAGAATTCCCTTGAAATAAATATACTTTCTGTGTATTTTATATGTGTTCCATTCTCTGTCACTGACCATAACTATCCTTTTTTTTTATGTCAGTTTATCTTCCTGTAACTGGGAGGGGAAATTACTGACAAGGTTAGATGGATACAGTGAAGTGGGGACGTAGAATAAGGGAAATAGGGATTAGCTAATCCCACTAGACTCAGAATTTTATGAGTGAGTTGATACATCAAATAAAAGTGCTCAGACATATTAAATGAGTGAAGGACATATTGAGGATCAAGGTGATGAGGATATTTCTGAAGGACAGGATGAGGATTTGAACGTTTTGCATTTGCGTTCTGGTCATACTTATTCAACAGTCCCAGAGCAATCAGTTAGATCCAAAATGGCCACCAGTCTTGCTAGAGGGTAATCCTAGTGAGGAGACTGTGGAAGTTGAGGTTACAACAGTACCTTTGGTCACTCAGGATATGCAAAATCCAGTCATTAGTGATAGTACTACAACCACTCACATACCTGTGTATACTTCTGATGTTTTCAGTACACCACAAGGTTCTGGACAGAATTTATTTTCTGTTCCTTATTCAAATGCATGGGGTATAAACACAGATGGTATTGGCATGCGAACCCAGAATCCTAATCAATGGGGCATGAATACTACTAATATTGGCATGCAAACCCAGAATCCTAATCAATGGGGCATGAATTCTAATATTGTCATGCAAATCCAGGGCCCTTATCCAAATACCTGGGGCATGACTAACAATATGGGCGTGCAAGGTCAGACTAACCCTCCTCCTTTGTGGCAGATACCTGTACCTAATCTGGCTACTGATACAGTACAGCAGCATCCTAACTGTACTGAAAGTCAGGCTTTGGCGAAGGCAGGCATATGCTATGCAGAAGCTAGCAAAGCCTTGCAAACTTCGGGCTGGAGAGATACAGCTACTAGTTCTCCACAGCAAAGGACCAAGGCTGTTAAGCCAGAGGTGAAAAGATGGTATGTCATACATGGGCATTGTCCTCATGAAACGGACTGTTGCCCCTTTGTCATTGAAAAGAGGAAGAAACTAGGGAACCCAGCTAGTTTGGGGGAAGCTCAGGGCCGTGCGCAAAAGTAATTAAAATAGTAAAATCCACCGATGCGTGTGTGGCAGCTATTACTAAGGTGGACTTATTATCTATTCCTTGGATCATAGGGAAAGGCCAAGTGTCCCTGATCGTAGATACAGGGGCATGTACAAACATTATTTCTAGTAAAGCGCTGGAAAGACTTAAAAGTGAAATGCCTCTAACAAACTGGACATTATCACCACCTGATGTAATGCTGACAGGTGTGACAGGGAGTAGAATGAAGATTGTAAGCCAGGTGCCGTTGACATTGAGGGCAGATAAACGATCTCCTGTGTTACGTGCTACGTTTTTTGTGGTTGAGGATTTTCCTCTGCCAGCTGATGGGCTGTTAGGCTTTGAGACCATGGAGGAGTATGATATAGTAATACACCCTCAAAGACATTCCATTTCCTTTAACGGGAAAGAGTTTGTAGGCCTTAATCCCTCAGCAACACGAACTGGAACTGGCATCCAATCAGGAGCCGTCCAACCAGTTGTGACCCCGACAAGTGAAGCATCAAGGGAGTCCCCGGATGCACACGAAGCGGAGGGTATGGACTGGAAGAAAGTCAGGGCTATAGTGAGTGGTAATCACCACTTACCCAGTCAAACTGTCTGTAAAATTCCTGTCCGAGTACCTGACGTGTCGGTGGGAACTGATGTAGCATGCTTAACTGAGACTGTGAAACATAAGGCATTGTCGCTGGAATCGACTCTGACTAGCGTTGGCCAAGACCAGAAGACGCCCCTCTTCATCGCAAATATGAGTGGTGGCGCAGTTAAGCTCAGAGATGGTTGTTATATAGGCGACTTGATGTGCTATGGTGCCCCCATAAAGGAAGTCGACGACGTGCCGGTGATCTCTCCTGTAGTTACATCTCAAGCAACGACTCAGTCGGAACCCGTACGTCTGGCTAAGGAAAAACAGCTGGAGCAATACGTGAAGGTCACGGATAATGTAGACCATAAAACACGACTCCTAGCCCTCCTTAGAGAATTTTCCGACGTAGTAGCACTTCCAGGAGAAGCGCTGGGTAGGACGGATAGGGTGAAGCATATATTGGTTGTGCCCTGGTACAAATCCAGTTTATGTGCCCGCATACCGTCTACCGCACAGCCAAAGGGAAGCAGTGGAATGCACCACTCTTTCTAGTGCCTAAGAAGGACGGTGGTGTGAGACCTGTTGTGGATTTTCAGCAAGTGAACAAACAGTACCGGATCGTTACCCGATTCCGCATCTGTGAGACTTACTTCAATCATTAGGTAAGGGAAATACTGTGTTTACTTGTCTGGATCTAGCGTCAGAGTATTGGCAGGTGGAGCTGACCGAAGAGTCGCGTCCCATTACTGCTTTTAGCACTCACCGTGGGCACTTTGAATTTCTCCGGATGCCTTTTGGACTGAGTAATGCTCCTTTAACATTTCAGCGGATGATAAACCAATTGTTTGGCGAGATGTTAGGGCAAGACGTCTTAGCATATCTAGATGACCTATTTTCCTACACCACAGAACGAGGATCAGATAAGATCGTTCCTAGGCCTCACTGGCTTTTATAGGAGTTTTGTCCACAGGTATGCCATCATAGCATCACCTTTAACAACGCTACTTAAGAAGGACGCTGCATGGAAATGGAGACCCTCGGAAGAGAAAAGCTTCAACGAGCTCAAACAAGCCATGTCAGAAACACCCGTATTAGCGTTTCCTGATTATACTCAACCTTTCTATCTGTGCACGGACGCCTCAGGTCTGGGTCTGGGAGCGGTGTTACAGCAGAAGGATGAGCAAGGTAAGACACATACCATAGCGTATGCTAGTAGGGCATTAAGACCCCCAGAGAAGAACTATTCGACGACACATTTGGAGACATTAGCAGTCGTGTGGGCGTTAGGACATTTCCGGGATATTATTTTTGGCTACTGGATAATTGTTTAACTGACCATGCACCCATACGCGACTTGTTTAAAGGAAAAAACTTGCACGGTAAGGTTGCGCGTTGGTTTGGCAAGGTAATGGAGTTTGATCCAGAGGTCAGATATTTATCAGGCCGTCAAAATGTTGTAGCCGACGCGTTGAGTAGAAACATTGCTGCTACCATAGCCGAGGATGTTGCTCTTGCTGAGTATTCCTCAGACACGGTAAAAGCGGAACAACGTAATGATGCGACTTCAACAGGGTCTTTTGTATAAGCAACCCCCAGGGAAGGACACTGCATATCAGTTGGTTGTTCCTGCTACCTTACAGCAAGCCGTGCTACAGTTAGTTCATGATGTACCTCAAGCGGGTCATCCCGGTCGCGATAGATGCATACGTGAGGCGAGAAAGAAATACTATTGGCCGACCATGAGGAAGGACATAGAAGCCCACGTCAGTCAATGTGTCAAATGCGCGGAAATATGAGGAACGACGGGACTTCCGACTCCCATCTTAGAGTATCCTCTACCGGAAAAACCCTGGGATACAGTCTTCATTGATCTCTTAGCGTTGCCGAGAAGTCGTCAAGGTTCAAGTTATTTACTGGTGGCAGTGGACCATTTCTCACGATTCACTGTTTTAGCACCTTTACAGATGAAAACTTCAGAGGAGGTGGCGCACGCTTTTGTGACTTCAGTGATTTGTCCATACTCTACACCTAAGGTATTGCTCAGCGATAATGGCAGTGAATTTCGTAACCAGGTGTTACAAGAAATCTGTCGTATGTATGGAGTAAAGCAAGTTTTTGTAACGCCTTACAGTCCTAAGAGCAATGGCCTGGTGGAGAGAACAAACAGGAAGATACTGGAAGTCTTGAGACCAGTAATAACCTCAAATCAGGAGGATAACTGGGAAGACTGGTTACCACATGTAGCGGCGACCATCAACTCCTCAGAAAATTCATCAACTGGGAAGTCTCCTCAAAATATCCTTTATGGAGAAGAGAAAGTGTTACCCTACGATTTGTTGGCTGGACCTCCTACTCCAGTATACAACGAAGAAGACTACGCAAAGGTACAGTTGTTGAAATTCCAACGTATACACAGTGAAGTACGGAAAAGATTAAAAGCCTCAAGAGTGGAGATGATGGCGAAACAACACAAAGGTAGTCAAGAAAAAGACGTTACAGGCAGGCCAGAAGGTCATAATCCACAACCCTGAGAGAATTTCCAAGCTCACTTATAGGATGAAGCTAACGGAACTCAGGAGGCAGTACATGCTGATAGGATCAAACTAGTAAGTCAAGAGCTAGGCCTATCGTCTGATGTGTTGTGCCCTCTGTCTTCGTCGCAGTCTATGTCGTCATCCGTACCTGTCCCTAACCAAGAGTATCGCAGCAAGCTATGATCCCACAACAAGAGTGATTAAGGGAGTATCTTCTCTTGCAGAAAAAATTGTGGCTGTGGCTCAAACTCCTCGTGCGTTGCTTGGGGTGGACCTATGGAACGACATCGGACATGGACACGACTGCGTTAATGCCAGGAGCACTGAAGAGCCCACTTGGAGAAGTCGTGGTAGTGGAAGATGCAGTATGCGTCTACTATCCAATGGAAGGCTGTCTCCAAACGCCAGATATTGTCAAGGAGGTCTCCAAGGGCTTGTCGAATCTCAGACAGCAACTATTGGAAGTGGGAAAGATGTTTAATCGAAACCCACGATTGACGAACTCTGACACTGAAGCTTTGTTGAGCTTCAGACTAGGCATATAGACAGGCTCACCGACAGGCTCACTAACTTGCATGTAGCTTTACCTAACGTACACTCTGATCTTTCCAAGCATGTCCATGCACGTACTAAGAGAGGACTTGTGGATTTTCTAACTCTTTGGTACGGCATTAGATAAGGATGTAGTGCAATTGGGTAGACAGATGCATGACTTGACACTGGCCGCTAAAGCCAACAATAGATTAATCATGCATGTGTATAAACAGTTAGATGAGTTCACTAACAAAGCTAACGAGATAATTAGGACTACCAACCATCTAGTAGAGCTTGTGAACAACATCTAAATTAACCTACCAACCCTAGCTAACTTGGTGTTATTCGCTGAGTACTTACATGCTCTCGACGAGTCAACCACTGCTTTGGAGAAGCATGCAGCCAATATGGTGGACGGCTTAATCGATGCAAGTTTGAACAGGGTTAATGCTTTATTGCTGCCTACTAATATACTAAGAAAGGCACTTGATATAGCTATGTGGAAGCATGGACTTATGCCACTCTTTGATCTGAGTCAACTGGAATATTATTACCCATTGTTAGAGGCCCAGTTGACCCATGAAGGCATCCTGATATTGGTACCTATGAGGAATGCTGTAATATACCAGGCATGGCGGTTCATTTCCTTCCCTTTTGCTACTGCTAATAATACACTTGTTGTTATTGAAGAGGGTCCAGAGGTGCTAGTTGTCTCAGATGACAAGAAATATGTAGCAGAAACGACTGTGGATGAATTTGAGAAGTGTAAGGCCTCGTTTCTTGATCTCCATGCATGTCCTGCTTTCCATTTTGTCTTAGTACCATTAAAGGTAGAGGAGTGTAAGAGGGCTTTGTTGGACACAAATACTTCCTCTGCTCTGCAGTGTTGCACCTTCCAACCCATTCAGTTGAAGTCAGTTTTCCATGCTCATATTCACGCGAAACAGTACTTTTACCTTCCTGAGACAGAGGATGTAACTGTGATTTGTGCCTCGCAGAATCAATTCCTTACAGTAAAGGGGTACTATGTTGCACCTGATTTTTGTGAGTTACACAGTAAAGAGATAGCAGTTCTGCCTAGCAAGCATCATCTAGCTTTGACAGTGAACTTCTCATCCCAGTTACGACCCTTTTTACCTTCATTCAGTGTTACGTGCTTGAATGTGAACAGGCTGTCTCATGTATTAAAGGAGCTTACTTTCCTCTCCCACCTGAACAGGACTGATTTAGAGCCTTATGTACTATCCTATCTTCCTTCATACCTTTCCCCTTCCTATTTTGGTCCTGGCGTTGGTCTTCTACTTATTGTGGTCTTGTCCTGTGTTTGCGGTTTAGGCTACTATTTAAGGCGCCAATTAAGGAACCCACTGATACCACGTGTCCGTACTCGAGGATTGCAAGTGGATGTTCCTGAATAGTTAGCTACCCTACACTCTGGTTAGGCTACGAATACACGGTAGTTAGGACAACAATGTCGACGAGGACGTCAATGGTGTGGCCGAGCGAATGTTCTGGTGTCAACATCTTTTTCCATATGAAGTTGTAGTATCATACATTTTACATAATAATTTTTAAAGCTGTTTAGTCATAATTAACAGTGTGTAATGAAGTGTGAATGATGAACAACCAAATATCATTTCGCTGTTAGCTGTGGTATAGAAGAAGGTGGACTGGCAGACCACAAGTGCCACCCTGTTTCAATTATAAAAGGAAGGTTAGGAGAAGTGAAAAGATATATGAATAGTGCGTAAGTGTAAAGTCCTGGGGAACCATTTATTATGTTGGTATATGTGAATGTACTTAATACCATTTAATAGAGGTGTATAATGTGCTAGTAGAGTTGTCATTTATATCTACTTTTTGCATAAGCCCAGAGTATATGTAAATGCACGGCACCTCACTTTTTAGCTGACCTAAGCACCGCGCCCTAGTCGGCACGGTGAGCGTTCAGCGTCAGAACCCGCTTTACAGTTTTAAAGGGAGGGTGTATCGCTCTTACATATCTCTGGGGTCGCAGTTATATCATTCTGTACCCAATAAAGAGAGATTTAATCTGCTCATTTCTGTCACCTTACGCTACCACTTAATAACAGACCAGCTTCCATCTTCTCGTGGCAGAGGACCTTTGGTGGGAAGTGTCGGGCAGTGACGGCGAGTAGCTGACGTGTACAACAGACAGTGTCGTCGATCCAACACGGTGGTCTAGTTATACTACACAGCAGAACACTTAATATGTAGTCAACTGCTACTCCATAACGGCTACATTAAATTGTTGGCCAGCAGTGCGACGATACATTTTATTGGTGCTAGCGGTGGTACGATATTTAGTGCTAGCCGTGTACCGATACATATATATATATATATATATATATATATATATATATATATGTAAAGAATATTTTCCTTTGACATAATTTTTTCTTATTCAGTAACAATTAGCATATTTTTTAAATAAAATTATCCTTACATGTTTTTAATTGAATATTAAATTTACCTAAGTGTAATTTCCTTATCTTAGTTAATATTTCCGTTGTTTATAAACAAAAATTTGAAAATTATATATATTTTTTTTCATAAAAATCATTCCTGATTTGAAACATTAGCCAGATCTTCAAAAATTTTAAGACAATCATTTTTCAGTATTTAAAGACTAATGAGAAATTACACTCTGGTGTCATCATCTAAATAATCATCATCTACACCATCTGCTGCCTGTAAGCTCCTGTAGAAATGTCTACTTCCAGCAGAAATCAGAGGAAGGAGATCAGTCACGTCCTTCAGCTTTTAAGGCGCAAGTTTCCGTGGTGCGTCATCTAGTTGTGTTATAGCATCCTCCCTAAGACTCTGGCAACATTGTCTTTTGTAGCATTGATAGACCTTTATTTTACAAGCTCCCTGGTGCCCTTATCTCCATATGAGCAATTTTTGACATTGGCCCTTCTTGCACTCAGCCCTAGTTTATTGATCCCAGTGATAACAACACCCTTCTCTAACTTTGTCAGGTGGAGGGTAAAAATGAGAAAAATGAGAGAGAGAGAGAGAGAGAGAGAGAGAGAGAGAGAGAGAGAGAGAGAGAGAGAGAGAGAGAGAGAGAGAGAGAATAAATCTTGAGAAAACACTAACTGGAAAGACACCCTTGCCTGAAGCTTGCAAAAAATGAAAGAGAGAAAGAGAAGAAGGAACAAAGAGAAAGAGGAACAAAGAAAGAACAAACAAAAAAGAGCCACAGAGGTTTGGGAATACGCGAGAAAAAAAGAGCCAGAAAAGAAAGCAAGTGGAGAGAGAAAGTAAGTAATCAAGTCCCTCTGCCTCACATTTACAGAGGCTGGAGGGTATGTGTTCAAAGGGAGACACACACACACACACACACACACACACACACATACAGAGAGAGAGAGAGAGAGAGAGAGAGGAGCCTCTGCGGTACATTGGTAAAGTGTGCGTTTTTGTATACGGTACTGGAGTGCGAAGGTTAGAGCCCCACCAGGGTAATAAACTTGGAAGCGTTCTCCCGGCCATGTACTGCTTTGGCGGACACAAGGGGTGCTGTGGTTGAGCCAGTGTTGCATACTATAAAGTATGCTTGCACCCAGTCGGCTTGCTCGGTCCGATTACACTTGGTTCACAGACTACACACACATCCAAAGCCACTCCAACAGTACAGTCACACTCACAAGCACTTCTCACCCTACATACAATCTCTACCAGACAGCCTAAGCCACTTGGTAGAGATACATTGGCTGTATCGTCCCGACTTCGGTCGGGATAGGCCGGTCCTGCAGTGGATACTCAAACGGCTCATGATATATATATATATATATATATATATATATATATAGATGTAACACACCAAAAAAGATAGGGCTTCGGGGATGACAACCTCTGACAATATAAGACAAGAAAAAAGAAATCAACAAAAGTCACAGGGAGAGTTGAAGCTGCATCCCGTGATACTTGTCACGAATGAGAGAAAACCACCAGCACCCCCCCCCCCTCTCAAACAGGGACGCCGAAGAAACTGTAAT
The DNA here is from genome assembly GCF_032717465.1 of Coenobita brevimanus. Taxonomy (NCBI): domain Eukaryota; kingdom Metazoa; phylum Arthropoda; class Malacostraca; order Decapoda; family Coenobitidae; genus Coenobita; species Coenobita brevimanus. Next base: position 35,177,595 of record NC_136976.1, on the reverse strand, counting down.
GCCTCATATTGCCAAAGGTGGACGATAATTTATAAATGAAGGGAATGCTTTCTGGAGCCCGCCTCCCCCTCCCCTGGGGTGGCGGAGCCCCCTCTGAGTGGGGACAGGGGGGCGGGGGCCCCCTCGGGGTGGCTAAGGAGAGACGCTCCCCCGGGTAGGCCGGAGGGTAGGGTGCAGGGCCCCCCCAGCATAGGGCCGGGTAGTGGAACTCCCCCCCCCCTCCACCGTGGAGGCGGCACACTCCCAACCCCGAAGGGCCCGTGGGACGGTGTTCCCCCGGGGGAGGCCCAGGGGCCGCGCCACCCTGGGGGGTGGAATATTTTTGCCATATCTTCATACCCTGAAGGTTTCATGTGGATAGCTCAAGCCGTTCAGGAGATATGCTGGTGCCAGAGGGGGGCGATAAAAACTAGTTGACATATGACAGCAGTTCTGGTGACCTTGACCACCCTGAGTACCCATTTTCGAACTCGTCAAAGATGTTTGCCATATCTTGATACCCTGAAGGTTTCATGTTGATAGCTCAAGCCGTTTATGAGATATAATGGGAACACACACACACACACACACACACACACACACACACATACACATCTCCGGAGACACAGACGCCTTGGTAAAGGCGGGCGATAATAAAGACAAAGCATATTAAACGGTATATATATTCCCCGCCTCACCATTCCGTCACCATGATGCTATACCCTGTCTTATTTAACCGATAGTTTTTTCCAGCTCGAGAAATTGATTATATGAGAATTGAAAATAATATAACAGCAAAAGACTGCAATCTCTTTTCTTTCCCTTTAACTGAGTAGGTATAATTTTTTTTTTTAGTCAATTCTCCCTATGATAAGATGATTATATTCAACTCATGGGGTACCCCTAGCACCCCCTCTCCTAAAAAAAAAAATGATAATAAAAAAAAAATAAAAATAAAGGACGTTCTAACGGAGTAATACCATCCGCATCCTTTAACCGCTTCAATATATATATTTACTTATTTATTTATTTACTAGCAGGGGAACCCGGCGTTGCGGGGCCAAAAGGCGAACACTCTAATCCTATTTGTTTTAGTTCAGTCTTACTTTCTATTCCAGAATGACAATGTACCACTTATGCTTTTGAAGAGGGATGATATATAAGAAGTCCAGGAATCTTTTATTTCAGCTTTCGCAGACTAACGCACAGTATTTGTGCTTACTTGTTTACTGTTACAGGTGACCTCAAATGACCTCTGACAGGCGACCTCAAATGACTCCGACAGGCGACCTCAAATGACCTAGTCAACCTCACATAGCCTATGTCCGAATTGGTGGTCATGTGAGTCTCCATGCCAAAAATTGGGCTGCAGTGTCCAGTCATTCGAGCGTGTGTTGCCGGTGACCTCAAATGACCTTGGAGGTCAACCTTACATATCCTGTGTCCGAACTGGAGGTCATGTGAGTCTCCAGGCTAAAATTTGAGCAGCAGGGGTGTTCGACGTTGCCCGTGCCAAAAAGGCACGGGGTCTCTAGACCTTGGTTGGGCGTGATTGAAGGACAAACAAACAAACAAACAACGCGGCTCTTTTATATATACAGATTTGGTAGGGTATTCTTGCTATACCCAGACTTTTGAAGGCAATGGAGAGATATTAAGAGTTGGAGGCGTCTGACGCAGTCAACATTAACCATGTTACTACAGAGAGCTCCACTCAAATGAAAAAAAAATGCATACCAGTGAAATCCAGACGATTTTATTCAGTGCAGGAGTGAATTTCAGAACTGGTGGGGTTAGACATGAATAACATTTACCCCTTCACTACTTGGGTGCTCTCCTAGACTGCATAAAATCGCCGAGGGGGGGGGGGAAGGAGTAGTCACAGGTTCATTTGAAACTCAAACCCGGCGGACTGCAGGGTAAAATTGCCCTTCTGTTACAGTCCACCACCCACCTTTTGGGGGATAGGGAGGTAGCTGAGGAGCTTTTATATAACCAGGCAGCTCACTCGCCCTGCTATGTCGGTGCCACCACGTGAAGGCGCCCCTCTCCACCACCCCTGGTGGCAACAAGAACAAGGTAAAGGTGACGTCCTCGGGTACAAACTTTAGTACTCGGGTTCCAGTGATCAATGATCAAAGAATTTTGGCAAAAATCGCTAAAATTTTCCAACCACAGTAATATTCCAGGTTTACGGCGTCCATGCAGAGTTATAAGAGTTAACATAAACGATGCTTGTTCACTAATTGTCCTCGCTTCGAGAGTTAGTGGCACAGATATAACCAGGTCGCTCAACTGCCTGGTTATACAAACGGTCCTTAACTACATCCCTATCCCTCGAGAGGAGAAAGGTGAACTGCAGACGATCAGAAAGGAAGATATAATGAAGAATTAACACAAAGCAATAATATGGCTACATGGCATTGTGGGAGTAGAAAGAAAATAAAGGCCGGACAAAACACTGATATATCAAGAAGAGAGGTAGGACAGAAGAGCAGAAGAGGAGAGTAAGTAAAGTCCGGAGACAAAAAGACTCTTTTAGTCGCCTCTTACAACAAACAGGGATACTGGGGAAGTATTCTGTCCCCTTCTCCCCCGGGGGTGCGGAAGCTAAGATTAAACCATTTTTCAGATGAACCTGGGGCACTACAACTAGTTCCCTTCCTAAATCAAGTTAGAATCTACTATGCTCTGTTCACTTCATCCAGGTGTAAAACTGCCATCTCCCCACCCTGAATGCAGATACCGACAAAATATGATGCTAGTCACGATGGAGTGCTATGGAAAGGATGTGGAGCCGTAGTACTGACTTATTCTGCCACTGAGTATCGTGAAATAGACTGCCAAAGGACGAAAATTTCCGCTAAGTTGAATGAACTAAACACACACACACACACACACACACACACACACACACACTAACAAGAACCGATAAGGGCAACCAGCATTGTCTTCAGTAATTTATAACATCTGTTACCGTACTATATGGAATATGTAATATGTACTCAAAAAATATTTTCTGTTATGCTTAAGCCACAAAAAAAGACTGTTATGTTTCATCATTCATTAATTTTCTTAACATATTTCATCTCATCTGCATCAGTGTAAAACAGGAATGTTAACAATAAAATATCAACCATTAACTTATTAAGTGGAACAGGTTATATATAAAACTCTATTATTACTGTGGAGTCCTACATCTGAATCTTATTTATGTATTTATTTATTTATTTGCTTATTTACTTTGTTAGTTATAGAGAATTACCTGTTTAATTACTATTAATTTTAGTATTTTACTTACTTTATGTATTAATTTATTAATGTGTTCATCTATATATTTATTTACTCCATACATTCTTTTTCTCTTTATTAGCCTATTTATTTATTAATTCATTTATTTATTCCCTTACTTATAAACTAATTTCATAGCTCTCCCTCTGACCCCCCCCCCTCTCTGTCTTCCACAGAGCACCAAGACCCCAGGAGCGAAAACAATTCACCCCAACTGGAGTCCTGCTGAAGGTGAGTAAACCCTCTACATTTACTCTTTTTATGTCTCTTGTTAAGATATATTGAAGGAAAAAGAAACTGGGGAAGGAACAAGGGGAGTACTGTTTATTTAGTATTAACATAATGTTTTGTGTTTATTTGCCCATCTAGATATACTTAGCGTAGGCAGGATAAAAGAAAAGAGCAGGGTAGGGAAATAAATGATGTTTATCTTTTTTTTTCTTGTATGCAAATTCAAGAAAAAATGAGGTTTGGAAGGAAAGGAAATACTGTCCATTATCTCCTTCAACTAAGCTGCACGGAGGTTATGTGTTTAATTGCGTCTGTCTGGATACAAGATACGTTTAAAACCTGTTATCAAATATCAAGGAAATCTGGTGGACAGGTGGGCAGTGGGTCAACAAAGAGTTAATTAGATTTTGAGGCGAATCCGGATCCGAATGCAGGAAAAAATCATTAATAATATTGACGTCGGGGGAAGCTCTTGCTCTCTGTGATTGTGTAACAGGGCAGAGTAAGATTGTAGAATTAACTGAGTGACATTATGAGACCGATAAAGTATTAGTCTGGTATGAAAGGAATTACGGCAGCAGATCTAAGTTTTATTGGCACTGGTGGAGGTATGCGCTCTCTGAAGGAATTCTAGTTTAGTCTTCTTGAAAACAAGGGAAACAAAGACGACATAAGGGGGGAGGAAGCAGAGTACAGACAAGCACAATAGGATTCATGACTTCAATTTGTCTATCAGTGTAATTTTCAACCTCTCTGCCTGCGTTTATATTTCTCTCCTTCTATTTGCGCATCCATCCATCTGTGTGTGTGTGTGTGTGTGTGTGTGTGTTTTTTGATCTATATCTTTCCCAGACCCCATCTAACTAAGTTTCTACTACTCTATCTACTTACAGTACAGTACCCCTCCATTCCTGTAGCCATCCATCTATGTCTGTTTATTCATACCCAGTCATCCATGCATCCTCCCTTTCTTCTAATTCTCTCTCTCTCTCTCTCTCTCTCTCTCTCTCTCTCTCTCTCTCTCTCTCTCTCTCTCTCTCTCTCTCTCTCTCTCATTAGGGCAGACAGTGATATATTGTATTTTTCTTAGTTATTTTGATATTTACTTCATCAAACCCACTTAACCCGTTCAGTTCAAGGATGTCCTTTTTACAGGGTGGTACATATATAACGCTGCTCTTCCACTGCACCGGGTGGTTTCTCGTGTGTTGCAGGGACGGCTTAGTCAGCGTTATCAATGTCTAACTTGCATCATGTATTCATTTCCTACTCCCACTGCCACAGCCGCGTCCACACCAGCAGACTGAGCCGACTCCGCAACACATAAGATAACGCCATGGGGTCTCTAGTGCAGTGCTACTTACAGGCCTCAGTGTATTTTATTCTTATTATATCCATTCGAATTTAATTTTGAATTGTAAAATTTGTTGAACAGGGATGGGTTGTTGCAATAGGTCTATCGTCATTAACCCCTTTCCCAGGCAGAATAACATCGTCTATCAGCAGCAGGAATAATACCCGGTGCTAGGGCGGGACGCCTTCCCGTGGTGGCACCAATACGGTCGAGGGACTTCACTGCCAGGTTATAGAAACGTCCCTCAGCTCCCTCCTTATCCCCCGAAACGAGGAGGTTACGACAACAGGAAAACGGCAGCTTCAGCCTGCAGTCCACCAGGTTCACGTTTCAAATGAGCCTAGGGCAACAAAAACAACAAAGTATAAAAGCTGTCACTTTGGCAAAGGAGTTAAAAGTTTCACTAACACTACTTCCATCATCATTATTATCATCAGTTTTACCACCACCACCACCAGCCCAAACCACCACCACCAACATCATCCCAAACCACCACCACCATTATCATCATGTTTCACCACTACCAACACCATCCCAAACCACCACCACCATTATCATCCCAAACCACCACCACCATTATCATCCCAAACCACCACCACCATTATCATCATGTTTCACCACAACCACCACCAGCCCAAACCACCACCACCATTATCATCCCAAACCACCACCACCATTATCATCATGTTTCACCACTACCAACACCATCCCAAACCACCACCACCATTATCATCATGTTTCATCACTACCAACACCATCCCAAACCACCACCACCATTATCATCATGTTTCACCACTACCAACACCATCCCAAACCACCACCACCATTATCATCATGTTTCATCACTTCTACCACCAGCCCAAACTACCACCACCATTATCATCATCAGTTTCATCACTACCACCTGCAGCTAAAACCACCACCACCATTATCATCATCAGTTTCACTTCTACTACCACCTGCAGCTAAAACCACCACCACCATTATCAACATCAGTTTCACCACTACTACCACCAGACCAAACCACCCTTATTATCATCATTATTTTGTACCACCACCACTATCATAATCACCATTATTTAATATTCCTTTGCCTATGTCAGTCCACAGCAAACAAAGTCCTCTTCTCCACTTTTCCACTCCAACTAATTGGTTGTCAGCCTGTTCCGTCCCAACCCAACATCTATACGCATTTTATTCCTGGATCATTTTCTCTGCTAACCTCATCCTCTCACTCCACCCCAGTACTTGTAATATATTAGAGGAAAATTATCACACACACACACACACACGCACACAGACACACACACACACACACACACACACACACACACACACACACACACACACACACACACACACACACACACGCACACAGACACACACACACACACACACACACACACACACACACACACACACACACACACACACACACACACACACACATAATATGCAATTAATTAAAAGGAATTACGTCAACATGTAAAACTACTCACACTATCCATTTAACATGATTGCAGTTTTCGACCATAAAGCACTACTAAGCCAGACTGTCTCGCATGACACAGCGTAATGAAGGGAAAAAACGCCTCTTGCTTTGAATAATTCTGTGTACACTACTGAGCTCCCCCACCACGATGACTTCTGTTTTGTATTCAGTTCCTGCAACAAACAGGAGGTTGTATTTAGGTTTGAGAGCTCCTACAGGGATTAATAAGGCTCTACTTTATCTAACACCTTCAGCTCACATAATCTAACGTAAGCTGAGTAAAATCGTCTGAGGACAGGGAGAACAGTAAAAAAAAAAAAAAAAAAAAAAAAAAAAAACAGTCCTGAGGGTGAAGATGCTAACCCATTCACACTGAGATCGACATTTACATTCATGCTATCTCCAGAGGATTTTATTCAGCTTGCGTGAGATTTTTCGAAGAGGAAGGGTTAGATATATAGCCCTTACCAACTTCTTCAATAAAAAATAAATAAATAAACTCTTTCCTAAGCTTAATAAGACCTTCGTTGATCAGCAAAAATAACGTGGAAAGAAATTGTCCACGGGTGACTAGTTTAGTGTAGGTTTTGTGTTAGCTTTCTGTAGGAACAAATAGACAGAATATATATATATATATATATATATATATATATATATATATATATATATATATATATATATATATAGAGAGAGAGAGAGAGAGAGAGAGAGAGAGAGAGAGAGAGAGAGATATCATCAGCCGTTTGAGTGTCCACTGCAGGACCGGCCTATCGCGACCGAAGTGGGGGCGGTACAGCCAGTGTATCTCTACCAAGTGGCTTAGGCTGTCTGGTAGAGACTGTATGTAGGGTGGGAAGTGCTTGTAAGTGTGTGTTGTGTTGTAGTGGCTTTGGATGTCTGTGTAGTCCGTGAACCAAGTGTAATCGTCCCGTGCAAGCCGACTGCGTGCAAACATACTTTATAGTATACAACACTGGCTCAACAACAGCACCCGTTATGTCCGCCAAAGCAGTACATGGCCGGGTGAACACTCTCAAAGTTTATCACCCTGGCGGAGCGTGAAACCTGGTTCAACCGTGTACAAAACGCACGCTGTACCTCTCTACACAGAGGCTTCATATATATATATATATATATATATATATATATATATATATATATATATATATATATATATATATATATTGTTTGGCTTCCCATCCATCAGCCACTGCTCTTCTCTCTCTCTCTCTCTCTCTCAAGTATTGCTCATAGCATATGCACAAAGATGCACTTACGAAAATATATATTCACACACACACACACACACACACACACACACACACACACACACACACACACACACACACACAAATGCTGTCAGCACTCCGTTCAATGTTAAAGAAAAAAAATTCCTAGGAGTGGAAAAATATAGAACTGAATTTATTTTGCTGTTGAAATGATTTTCGCTGCCACTACACTGGCACGATTTATATTTTATTCTTGCTGCCTAGAGACTGTTCCGTTTTGCTTAGAGTTGTCTTATTGATCGGGAAATCTAAATTACTCGTAAAATTTTCAGTAAAAAAAGCAAATAAATTGAAAAAAATATGGTAGTAATAATAATTTACAAAAAGCCGTCAAGGGTGTGAAGGGACTAGTGGAGGTTAAACTAATCTAATTCACCACGAAAGATCCATCCCAAACAGACTGTATAATTAAGCAGAAACTATCGGTTGTTGGAATAAATCAAAACATCACAGAAATTAAGCGATGACTGTATGATCCCTTTACACTAAGAGGTTATTCCTAACAAGAATACATAATTGTCAGTGGAAACAGGAAAACTTAAAAAAAAAAAAAACTGATGATTATATGTCGATTGCAATTAGAAGCAGATCTTTCTAATGCTTTCGAGATCCTATGTAACTATACTCCGTTTCACCAAGTTTAGCACAACCAGTGATGTCCTCAACGCCTGCAATGTTTATGTAAATCCTCAGCACTAGGTAAACCTCCGTTTTACCTTGAGAACCAATATATAAAGGCAATACAAAATGGTATATCTAGTTCTGAGGACCTTTGTCAGTGCTACACTCGCTGATGACATCATTGATGGTGTTTGGACTCCATATTATAATTACAAATCATAATAGATAAATAGATAGAAGAGAGACAGATACAAGCAGGAAGTCTGACGATGAGAAGGTATTGTGTCTGCGAGAATCGAGCAATGCTAAACATGCTTACACACTCTTAACTCAACGAATGCTTTATAGGCACACGACAGCGCCTCGTGACCATACACACACATACACACATACTCACACACAGGCTTCTAGAACTTTCCAACTACAGTGTAACACACGTGACACGACCCCTGCTACACCAGAATTTAGGAAGCAGAGACAGAAGGAGGCTAGCCATAGAACAGGCAGGTAGTAGGGAGAAGGGCTTAGCAACATGGAAGAGAGAGAGAGAGAGAGAGCGAGACAGGAGGTAGCAGGAGGGACTCTACTTATACTTCACTCGTGTGTGTGAGACTTTGTTAATACTTTCAAGACAAATAAAAATAGTCCCATACTATTCTTTACCTCTCCTGTCATTGCATGACAAATGGGAACGAAGATTATCTACTTACAAAGCTACTCACGTATAACAACCGCTCGTCCACAAGTCTAATATAATATATAACTTCTCTACAAATTATTACAAAGTTTTTTAAGACATTTGGTGGCAGCTGTCGGTTCAAATGCTAGCCTCCTTCTGCCTCTCTGCTTCCTAAATTCTGGTGAAACAGGGGTCGTGTCTCGTGTGTTACACTGTGGTTGGAAAGTTCCAGAAACCTGTGTGTGAGTATATGTGTATGTCACTAGGCTTTGTTCCCCTGCTATCTCGCTGACACACTACCTACATCATCCTCTGACTATGCTACTTCCAATGTGTCGTCAACATTTCCTCAGTTAACTTGCAAGATCATTTCCCTTTCCCAGGCTTGCATGGAGTTGTCTATCTATCTATTTATCTATCTATCTATTATGATTTGTAATTATAATATGGACTCATAACATTGCTCGGCCACGCCACTGAAGGTCCTCCGACAGCAATCATCATTGACATATGCTAATCAATTAGTACATAATATTGATTATAATATTGTATACATATAATATTCATAGTAAATTGCAATGATCTAGTAATATTACATTTTAAACAAGTTGTATACATATTTGAATAAATGCAATGGTTGTTGTATGACATTTTGTAAGATGTGTATGTATAACAGACATACACATACAATTGTGCAATGGTAATACTGCTAGGTTATACATTACATATTGGGTTATCCCTTTAGTAATGTCTAATATTTCACCTAACTTGTATGATGATACTGGTCATACAGAATTGTGGTATAATTGTATGACTTATAATATTGTAGTAACATTGTGGTAATACATAATTGTAACATTGTGAATTATTACATAATTGTATTGTAATTGTTACATTGTAGTAATACATAATTGTAACATTTTATGAATTGTTACATAATATTGTGGTAATGCATAATTGTGTTGGCCTTATAATTGTAGTTACATTTTGTTAATGCAACTCTTACATAATTGTTACATATTGTTTGTAGTTACATAATTGTAGTTAAAGTTACATAAAAGTTACATCTTGTTAATGCAACTGTTACATAATTGTTACATATTGTTTGTAGTTACATAATTGTAGTTAAAGTTACATAAAAGTTACATCTTGTTAATGCAACTGTTACATAATTGTTACATATTGTTTGTAGTTACATAATTGTAGTTAAAGTTACATCCTGTTAATGCAGCTGTTACATAATTGTTACATATTGTTTGTAGTTACATAATTGTAAAGTTACATAAAAGTTACATTTTGTTAATGCAACTGTTACATAATTGTTACATATTGTTTGTAGTTACATAATTGTAGTTAAAGTTACATAAAAGTTACATCTTGTTAATGCAACTGTTACATAATTGTTACATATTGTTTGTAGTTACATAATTGTAGTTAAAGTTACATCCTGTTAATGCAGCTGTTACATAATTGTTACATATTGTTTGTAGTTACATAATTGTAGTTAAAGTTACATAAAAGTTACATCTTGTTAATGCAACTGTTACATAATTGTTACATATTGGTTGTAGTTACATAATTGTAGCAAGTGTAACAATGGTGCCAGACTCGATGAAATGGAGTAGTCAATAATTCGCCAGGTCGGTGTCAAAAAAAAATAATTAATTCATTAAAAAAAGAAAATCAGAATTCGACTATGATTAAAGGAGGATTGTCTCTAACGCCTTTCATGCCAGGAGTCTACCATCGCAAAAAGCAAAAAAACAAAAAGAGTAACCAGAATGAAATAGATAAAATATTAGATGACGTGGAGAGTTTCAAAGACCTTCATTACGAGAACAAAAAAATCGACGGAGGGTAGCCAGAGGGAAAGAAAAATCGTCTTGGTATAAAAAGGGTTAACACACACCTCCCCACCACCAACCCCTTTGTGGTGAGATTGAGTAACTTGGTCTGATCTGATTCCATTTCGTTTGTTCTCTCTCTCTCTCTCTCTCTCTCTCTCTCTCTCTCTCTCCGTTGCCTCACCCCTTCCCCTCCTAGCTCACTTCCTCCCTGCGTACCTCACTCATTCTCAGCCTACCTCACTTCCTCCCAACTACCTCACTCCCTCCCAACCTACCTCCCTGTCTACCTTCTTCCCTCCCAGCCTACCTCCTTGCCTACCTTCTTCCCTCCCAGCCTACCTCATTCCCTCCCTACCCACCTCATTCCCTTCAAGCCTACCACACTCCCTCCCAGTTTACCTGCCTCCCCTCCAGCCTACCTCCCTCCCTCCCAACCTGCCTCACTTCCAGCCCACCTCACTCCTTCCCAGACTGCCTCAGTTTCTCCCAGCCTACCTCACGCACTCCCAGCCTACCTCACTCCCTCCCAGCTTACCTCACTGCCTTCTTGCCTTCTTCCCTCCTCCCAGCCAACCTGTCTCCCTCCACTGCTACCTTCCTCTCATACCTGTCCCCCTCCACTGCTACCTTCCTCTCATACCTGTCTCCCTCCACTGCTACCTTCTTCTCATACCTGTCTCCCTCCACTGCTACCTTCTTCTCATAACTGTCTCCCTCCACTGCTACCTTCCTCTCATACCTGTCCCCCTCCACTGCTACCTTCCTCTCATACCTGTCTCCCTCCACTGCTACCTTCCTCTCATACCTGTCTCCCTCCACTGCTACCTTCCTCTCATACCTGTCTCCCTCCACTGCTACCTTCCTCTGTCTCCCTCCACTGCTACCTTCCTCTCATACCTGTCTCCCTCCACTGCTACCTTCCTCTCATACCTGTCTCCCTCCACTGCTACCTTCCTCTCATACCTGTCTCCCTCCACTGCTACCTTCCTCTCATCTAGCTCACACTCTTCTATCCTGCCTCCTCAAGCTGTCTCACTCTCACCCTGCTTTACATTGTGTTCTATTTTCATTTTAAACTTACAGTTATGATGGTTTGTGGTGTAAATTATTTGAAAGATGCAAAATCATTAACACAAAGGCAAATACTCCAGAGAGGTCTTTACACATTTCTCAGATGTATTCCACCTGGGGCAATGAATCCAAATGTTGATGAACCCAGTGTTAATATTACATGTGTGAATTAATAAGTTAAATAAATAAACTGTTTAATGAATACGAGTAACATTCATCTTGCGGAAAGAAAACCGGGAAAAAGATTCCCAACTTACAAAATCTTATGATACGAAAACAATACACTATATCTTTTTATTCTAACTTGGCCTAAAATTGTCCTCTATCCATCCTGAATAGTAACTGATAACATAATACGAATCACGAGGAAGTGCTATGGAAAGGATGAAGAACTGAAGTGTCGTCTTTTTCTTCTATTACGCAACGTGGAATAAACAGAGAAAGGACGAAAATCTGGGCCAAGTTAAGGTGAAAAATGCAAAGTCTACACCCCAAACTGAGAATGCCAACCAAACTTCTGAGTCTGAAAGTGAAATGTTTTATATTAATCGGTATAACTGTACAATTATTTTACAAGCCTACGCCAAAGGATAAATAAAATTAACAGGAAAGATTATGGAAAAGGGGTGCCTAAAATGACAGCGAGGCCGAGGAACTAATCACGAAAAGAATGTGTAGATTCCAACCCTCAAACGACAGCTGGCGTTTTATATATGTGGTATTTTCGCTAACACCACACTATATTGTTTTTTACTCCAACCTGCCTAACACTGCCATCTCTCCATCTTGACTGCTGCAGTAACAGATTATCACTGGAGCAGGTGCTAATCACTGAGAGGTCTACTTTAGACAGAATATAGAGCTGTAGCATTGATTTTTCTGCCTCTAAGCTGCGTGAAATAAGCTGCAAAAGGACTAGGCTGATTATTTCCATCTTTATCCCACTTCCCCTGTCCTTCCCTGCCTCCCTCCAAATCTCCCTGCCACCGCCTTTCCCTCCCTGTCTCCGTCCGTCTCTCCCTGCCTCCTAACCTCCCTTCCTCCGACCCTTCCTGCTTCCATCCGTCCTTCCCTACCTTCGTTACCTCTTTGCTTCTGTCCGTCCCTCCCTGCCGCCGTCCATCCTTCCCTGCCTCCATTCTTTCCTGCCTCTGTCCTTCCCTGTCTTCGTCCCTCCCTGCCTGCGACTTTCCTTGCCGCCCAACCAACCTCTCCTATCCGCAGTACCCTGCTCCCTGTTAATTCCCCTGCCATTTACGTGACAAGGTGTCCGAACCTTGTGATGGTACTGCCAGTGCTGATTGCAGCTGTGGAACCCTCAGCCTTGTTCTATAAGTCCTTAGTTATATCTAGGGTAATTCAGACTCTTTTACCACTAACACCTTCACTATCAGAGGTCCTTAAATATTAATATAATCGTTTCTGCTATATACAGTATATCTCTGGTGACTCAGGATCTTATACATTTAGTCCTTTCACCATGAAAATCTTCCTGCGATGAATATAATTTTCAAGCAGGTGGATGATAGCAGTAATACATTTTTAAAAGACTTCATCTTAGTGAAGGAGTCAAATACAAGCCTAACAACTACTGAAGACAAAAAAAAAAGTAAAAGAGAAAAATTAAAGGAAGGACCTATTAACAAAGGAGAGCAAGATGTGAGGGTACAGTATTATGAGGGAGGATGCCGTATCGCGGGAGGATGGTGTCATAAGGTTAATAGGACGTGATTCGACAATAGCCTGAGAGAGAGAGAGAGAGAGAGAGAGAGAGAGAGAGAGAGAGAGAGAGAGAGAGTCTGACAGGAAACTACTTCACGCGTAAGTATCCAACGTAAAAGTTCTTTCGTACTGTATTTTTTTTCATATCAGGTATATCTAGTGGACGAGGTTAGGCTAGTAGGGGAAAATAAGTATATCCAGGTTACTAGAGTCGGTTCATTTTCATCTGAGGGAACTGGGCCACTCCCGTAACCTGAATTAATCGTGGAGGCATGAAATCTCATGAGCTTTGGTTATGAGGCAAGAATGAGTCTCCTTGGTTGCTGTTCAGATAAACGCTCGAATCTGGCTACACCTGGCCAACAACTAAGCTGAAAAAAGGTTATAGATCTCTTTCGGAAGAAAAACCATCAATTATACTTTTTTTAAATTCTCTTTTTGCAGTTTTCCGTCGTGCGTCTTCTTGGTTACTAGTCAGATCAACGTTCCAGTCTGACTGTAGCTGGCCATCAAGTAAGCTGAAACGAGGTTATGGCTCTTTGTGGGATGAACACAAATTTACTATGGCAATCTCTCTCTCTCTCTCTCTCTCTCTCTCTCTCTCTCTCTTTCCAGTTAACACTCTCAGGCTCAGGGCAGTGGTAGCTTTCTGTACCAATTAATGCCAGACGATTGTATTCATGCCAGTGAGTCACAGGAGCCCAAGTGTTAATACTTATTTTTTTTTTTTACATGTCCGACTCTGGGCAAAGGCTTCAGGGCCTATTCGCAAGTCCCAGCAGTCCTCCATGGGCCCCAGTAGTCCTCCTACATCTCCACATATCACTACATCGGCGCTAACACCCACCGTCCATATTGAATACATGCTAGGGTCTCATACAGGACTGGTGTACTGGCATTACTTTTATGACTTGTCGGCGGGTCATCTGGTAGATAAGAAAAGTCTGCATTTTAAGCAATTCAGATCCTTAAACTGTTCCCTGCCCCAGCCGGGATTCGAACCTGGGTCCATTAGGACTGCAGGCCGCTTCTCTACCGATTCTGCCACCATAAACCTCATTAGAGTCACCGCAGTTCTGCCAGTCCCTTCCTTTCCCGTATTCCTTCTATTTTTCCCACCCCTTTCCATGTTACGTGTATCTAGTGGACGCGGTTTGACCATCAGGGAGATATGGTATGTTCTTGTAAACTGTCAACCCTTTTAATGCCCTGTTTCCAGTATTAACACACCCAGGTTCCTATGACTCACTCCCAGCTAAATGAAGTATGGGAGAATAATACAGGAAGGATAATGGTGGCAGATGTAACACACTCGGATCCCTGGGGCACAAGAAATGTATAATCACAGTGATCGCCCGGTGTCAGCTGCAATAAATTACTAGAGCTGTGCCGACCATAAGAAGGTCAACATGTTCCTTCGTACATGTTAAGTACATTGTGGACGTGGTTTGGCCACTAGGAAGACAAAAGACAGGAATGAATTTATTCTGGCTTACGAGTCTCTCTCTCTCTCTCTCTCAAACGCTAACCACTACAAAAATCGCATACAAACTGATATGTGTAGTTTGTGGAGTGATGTGTAGTTTGACATGGGTGGGAGTGAGTGTGGGTCACATGTCTCTTGCCACAGCACTAACTGGCTGAAAGGCGGCACGGAGGCAGAGAAGGGAGGGATGGAGGGGGGGATGCGTGGGTGAGATGGAGAGAGTGAGAGATTTTTTTCATTCATTCATTGCCAGACGCCATGTATCCCAAACGGGGTGGCCAAGGGCTTAGAGTTAATTGTTTTACAGGGAGGGGCACTAATCCTCCACCAACCCCACTTGACACGTAGGGATGCCAACAGCATCTGGTGTTCCCAGGCGGTCACCCATCCAAGTACTATCCAGACCCAACGTTGCTTAACTTCGCTGATCGAACGGGAAGCGGTGTACTCAACGTGGTATGGCCGTTATGAAGTGAAATATAGAAACTTGGGGTGAATGGATGAACAGATGGGTGAATGGAGTGAAGGAAGGAAGGAAGATGGATTGGTGAAGTGAAGGAAGGAAGAAGGATGGATGGAAGGACATTAGATGAAGATAGGGAGGGAAACACAAAGGGACAGACGAGGGTTATGAGGAGGTATAGGTGTGGTGGATGGAAGGATAGAGGAATGACGTGGAGACTACTGGGAGAGAGAGAATGAAGGGCAAATGTTGAGAGAAGAAATGGAGATGGAAGAGAGACTTGGAGAACAATACGAAGAGAGAAAGAAGAGATGGAGGGAAGGAGATAAGGGCGGGAGGAAGGAGGTCAAAACAACAGGGATTGTAGTAAAGACAGACAGACAGACAAACAGACAAAGACAGAGATGGGGGAAGGGCAAAGATGAAGAAAGCGAAAACACTATACCTCATACCATTAATCTGGCCAGGCATGTATGGCAACACTGTTCCTGCCGAGATTCTGATTGGCTGGAGGTGTTTGTTCGATTTCATTTCATTTCATTTCATTTCATTGCCAGACGCCATGTATCCCAGACATTGTTGCTTAAACCGATACTTTCTTTATTATCAGATGTGATACCGAGTTTGTCGACAGTACAACCGTCAAAAGCAATAAGAAATCCTTTAGATATGTAACAACAATGAATTTTTCGTTGGATGATAGAGATATGAGTCAACATAGTATTATAACAGTCCAAGTCAAGGTCAGCATTCGAACAATTCCTTTATAGCTCCGACACTCCATAACATGACAAATTTAAGGAAACCTGCTTAATGTAAGCGTTGGTATAACATTTAAATTTTAATATTAGTCCATACAGTGATAATAGAGGAGATTATTATGCATTTATTTTCCTTTAGCCTTCTTTGATTTTCGTGATTTTTTCAAACCTCCCTCCCCGCAGAACTCGTCTTTTCATTAGAATTTTTAATTATTCAGAGTTGTGGCACGATTTAAGGATGCGGACTGATCTTATAATTTAAATGTGTTATACCAACGCTTAGATTAAGCAGGTTTCCTTAATTTTTTTTTTATATTATGGAGTGTCGGAGATATAAAGGAATTGTTCGAATGCTGACCTTGACTTGGACTGTTATAATACTTTGTTGACTCATATCTCTATCTTCCAACGAAAAATTCAATGTTGTTAAGTATATAACGGATTTCTTATTGCTTTTGACGACTGTATTGTCGACAAACTCAGTATCACATCTGATAATAAAAAGAGTATCGGTTTAAGCAACAACGAAATCGAACAAACACCTCCAGCCGATCAGAATCTCGGCAGGAACAGTGTTGCCATACATGCCTGGCCAGATTAATTGGTATGTGACGGAAGTGTGCGGGTGGGGAGATTGGAGGGAGGAAGGAGAGACTGACGTGGGAGGAAGAGTGGAAGGAAGGAGAAAGAGAGCGTGGGAAAAAGAGGAAGAGACGGAAGGAAGGACAATAAAACTGTGAATCAAATGTGAAGAGAATGGAAGAAGGAAGGAGAGAGAGAGAGAGGAAACAGTGAAATGAAAAGAAAGAAGGGATTAAAAAAAGATCGATATAAAGAAAAAAGGGAAAGAATGAAGGAGAATGGAAATAAGAGAGAAGCAAAAGATAAAAACCATGCAGAGGTAATGGAAGGAAAGGTATTTGTGACAAGAAGTACTGTGGGAAGGAAAAGACTTGAGAGAGGAAAATGAAAGTGAAGGAAAGAGAGAAAGAGACCACAGATAAAGGAAGAAAAAGGTGATGGAAAAGAGGATATGTGAGAAAAGAATTAAAATGTGTGTGAGGGAACTGAAAGTGAACACAAGAGATGGAGAGGAACATGGTGAAAGAAGGGAGAAAGAGGAAGAAAATAAAACAGAAAAGGAAGAAGGGATTGCACAGAGAAATAAATGAAATGGGAGGGATATGAGAAAGGCAATGGAAGAAAGTGAAGTAGCGTGGACCAGGGAACTGATGAAACAAGGAGTAAGAAAAAAAAGAAAGGAAAAAATAAGATAGAGACAAACAACACGATGTAAAGAATGAAAGGAAGGGAAGGACAGAAAAAGAAAAACAAATGAAAAAAAGACAAGTGACGACAAAGAAAATCCGTGTGAATAGGAATAAGAAAAAGGGAAAGGAAAGGAGGAAATGAGACGAGGAGGCAAAGAAAAGAGGAAATGAGACGAGGAGGCAAAGAAAGGAGGAGGAGGAGGACAAGAGGAGAGGCAGTGAATATAATGCAGTGAACATAAATGAATGAGAGAGAGAGAGAGAGAGAGAAGGGGGGGGGATACAAAGGGAAACAAGGATAGAGACATGAAGTTTAAAGGGGCGAGAGTGGGGGAGGGTGAGGAAGACTGAGATGGGCCTGGAGGGAAGATGGAGGAGACGCTTTGTGTGTGTGTGTGTGTGTGTGTGTGTGTGTGTGACTAGAAGATCATCTAACAATAGGTAGAGAAAAGCATCCTGGTCGGTAGCCGTCTTTTAGGTGTACAGGGGTCAATGGGAACAGTTTTTAACCTTTACAAGTTGGCAGTAAAATACATGAGTTGAAAATCATCGTTCCGGGATTAATCATTGATGGCAGGATAAGAGGACCGATCTAAGGTAAAAGTCAGATTAACAAATATTCTGAATATGACTTAAAAAGAAAAAGCCAAATTAGCAAAATTCTGAAAATAAACAACACACACACACACACACACACACACACACACACACACACACACACACACACACACACACACAATAAAATTAACGATTAACGAATATTCTTAAAATAGCTTTGAAAAAAATATCAAATATTCCTAAAAGAGTATACGAGAAAATTTACTGAAGGGTAAAATTCTGTATGTGCCCACCCACCAGACGAGACAGCTGATGGAGGGGACGAGAGTAAAGAGGCCTGAGCTATGGAATTAATGATGAAATATCAGTGTATGAAAAAAAGAAATTGGCAAACTTAGTTAACATCCAGAAGAAACTATGGGAGAAAATACTATGCCTTCTCCATTAAATGAGGCAGCTAATGGAAAGGGCGATATGATAACAGCAAAGAGACTGGAACTTGGGAATTAATCATGCAATAACAAATACAAAAACGGAGGGGCACAGTTAGGTACCATCCTGAAGAAATATGGGGGAAAATATATGCTTTACCCATCAAACGAGGCGGGTAATGAATGCCGTACACAGTGACAATCAAGAGAGCTGAGCCCAGCAGAGGGCCACAAAAACAGCAACAACAGAACCATCATCCAGGGCAGCCAGAAGCAACGAGTCATCAAGGTCTAGGGGCGTCTGATTGATGATTATAGGTACTTATTTACCTCACATGCTTGGGGGAAGGAAGGAAGTGGAGGGAGGGAGCGGTGGAAGGAAGAGGGAGAGAAGGAAAGGAGGGGTGGAAGGAAGGGGGAGAGAAGGGATGGAGGGGTGGAAGGAAGAGGGAGAGAAGGGAAAGAGGGGGAGATGGGAAAGAGGAGAAACGAGGAAGAAACAAGAGAGGAGAGATTTATGTAGGAAAGAACGATATGAGATGTGAGATGAAGGATGGAAGGAGGAAGGAGGGAGGTAGGAAAGGAGCAGGGATAAAACCAACCTGTCTCGAGAAAGGAGAAACGAGGGGGAGAGGAGAGAGGGAACAGTAATGTAGGAATGAAGGACATGTAGGAAGTGGGTTGATGGAGAGGAGAGGGAGAACAGGAAAAGGAGAGAGAGAGAGAGAGAGAGAGAGGAAGGAAAGGAAGTCTAGAGGGAGATGGGGATGGAGTATATACATGATGCCAGGCAGGAGAGAGAGGTAGACAGCGAAGGAGGAAAAGATGAAGACACAGCTAGATAAGGAATGTTGTAGAGAAGGATGGAGGAAGACAGGAGGAAGAGAGCGGTAAGGAATATTAAGCAGAGGGAGGAGGGCAAGAAGGAGAAAAGGAGACGAGGAGGAAGAGCATATAAAGTAAATAAGGAAGGGAGGAGAGAGGCAGGCAAGAGGGATAGGACTGGAGGAGGAGGTGGTCGTGAAATGGATAGAGTGGTCGGGGCAGGACTGTGGACGCAAGTTCAATATCGGCTATTGCAGGGAACAGTTTGTAGACAAGTAGCATGGCCATATTCACTGCTCTTCCACAAGGTCCCACCCACACGTCATAAAAACACCCGCACTACCGTCACACCACCAGATCTAACTGTGATATCCATTGCGTATGACAAGAGAGTGAGCATTTGCGCCCAGGTGCCGGATGACGTTTGAGGGGTGCAAGGGATTAGCTTTCCGTTGCTGTGCTGCAGGTGTCTTGCTGGACCTCGGAAGCTGCCTATGTCCAGCGTTGGATGTGTTCATTCCTTCATTACTATGATATTAACAGTTTTGCTTATTTTTGTTACTTCTGCTTGTTTTTTCTTCCTTTTATCGTCTTTCTTTTCTTTTACGTGAAGGATCTTTAGTAGTTAGAGGGTTATTGAATGCTATATTTAACCCAGGAAATAAGAAAAAAATCTTTCTCCTAAACAAATTTAATTGTCTGGGAATAGCAAGACTAAAACGAAAATACCTCATCGCGTTGCCTATGTTGCAGATAATAATAAAAAAAAAGTGAGGTGCGCTTTGTGAGCGTGACGAGCGAGCGAGTGTTTGTGCATACGCCTATCTTCATAATTTCATCTTGGTGTAAACTTTCAACATTTCTGGTGAGGTAGTTTAACAATAACAGAAGATTTATTGATCTAAAATATTTACTTTTTCACGCTTTCTCTCTCACATTTTCTCTTTGCATGTGCAAATAGCTAAGCGCTGTAGCATTTATCACACGTGCAATGTTCAGTTCTCTGCTCCCGACATGCCGTGTCAATGAACTGCGTTGGTAAACGCTTGGCTATTAACCCAGAAATGGGGCGATTACCCTTGCTGTTATCACCCCCTAAACATGGAAAAAACGTTAATGTAAACTATGAGCATAATATCTGATATTTAACTGTTAGAATTCATGCAAGAAAAAAACAGTGTTACACCGGGAAATCTTTTTACCCTCCACTTGAAAGAGTCAGAGGGGGGTATTGTTATCACTGGTGCCCGTCTGTAGGGTTGGGTGGCTGGGCGAAGAGATTTTCATTTCTGGAGCAAATCTCAGAGAGTTCAATTATAGAGGCGTGAAATTTCACATAGTTATGTGTCTTATAGCGAACTGGTTCCTTATGATAGTTAGAATGCTGTGTCTTGAGTAGTTCTTTGAAAATTAAAAAATATCTCAGAGATTTCAGTGTGACATGAGCAACTAATCTGAAGCCACAAATCAAGAAGTGTTCACTATAGTCATGAAATTTCTTATAGTTATGTGTCTTGTAGTGAACTGGTGCCTTTTCATGGGTAAAATGCTGTGTCTTGAGTAGTTTCCTGTAACTAATGAAAAAGTAAAAAAAAAAAAAAAAAAAAAAATCACAGATTTCAGTACAACCTGCTGTCTGTGTTATACAGAGGGAGGGGGGGGGGTTATGCTCTTGGTCAGGTGTGCAGGGAGGTGGGGGTATGTGCGTGGTTAGATGGAGAGTTGCGACAGCGTAGTGTTGATGATGGTGATGGTGGTGGTATTGATGATGGTGGTGATGATGATGGTGGTGGTAGTGATGACGATGGTGGTGGTGATCATGATGATGATGTTGGTGTTGGTGATGGTGGTGGTGGTGGTGGTGGTGGTGGTGGTGATGATGATGATGATGGTGGTGGTGGTAGTGATGATGGTGGTGGCTTTTTAACCCGTCACATCCCAACCATTTTTGCACCTCCGACACCCCTCAGTCCCGACCATTTTTGGATTTTTTTTTTTTTTTTGGCTAAAACCTACGCTTTTGGTGAGAAACATCGAAAATTCATAGAGAAATCGCTCACCTGAGGTTTAAAATACTCGATAAAGGTAGGAGTACCTCCTTACCTTACTGGTTTTTTTTTATCAGGCTGGCTGCAAAGAAAACGAGTTCTATGGGAAGATAACTATTCCACACCACCCCGAAACGGTATTTATTTATTTATTTGGTACAAATTTATATGTAGTATGAGAGTATATTGGTTTTCAAACAGTAATATAGGCATTATAAGCACTGTTTCACTCACTAACTCATCACCATTCCTGACCTTCTTTTGCCACATTACCTGATCATCATTTCTGACTGTTTCTTCCTCTGATGCTATGTAAACTTTGTCCTCCACATTGTCATCAATTGGGGAATCACTCTGGCCCTGAATGTCTTCACTGGCCAGGTCACTGGTAACAGGTGAATTGCCGAGACAATGGCATGCTGGGGGGGGGGAGGTTATGCGGTGTAAGGTATTGTCCCTGCTTGGCATCTTGTAGAGGAGTAGAGGAAGGTGTCCCGTGTATACATACGAAAAATCATGCGCGAAAATTGAAAATTGTGCAAATTAGGGCCCTTGCAATTGCAAAACGTACCAGTACGTCGACAGGACTGGCAAATGCAAAATGTTGCAACGTACCCATACGTCAACGGGATGTCTCGGGTTAATTCCTAATGTCTCAGTGTTATACGGGGGGGGGGAGTGAAGGCCGTTAATCACTTGATTAGGTGTGCAGGGAGGTCGGGGGTATGTGCTTGGTCAGGTGGTGGGTTGCAACAAAGTAGCATTGCCTTTCTTTTAATTCGATTTCATAGTGCAGCATGTCAATTGAAGCCCTCGGTACATTCCCTTGGAAAACTTGGATTCCAAGGGGTTTCTTTGGTCTCATGGGTAAATAAATAGCTAAAAACAAAATTTATTCAGTGTATCTAATACCAGCTGAAAGAATCTCTTCTCTATCCCACACAGCAAAAAAGTAATTAGCCTCTGAAAACCATCGCGGTCGTGCCGTGTGCTGTCAGGCCCGGAGGGGGGGGGGGAGAGGGGATGTCGCGCAGGGCCGCTCATTTCTCAGCTGAACGTAAACATCGATTCAGTGGGCATTGCTCGTTCGCCCATAATAAGGATAGGGAAGAATGTGGGTAAGTAGGTAGATGGGTAAGTAAGGCGGGAGGGAAGGAGACAGGGGCGAAGTATGCAGGTAAAGTAAGATATAAGGAGAAAACGTTGAAGGGGAATATTGGCAGAAAACAGAGAACCGTGGAAAGGAGAGGAAGAAAAGTGAAGGGTTAAGATGGAAGCTGACGAATATATGAAATGAGGAAAAACAAAACTAAAAAAAAACAGAGGAAAAGGAGTAAAAGGTAGAAATTCTGTAAACTTGGAAAACAGGAAGAAAAAAAGGAAAGGAAGGAGAGAGGGAGCTTGGTGTGTGGAGGAGAGTGGAAATGAAAAGTTTACGAACATATGAACCAAAAAATATTTGAAGGAAAGTGACAATAATGAGAAAACTTGAGGCCAGAGAAGGACATGAAAGGTGGGAAAGGGAAGAAGGAAAGAAGGAAAAAAGGAATGGAGGGAGGGAGGGATGAAGGGGAGAGGGAGAAAGGAAGGGAGGGAAGGATTGGAAAGGATAGGGAGAAGATATGAAAAGTAATTCAGAAAATGAAAACAAAACAGAATTAGAGAAGAGGAGAAAAGGGGATGAATATGAGACAGGGAGGAAAGGAGGAAAAAAGGATGGGAAGTAGGAGTGGAGAGGAAAGGAGTAAGATATGAAGCAGTACTAAAGAAACGAAAAATTAAGGAAAAGAGAGAGGATGGAAGGGAAATGTGATGCGAGTTGAGATACGTAAGGTGAGAAGGTAAAGGAAGAAGTGGGGAAGAAAGGAGGAAGAGAGACAGTGAGGTATGACAGAAGAAAACAGTAAGAACAAGAAACAACTAGAATGGGTCTCAATAGAGCGCATACCTCCGCCAATGCAGCATTTGCGCAATACAGCTATGACGTAATCCTCACCTTTGTTATTAGGTACAACTCTGCAAGTTTGTAGGCCTATTTGTTACTATACGGCAGATGGAAAAAGACAATCCCCCTATAAAGCATATTTAAATCCTCTAGATCCGGAATTTTATATGGATCCGCGCCAAACTGTACTCATTCGTAGATACCAGCATCCTAAATATGCCTGATTTTTTTATCAAGATCCAACATTCACTGAAAAATGTACGAAAATGTCGAAAAACGCCCTATCTCGCAATGTTAAAGAAAGTGAAAAAAAAAAAAAAAATCCTGGATCCGCACCTTTATCAGGATCCGCACCAAAATTTAATGGAGGCTATTCTGGGCCAAGGCCCATTCTTCTTCCAAATTTCGTGGAAATCCGTCCAGTAGTTTTTGTGTAATCTTGTTCACAAACTAACCAACAAACAAACCAACAAAAGGACAGGGGTGAAAACATAGCCTCCTTGTCGGAGGTAATAAAAAGAAAATTGGAGAAAGGAAGGGAAAGGAGGAAGAAGAATATGAGATAAGGTGGGAAGGAGGAAAAGAAGGTGGGAGGGAGGGGTGGAGGAAGGAAAGAGCTATGGGGAGAAGGGAATGGAAGACGATAAGGCCCCAAGAGGCCAGAGGCAAGAAGGGAATATGAAAGGAGGACTAGGGAGGAAGGTAAGAGAAAGGAAGGGAGGGAAGAGGATGGAGCAGGAGGGAGAGAGGGAAGAGGATGGAGCAGGAGGGAGGGAGGGAAGAGGATGGAGCAGGAGGGAGGGAGGTAAGGAAAAGGGAAGGAGAGAAAGAGGTAAGGAAAAAGGAAGGAGAGAGAGAGAGAGAGAGAGTTGATGTCAGGCTAGCTGTGAGAGAGTAAAATGAAGACTGGGAGTGAAGCAGGCTGAGAATAAGAAAGAGTGAAACAAGTTGGGAGTGGTACAGAATGAGAGCAAGTAGGGAAAGAGAGAGGTAGACAGAATGAGATTAGCTAAGAGCGAGAGAGACAGACAGCGTGAGACAAACAGAAGCGTGAGGCAGTGAGACAGACAGCGTGAGACAAACAGAAGCGTGAGGCAGAGAGACAGACAGCGTGAGACAGGGTGTGTGACGTAGAGTGAAACAGACTATATGTTACACCCAGTTCATGAAAATGACAAGTTCATGAAGTGGGCAATAAATGTGCACAATTCATGGACCGAGCAACGTGACAGTCCAGATCATGAAATGGGCAAATTGGATATTGTGCATTTTATGAACATGGTAACCTGAATTCGGGAGAAAATATCGAATATATTAAACTATATCCAATACAATGGATCAAGAATTTACTGAATATGTGCTCGTAAAAACATCAATATAATCGAACTAAACACACAGAATAAATGGAATAAAATTTTGTACAACTCCTGAGACTGTTTCCTGTGTGCGTCTTCTCTCCGTCCACCTCACACTGCTTGATGTATTGCTGTATAAGTGAACGTGCAATGCTGTCACACCGATTAAATACTGCTTCGCATGTTGAACCGGCTCAATGAACTTCCTCCATGAACAGTATCAGTGTGTAATTCATGAATAATGTTGTTCACCTCAGTGTCCTCATTTGCCATATATGTGCCATTACTTTTGGCAACATTAGCATACACATCAAGATAAATAAATTTCCTGAAAATGTGATACTATTCACTTGAATTTTGTCCTTTTTTTTGCCTATTAACTCCTCAAGGACCTGCCATTCATAATCAGCACTCCACGGTGCTTTGCAATCATCCAATTCCCACTTACTTTCATCACTAATCTTGCATCACACACACACAACATTGTACTGTGATGGTACAGTAACAGCTAACAAAGGGGCTGTGACATCGATCTCGTCAATTTAGTAATCAAAAGATGTTAGTTTACCAGGCTGCTCAATGTCCTTGGCTATCATTAAGTGGCATGTGGCAGCTAGACGGTTTTCCTGTCACTCAATAAACTGTGGTTTGTTTACATGATCCTATGACGTCACCGAGGCACTGAAATATCACGATATAGCAAATTCTCTGTCAACCTGCGGAATCCTTTAATCTCCTACACCATGTTGCCCATGACATCAACTGGCCAGTTAGACGAATTGTACATCTCTCTCTCTCTCTCTCTCTCTCTCTCTCTCTCTCTCTCCAGGATGAAATCATCCAGGGTAGACGTCCTGTTTCTTTCATCCTGCTATTGATATGTCAGACGGAAATTGTGATAACATGGCGCCCGCTCGCTCTTCACGCGTTCACAAAGCACACCATAATGGTCAGTCATTTCCCTTTGCCCTTTTCTCTTTTTTTTACATTTCTTGCTCATATCTCTTTTATTTTCTTTATCAGTACAGTATGTTGCCTTCTCTTCTGTATTTTTTATATCATTTTCTATCATAATTATTCCTACCTACTCCTTTCTTTACTGGCAGCATGTAACTCTTCAATCCAGGGACATTTTTTTTTTTCACTTTATTCATGTTATCAGCTACTCTGTTTTATCTGTGAGTGATTTTAGGAACTGAAGGGGTTAGATATATCCTTCAATAACCACTGAATTATGTGAGGTGATTCCTATAATAAAAAACTATCTGAAGTTTCTTGTAATTAACTAATAGAATACGTCACCAGAATGAAAGGATGATGATTTTATTGTTTTCTTCATTATTTATGCTCATATGTATCATCCTTTACTATGTTTTCCACTCAACCCATCCTTAGCTGGGTAAATAGATATCGGTGATGATTAATATTGGCAACTTTTTCTTTTTCCTTTTTTCTAATAACATTCTCTGATATTTCCATTTCGCTTGTCTGTTCCCTTTTTATCATTTTCACATTCCATATATTTATGTCCTCTTGCTGTCTTTTATTTTTTTTTTATCATAATTAGAACTCTATCACCAGTCTATTTTTTTCTGCTCTTTTATTTGCTGTATTCCTTATCACACATTTACCAACAATATTTCCTTTCTTCTACAGACTTTTATTTCATTATGTCTCTTCCAGCTAATTTTCAGTACTTGCCCTTTTATCTTTTTTATTCCATCACAGAGTACGTTCCACAATAGTATAATTTTTTTCAGCATCGGTATTATGTCTCTCGTTGTCACGCATCGATCAGTATTTTTTCATTAGCCTTACTGACCTAGTCCCATCATTATTTAAAACGTACAAGTCTCATCTTTCACTACCAGTTATCGTCGTTATCAGCGCCTATCTCCGTTTTCCGTCATTTATCAGTGCTTTCTGTTCCCCTCATTTTTCGCTCACCATCATTATTCTCTCACCTATCTTCCTTTTCAGTCAGTTATCAATATTATCTTTCGGCTACGGTCTCTCCTTTGTATCTATTATTGTTTTTAGTATTTCCTGTTTCACTAACTTACTTTTCATCTTCTATACGATTTTATCAGTATACTCTCTTCCTTCATTACATTAATCGTCTTAATCTTCACTCATCTATTAATGGTTTCTGGTTCACTCTCCCTTTTGACACCTGTTTTCTAGGCATTTAAAATGATCATATATTTAATTAACCTTTTTTCCCCTCTCTTGCACTATTTTTCGTTTCACTTCCTTTTCACTCATTTATTGTTATCTTTTCTTCTATAATCATATTCCTTATTCCAGAAATCATCCCTTGTTTCACTATCTTTTCCATCTTCATTTTCACTCACTTGCCATTACTTACTCTTCCAGTATCATATTCTTTGTCCCACAAATTGTCTGTTGTTTAAATATCTTTACCTTCCTCTTCCTTTTCACACATTTATCATTATCTTCGGTTCCATTATCGTTATCTTTATCCCAAAATATCTCTTGTTTCGCTGTTTCTTCCTCTTCCCTTCCACGTATTTTTATCTTCTCTTTCAACAACATTTCCTTTAACCCAACATAGGTAACATGAGTCACAATACACCCTCTCACAACACAAACTGGAGAGGATCAAAGAGGATGTTGCTGTTTGCTTTCCTTTGTACTCTTTAGACCTCCTTTGTACTCCCTTTGTAACTCCTACCCTACCTATTGTTCCTACCCACTGTCATTCTTTTCCTCCCTCTCTCCCTCCTTTTCCCTCCTCCCTCCCCATTATTGGTTCTCTCTACCTAGTCTTCTATTTCTTGACATTATTTGGGATTTTCCTCGTGTCCTCTTCTTTTCCCTTTATCGTTTCCTTTCTTTTTCTTCATATCCTTAACGTCTTCTTTTCTTCACAATGCTTTGCTTCTTCCTTAAACTATTTTGCCTCTTTCCCTCACCTTTATTGCTTACTTTCTTCTTCTCTTCCCTTTAGCGTGTACTTTCTTACTCTCGATTTTCTTAATCACTTTCATATTTAACTGCCTAGTATGGATTTTCTTTAAAATCCCTTCTTCCTTTACTTGTTTCTTTTCTTCCTCCCTCCATCAACGTTCGTTTATGCCTCTCGTCTTTCGTAATCTCGTTCCTATTTACATTTACTCTTCCTCCCAGGTAGTAGGTGGTGGCAACCATCATCCAGTCACCTGATGAGGTGCTGCCTACTTTTCACTTCACTTTTGTCATTGTTTTTCTATCTGCCTTCCTCTCTACCTATTTCTCCCACCCTCCTTTCCGTTTTCATAACTCTTCTATCCACTTCAGGTGATTCAACATTGAATTACAAGCCTAATGGTTTCCTCTAACCTAGGAAGCCATTTACAACGCTGAGTGGTAACCATTTACTAAATAACGAGCAAATGGTAACCGTGTTAATTGGGTAGAGATTTAAATGTGGCGTCCTTCTGGGAACCAGTCTTCCACACTCTTCCCCGTGCCTCGCTGTGAAGAGCGCTGTATACCTCAAGGTAACGTCAGTTCACTGTACGGGACAGTCCTGCGAGGACGATTGCTTGCCTGCAGCTGATGGGTCTGCTTGACCAGACAGGCCCTGGTTACTCAGCAGCAACCCTTCCTCCCGTATTATGTTTCCTTCTTGTTCGCCTCTTTCTCGACCTACTCCTCTCCACTGTCACGGGGTTTTTCAATATCACGGGGTTTTTATAATAAATGCTAAATATTATATAATTGATATTTATGTTCAATAATATTGAAGAGCAGGAACAATGATTGTCTTGCTACATCAAGCAACGATTACTTTACGCTGGCTTGCGCACGATTCTCTAAGAACGAGAATTTATAAACTTTCTCAACAGTACACAGCAGAGACTAATTACTCACAAATGCTGAATTAGTACTGTTAGCCTCTGGAGAAAGTTACTTCACCCCTGACAATAAATAACTAATACTAATAATAATATCAGGTTCTTGCTGATTCTTAACTCCTAGGTGGCACAACGGATTTTAAGCTTAATACAACAAAACTGGCCTAAGTACCAGTTATGAATGGCAAAACGTTTATGCAAGCTAGGAGCTATATGGAAAATAAGCTTAATTGGAGAAAATGAAACAAGAGTTTACATTACATTAAGCTCAATAAAAAGAACTTAAATTTATTGATTACAAAATAAATTTAACGTTACAATTCAAATTCAAATTAATGAGATCGCACTCACTCACTCACACAGGAGTTAAATTCTTACGCCTAGGAAAAACACCTTAATTAAACTCTTAAACCTAGGAAAATACAAAAGGAAATACTGGTCGATGAATGCTTTGTATCACCACTAAGGTGGGAGCACTGGAGACTGTGGTCTAAGTAGAGCCTGGCTGACTTCTCACTTGTTGGAGCACAGATCCTTCCTCCGTCAGAGCAAACACTGGACTGAGTAAGTCGTGGGAAAGAAAAGGGGAGCAGTAGGCCGCATTTTTTAACGGTCGAGCGAGCGAAACGCGCCCAAAACAAATCGCTCAGCAGAAGCACTAATGTCTCACGCAAAGACGATAACGTATGACACTGAAAAATTGATTTGACAAAGCTTCCGTCCGAATGAGCGGTTAACTGAACGATAAACAGTGAGTTTTCCACTAATAGTTCGTGGCTTCTCACAAAAGGGAAATGTCGCGAATTTGATTCGTGACATTACGCCCCTACAAAATTAAATTTTTTCCTTATGGGAAAAAATTTGTGGATATATATATATATATGTACACATCCTAACTCAGTCACACAAGATTCATACTGTGGTGTGTGTGCTATCCTGCTACAGGAGAAAGTCGCAGTCGCCAGTGAGCGAAAAAACCTCGTATTTACGTTAATAGAAGCAAGCTTGAGGGAAAAACTCCGTGACGACGGTGAAAATCCTGTACTCAGGTCAAACTGAGCGAAAATTCGCTACATTTACACTGACAACTAATTGTTGTGTAGCGTGGTGTATGTAATACACGGTATAGGTGTGACAGTTGTAGTGTAACTGTACCTACGTGTAAAATGACATAGTAAATAATAATAATATGGTGACGACGAAGGCAGAGAAGAAGAGGCGGCAGCGTGCGGCAGACGATCAACTGGCCCGCACAGCAAAACTGCTACACCCACTGCTGTACCTGCAAAACCAATTAAGGTGGAGCATCAAAAGTGTCAATGAGACAAAATTCTTATTAAGTTACAATTACTCTCTCTGCCTAGCAATCAGTACATGTTACGAAAAGTACGCTCTGGCTGAAAAATACAAGTGACAGCCTAAGCTTCGTACATTCGAGGTCGCCATTAATTATTGCACACGATTACTGTCAGCAAGTTGAGAATCCCTGTGCAAATTCGGGTCTTCCATAGCCTCGAACCGCACACGGGTCCTCAACCTGTGCCTTAACCTACAGTACTTATATTAATATCGGGAAGCTGAGAATCCTTGTGCAAACTCGGGTCTTCCATAGCCTCGAGTCGCCTCTGCGGAGTTCTCTCTTGAACTTCCCCCTTAACCTACAGTACTTATATTAGTATCGGGGAGCTGAGAATCCTTGTGCAAACTCGGGTCTTCCATAGCCTCAAGTCGCCTCTGCGGAGTTCTCACTTCCCCCTTAACCTACAGTACTTATATTAGTATCGGGAAGCTGAGAATCCTTGTGCAAACTCGGGTCTTCCATAGCCTCAAGTCTCCTCTGCGGAGTTCTCTCTCGAACTTCCCCCTTAACCTACGGTACATAATTTGTATGTACAGGCCCTGGACATAATGTGTCCTGTGGGGCCAATGGGCGAGACGTCAGGTCTGCACCCACTTCACCACTACCCTGTCTCTCAACTGACTCAGAGATTACAGGTGTGGTTATGAACGGCACAGGAAGGACATGTCCCTGATTAGTGGTGTTACTTTGACACACACTGCAGGAACGGACAAAACTATCTATGTCTCGTCCCATCCCTGGCCAGAAAAAGTCAGCTCGGATACGGCCCTGGGTCTTCCTTTTGCCCATGTGACCTCCTGAGGCTGAACAATGACCCCATTGTAACACTGCTAGGCGGTACTTGGCGGGAACAACAAACTGCAGTCGAACCTTGCCCTCGGGTGTTCGTGACTCACGGTAGAGCCGTCCTTGTTTGCGAAGGAACTTGGCTTGACCTCTCCGTGAATACTTAATCACTCGACCCTTTTGTTTGTTCCGCACAGTAGCAAGTGTCGGGTCGGAATGTTGTTCTTGTACAACAAGTTGACCACACATCAGATCTTGCGGCGATTCAGTGATCACTGGGGTGACACAGTCTGGAGCCTCAGCCATGGCTCGTGTTACCACTGCAGCCGAAGTCTGAGTAGCGTCATCATTGGAGCAACTATCCTTGACTCCATCAATATTGCCAATGATTAGTTCAAATAAAGGTTCTGGCATGACAACTGCAAGTGTCGTACCAGTATAAAATGGAGATGCCACCTGGATACATGCCTCAGGGAACAATCTCACTGATCCATCGATAAGGTTTGCATGGATCTGTCGACCTGTATACTGCTCAGGCCGAACTAAACTCTGCTTGACAGAGCAACCTGAGGAACCATTATCTCTCAGGACCTTCACAGGAATGTCTCCCACAAACCCTTGCTGAACAAGGAAGGTACTGTCACCTGTGGGAGGGCCTGTGGAGGAAGCAGCTAGCCACTCATGAGGCTGCTGAATTGATGAGGCAAACATAGTGCCTTGAGGATTATTTTGGGAAGATGGAACATTGGCCATCTGTGGAGGGGGGTTCACTGTCACTGTGGGACTAGTGAACTGTGGGGAAGTACCCATACTGGTAGGGACGTGACCACCGTGCTGCTGCTGAGGAATGAAGGCTGCGTTCGCTTCCTGCCTCTTTTGAGTTGGTGGTGAAAAAGTTTGTCCCAACGGTTGGTTGCGTGGCTGATACTGCTGCTGGTTAGGGTACTTGTTGTACCTCTTCCACTCAGGTTTCTGAGTATTTTGCCCCTGGTCCTTCCACTGCGGTTTTGGACCTTGGCTATTATTCTGAGAATGGCCTTGTTGCTGGGGTTCAGTCTGAGACGACTTCCCAGACTTGGCAGTATCTTTTCTGCTCCAGGTGTTTTGCTTACGAGCTTGATACCCGTATGCAGTGAAATATGCGTCAGCCTTCTCTGCCATTTGGCTGGCATCTTTCACCTGGCAGATCTTAAGCTGTGCTATGAGCTCAGCAGGCCACGACCTCTCTAGCTGTGTACGCAGCATAAGGTCAATTATCCCCTCACGCGTGGAAGGAGTTTCATCTTTCTCCATCCACTCATTTAAGTAAGCTGTGAGACGGTCGAGGAACTGAACAGCTGTCTCCTTGTCTTGGAGACGAGCTCGCATGAACTGAACTTTGGCGTCGTCTACTGTGAGACCATACGCCTTAATGAGTGCAGCTTTCATCATCTCATACGTGAGATTGTCTCCACGAATTCTGTGGAGAATATCGAGGGCAGGGCCCTCAAATAAGCTAAGAAACTGAAGCCGCTTAGCTGCCTCATCCAGCTGATACATGTCTGCCATGTCCTCAAAACTAGCTATGTACGGCTCGATTCGCTCGCTTTCCTTGTATGAAGGAAGCTTGATGTGTGGGGTCGCCAGGACATGTGCAGGGAGAACGCTCGTGGAGCTTGGACCAACTGCACAGGATGTGTCTGAAGCCAAGGAATCTCGCTTGAGCTTCAGCACTTCAAGTTCATGTTTTTCTCGTGCCTCACGTTCGGCACGTTCATATTCACGTTGTTCCCGCACGTGTTCTAAGTCGAGTTCGCGCTGTTTTTGCTCATGTTCGCGCTGTTCTCGCTCGTATTCACGCTGTTCTCGCTCATATTCGCGCTGAATCTTACGCTCTTCACAGGCATCATTCTCGCGCTGCTGCTCCTGATTATGCCGTAAGAGTATATACTCTTTAATTTCGGTTGGGTCCGAAAGACCCATGTCTTTGGCTTCCTGTAAAAATACAGTGGTAGCCATGGCGCTAATTTATTAAGCAAACCGAAACTGAGTACTGACTGCTTCGCAACGAATGCTAATAAACACAAGTAAAGAATACAGACACAAGCTAGTGGTGACCAGTCTTATCTAGTTAACTGGCAAAGAATAAAGCAAAAATGCAAATAACTGGGAACTCAATAATTAACACAATGGGTACGGCGGCTACCCAGGAGCGAATATAATCGTCTGGCATTACAAAAAATAAAGTACTAAATAGAGTTAAGTACTCTATGGATTAATAAAGCAAAAATTCACTTGCTAAATTAACGGTAAACACCAGTAAGCTTGTGCCTATAAACTTTAATGATAAATACCTAAATATGAACGAGTGAGTACTATCTTGTGAATAGCTTTAGAGCTAGGAGTTAACATCCTGGCGAGGTCGCCAATTGTCACGGGGTTTTTCAATATCACGGGGTTTTTATAATAAATGCTAAATATTATTTAATTGATACTTATGTTCAATAATATTGAAGAGCAGGAACAATGATTGTCTTGCTACATCAAGCAATGATTACTTTACGCTGGCTTGCGCACGATTCTCTAAGAACGAGAATTTATAAACTTTCTCAACAGTACACAGCAGAGACTAATTACTCACAAATGCTGAATTAGTACTGTTAGCCTCTGGAGAAAGTTACTTCACCCCTGACAATAAATAACTAATACTAATAATAATATCAGGTTCTTGCTGATGCTTAACTCCTAGGTGGCACAACGGATTTTAAGCTTAATACAACAAAACTGGCCTAAGTACCAGTTATGAATGGCAAAACGTTTATGCAAGCTAGGAGCTATATGGAAAATAAGCTTAGTTGGAGAAAATGAAACAAGAGTTTACATTACATTAAGCTCAAGCAAAAGAACTGTTAAATTTATTGATTACAAAATAAATTTAACGTTACAATTCAAAATCAAATTAATGAGATCGCACTCACTCACTCACACAAGAGCTAAATTCTTACGCCTAGGAAAAACACCTTAATTAAACTCTTAAACCTAGGAAAATACAAAAGGAAATACTGGTCGATGAATGCTTTGTATCACCACTAAGGTGGGAGCACTGGAGACTATGGTCTAAGTAGAGCCTGGCTGACTTCTCACTTGTTGGAGCACAGATCCTTCCTCCGTCAGAGCAAACACTGGACTGAGTAAGTCGTGGGAAAGAAAAGGGGAGCAGTAGGCCGCATTTTTTAACGGTCGAGTGAGCGAAACGCGCCCAAAACAAATCGCTCAGCGGAAGCGCTAATGTCTCACGCAAAGACGATAACGTATGACACTGAAAAATTGATTTGACAAAGCTTCCGTCCGAATGAGCGGTTAACTGAACGATAAACAGTGAGTTTTCCACTAATAGTTCGTGGCTTCTCACAAAAGGGAAATGTCGCGAATTTGATTCGTGACATCCACTCCTCTCCCTCTCCTATACCCCTTTTATTATAAGCTTTTACTCATTCCTCTTTATCCTCTCTTATTCTGTCCACTTCTCCGTCCATCCTTCTTCAATTAATAATCTATCCACTAATATTCATTCTCCTTTTCCTCTCAGTGTATTTAATTTATTTTCGCCCCTCTGATCACTTTCACTGGCTTAACATTGTTTTGTTTTTTTGTATCTTCACCTTTTTTACCACAGCATATCAACCTCTCTCTCTCTCTCTCTCTCTCTCTCTCTCTCTCTCTCTCTCTCTCTCTCAATCAGTGTCATCCTATCCTCTCCGCATCCTCACTCCGTCCTTACTTAACTCCGTCCTGAAGCGACTGCCCATCCTTCTCTCCACTCAGTTCATCAGCTTCTCCCTTTCATCGCTTTCTGTCTCCATATTTTTTCTCTACCGTCTCCTGACACCATCCTGACTACTCCATCCTGAATTTCCTCCACCCTAAACTTTCATTAGTCCATCCATCTCAGCACCTCAGTCTTAAAATAATTCCACCTTTATTCCCATTCAGTCTCAGTCTACCTTTATCCTTCATTTACCTCATTCTGAACTTCTCCGTCCTTCATTTCCCTCCTCCTGAACTTCCTCCATCATTAACATCCACCAAGCCCTCTGATTTAACCCCATTAATTTTTCCAACCCATTCATGTTTCCCACTTTATCGTGACATTCCATCCTTGCTCCATCCTAACCCTACTCCATCCCTTCATTCCATCTTATCTTCTCAGTTCTTTAGATACTCCAGTCCATCCATCATTTTTTTCTCCATACTGATTTTTAATCAACAATCTCTCTATGCTAGTTATATATGTTTCATTCTTAACCTCTTCCATCCTGAGCTCATTTCAATCCTAATATCCATCCAGCTTAACCCTCTTTCTAACAGTCAGTCCATTTTCCCTCTTAGTCCCTCCCTCACTCCATTCTGAACCAACTTCATCCTGAACCTACACCGTCTTGAACGTAGTACATCCTGGACCTGCACCGTCATGAACCTACACCATCCTGAACATACTCCTTTCTGAACCAACTCCAATCTGAACCAACTCTATTCTGAACCAACTCCATTCTGAACCAACTCCATCGTGAACCAACTCCATTCTGAACCTACTCCATCCTGAAGCTACACCATCCTGAACGTGCTGCATCCTGAACCTACTTAATCCTGAAAATACACCATCGTGAACCAACTGTATCCTGAACCAACTCCATCCTGAACCTATTCCATCCTGAATCTACACCGTCCTAAACCAGCTCCATCCTACACCTACACCACCCTGAGCCTACTCCATTCTGAATCTACACCATCCCATATCTGCTCCATCCCTAACCTTAATCCATCCTTGACCTACTCCATCGTGAACCAACACCAGCCTGGACCTACTCTATCCTTAATCAACTCTATCCAGAACCTACCATCCTGAACCTACTCCATCCTGAACCAACTCCATCCTGAACCTACTCCGTCCTTACCTTCACTCCATCCTACCCACCTTTCCAGTTCATCAGCTCCCCGGCCCTTCCATCATTTTCTTCTCCCTCCTATTTTTCCACTCGACTCTGCCTTTTGGTTAAGCTATAAGAGAGAGAGAGAGAGAGAGAGAGAGAGAGAGAGAGAGAGAGAGAAGTAATGTTTGGGAGCTATTTGGGAGCCAGGCTAATTCCGGCTGGAAGAACTCTTGCCTGTCTGTCTGTTCTATCTACTTAGCTGTCTATCTGTCTACTTATGGTACAGTATTTTGATGTCTGTCTACTTCATTGGTCTTTGTATTACCTGTACCTTACTGTTTATTCATTCTATCTATTTATCAGTCTAGTTAATTTATCTATCTATCTATTTATCTTTCTGTCTAATCTGTCTGTCTGTCTATATCCTTATCTATTTAGTTAATCTGTCTACCTATCTATTTATCTATCTATCTATCTCTCTCTCTATCTATCTAGCTATCTGTCTATATACCTATCTATCTATCTATCTCTCTATCCATCTATTTATGGTGCAGCACCCTAGTTTCTGTCTTTCTGCGCTTTATAGTACCTGCACATAATTATTTACTGGGTTTGTTTATTTCTGTGTAAATATATATCCTATTTAACTACTTATCTGTATATCTATCTATCTATATATTTACCTTTCTTTCTACTTATCTGTATATCTATCTATTTATCTATGTACGTCCGAATTATGGTACAATATTTTAACTTCTCCTTGTTTGCTTTTAACATATCCTACACCTTACTATTCATTGCTTCTATCTCTATCTGTCTATCTGTCTATCTATCTATCCATCTATTATCCCATCAACTCCCTCATTGTGGTATTCTGGTACAGTATCTTAACGTCATTCTGTTTGCTCTTGACATTTTTTACACCGAACTATTCATTGGTTCTATGTATCTATCTATCGGTATCTATCGACTACCTACTTATGGTACAGTACCTTAAAGTCTATCCATGTCTGGCCGAAACATTTCCTACATCTTATTATTCACTGACAGTCTATCTGTCTATATTTTTATCTATCTATCTATCTATCCATCTTTCTGTCTATTCCCTTCATGGTATCTTTCACCGCTTCACCAGACAGTCCTCTGTTATCTTACTCTTGCTGCCTTCAGACGATTTTCCTGGGAGACTATTCGAACTGGAGGGGTTAGATGCAGGCTTCATTAACCCCTTCAGTAGGAATCGCCTCTGCTAAACTGAGTCAAACCGTGTGGAGGCAGCAAGAACAGAATATAGAAGGACGTGATGGCAGTGAAGGGGAGAATGTTTGGCAGAACACACGGAAAGGATGTTTATATATCAGTTAATGCAGCCTTGACTGTCTTGCGGTTCGGTCTACTTGTATTATACCTGTCTGTCTGTCTATCTATCTGTTTATCTGCTTTTACATCTTTCTATCTGTCTGTCTAATTATCTGGCTGATGATTACTGTGGTACCTATTTCAATTATTAATGCTGTTTGCCTAGAGTCTGAGGGAGGTTATGTTTTTGGCTGCCTCTCTCTCTCTCTCTCTCTCTCTCTCTCTCTCTCTGCGTGTGTGTGTGTGTGTGTGTGTGTGTGTGTGTGTGTGTGTGTGTGTGTGTGTGTGTGTGTGTGTGTGTGTGTGTGTGTGTGTGTGTGTGTGTGTGTGTGTGTGAGAGAGAGAGAGAGAGAGACCACCCTACACTAGATGCAGTAGCGTCAGGCAATGGATATTCATACTCACTCCATCCATTTATCATTCACCCCTCCTTCTGTCTAGTCAACTGTGTCTGTCTATCTTTCTATCTATCTATCTATCTATCTATCTATCTCTGCTAACCACAAATTCCATTCATTCAACCATGCACTCATAATCTACCTAGCCAATCATCCATACTTCCTTCCTTCCATCCATCCTACCATCCATCCATACAGCCATCTACCCAGCTATCCAGTGTTTTCTCTATCCATCCATTTCCTTCCACACAACTATCAACTCGTCCTTCCATTCATCCATTCATCCCTTTTTTCAGTCAGTCACCTATCATCCACCCAGCTGTCCTTCCGTCTAGCTTATTCCTCGAGCCACATCTCTATCTGTTTATCTATCTGTCTATCTATCTCTCCACCCAAACCATTAATCTACTCCCCATGCTTATCCATTTATCATTTCTCACCCCTTGCGGTCATTAATCTAACAGGTGTATTTGAATCTCTCTGTCTGTCTGTCTGTCTGTCTGTCTGTCTGTCTCTCTCTCTCTCTCTCTCTCTCTCTCTCTCTCTCTCTCTCTCTCTCTCTCTCTCTCTCTCTCTCTCTCTCTCTCTCTCTCTCCTCTGTAATTATGTTTTCCATATAATTACCTCGCCCGGACGGAGTCAGCGAGGTATTATTTTTGGTCGAGTTTCTTTGTTTGTTTGTTTGTTTGTTTGTGAGCAACATAAGGAAAAACGGCTGAATGAAATTACATGAAACTTTCAGGATATGTGGGCACTAGTACCAAAAGAATGTGATTAGATTTTGGAGGTAACTGAGTGGCAATGAAAGGTCAAAATTAAAGTCAGGGATTTTCAGAGGACTATAGCTTGAAACCGGTTGAAGATAGAGATTTCTACTCTTAAGAACATACAGGAACTCGTAATATGGACTTTCATTTGGCACCAAGACCTTGAAAGGTCAAACTCAAGGTCATGGATATTTAGGGGGCTTTAACTCGTGACTGGTTGAAGATAGATATTTACTACTATCGTCATGTAGGAAGTCCCATAAAGGTTATTAATTGGTACCATGCAGGGCCGGTCTTTCCTATACGCTCACTACGCTCAGTGTGTAGGGCCTCCGATCACTGGTGGGGCCTCCCGTCCTCAGGATGTGTATTATAAAAATAAATAATTATAAAAAAAATAAAAGTACGTCGAGAATGGTGCTTATATTGATTAATTGGTTCCACGGGCATGAACGTTGTATAAACAATAATAACTGAATAATTGCAGGCAAAAATTACACTAGTCTTTTAGAGTAACAAAAAATAGTGGTAATTAGAAATTTGTTTAGTGGGATTTAACATTAAATTCTGGTGACAATACTGAGTGCTGCACTGCAGATCAGCTGAGCGCCTGTCACGCTGACTGTTGCTGTCAGTCAGGAAACTGACATCGAAGCGTAAACATCTCTCAGGTTTGATAAACGAACAAAGAAAAGGCTACATGAGGAAGCTCATGCTAACCGTAAAGGTTAGTATTATATTATTTAATATTGCCACTCATCATGCGATTGTAGGCTACTGTTTTTCTAATATCGAAAGTGGCTAAACTGACCAAACTTTACTGTTAACGTTCCTCACCGATGTTTTATGGCCGTACTATAAAAACTAAGAGCCAGTATTGACGAAAGTATCTGACGTTCCCGTTTTTCGTACCATATATAAATTTGCTGTTCACGCTAGGCGTTCGTCACCTGGTTATGGCTTAAAATAGTACTGGAATGTGATAGGAGGATAAACGCCACAAGAGACCTCCCCCCCCTCCTTTAGTATAACAAATTTAAATATTCACAAATATGGTAAAGGTTTTTCCATTTATAAACACTGAATAATTCAGGAAGAAAATTTTCCTTGGCAGGCTAAAATATATTAGAAATACAAGGCTGTTCATAAAATTTTACAAGACTAAACGTTTCCATAACGAATACGAGTAAACAAAAACTTCCATGGTGGCGTCGTGGCGCTTAATATTGGAGTTAGGACATTAAATTATGCATACTAAATTGTAATTATAGTTTCACACAAAGTATCATTATTTTTTTTTATTCAGAGAATACAAGATTAGCAGTGCGTGACAGAAATAAATGGAGAGAAATTGTGAATGAATAAGTGATGACGCAGCCCTGAGGGGATATTCTCCCGCATTTGGTCTGATCAGCTAGTCAGGTCAGGTGCGGGTAAGGGGATGGGTCTGTTATGATGTGGCAGGGGTAAACCAGTTCTGCTGTCGGGCCCTGCTGCGGATGTCACTGATTGCATTGCGCAGTTGACCTTTGTGCGGTGTG
The DNA here is from genome assembly GCF_032717465.1 of Coenobita brevimanus. Lineage (NCBI taxonomy): Eukaryota > Metazoa > Arthropoda > Malacostraca > Decapoda > Coenobitidae > Coenobita > Coenobita brevimanus. Next base: position 35,137,895 of record NC_136976.1, on the reverse strand, counting down.
GTGCGGTGAGGATCTGTCCGTTCTCCCCTTTGGGGCTAAGATGCGAATGAATGTGTTTGAATGGATGAGTAAATGGGGAGTGTGTCGTCCTGTCTCGTCTACCTCCCTTTCCTTGGGGGAAGCAGCCTAGATATAGAGATAGATAGATAGACAGTTTTTTACTTTACATTGCTCAGGATAGGGGTATAACTTTGGTGAATATAAGGGTAGGGGGAGAAATGTACATAAGAGTTGGGGGGGGGGCCTCCAAAGGGGATCAAGCGTAGGGCCTCAGAAAAGCTAGGACCGGCACTGGTACCATGACCTTTGACCATTAGTGGCCATGAAAGGTCAAATTCAGGGTCTGGGATATTCAGGGTGCTATACCTCGAGAGTACAGTGGTTGAAGATTGATATTTACTATTATCAAGATACAGGAATTTTCATTTGGGCTTTTATTTGGCACAATGACCTCTTACCTTGATTGACCTTGAAAGGTCAAAAGCCAGATCACGAATTTTCAGATTGCCTAACTTGAAAACATTTGTGCCACTACCTTAGACTTTAATTGTGTACCGTGCTGACACTAAATGGCAGAATCACTTTAGTATTTAACTACAATAAAACAACTGCTGTCGGGCGAGGTTTGTTGTGCCTGGCACCCCTCATTATACATTATTTATCAATATATACATAAACACTCAAACACACACGCGTTTGTGTGTGTGTGTGTGTATATATCTATATATATATATATATATATATATATATATATATATATATATATATATATATATATATATATATATATATATATATATATATAGTTCATGTTTTAAAAATCTATATCTGATTTACATGAAAGAAACACTGAAATAAAAACAGCTTATGTCATCATAATTACTGATTTTATTAGGTATTGTCATAACTCATAACCGTTTTCCAAACAGCTCAACCTAACACTGTCTGTTCGACACACTGTTATGTTGCCTGGGTATCCTTGAGGTTGTTTCCTGTAGGGTAGGGTGAAGAACCAAGTTTACAAGACGAGACCGAGGCGTGTTGATGAACAGGACGACAGGGTGTGGCAGGTACTGGCAAATGTGCACCTGCAGAATTATTAGCAGTCAGAACCAATGCCATACCCAGACCACTTCACAAAGGTGTTCAACAGGCAGGATCTTAGTTGACCTATGGTGTAAAAGGCTATGAGTTATGTCACTTCCTAAGACTCTCATAAAAGGGCATAATGTATCTTTATCTTAATGTTCCTTTAAGGCACCTTAGATATATATTACGTACAATTCTAAAATTTAAAAACACAAGATGGATTAAAAAATACCTTGTATATTTACCTTATCTCTCCTCCTCCTCTCTCTCTCTCTCTCTCTCTCTCTCTCTCTCTCTCTCTCTCTCTCTCTCTCTCTCTCTCTCTATGTGTGTGTATATACATACTCGTATGCACACATGTACACATGTACTGTACATAGTTACAGCTATATATATATATATATATATATATATATATATATATATATATATATATATATATATATATATATACAGTATATATATATATATATATATATATATATATATATATATATATATATATATATATATACAGTATATATCAATCTAGCTAGAGAGAGTGCGAGAGAGAGTGATAGATAGATAGCCTGAAATTTGTGACTATGAGTCGTCAGTACCGCTGCTGTATTTTTAGCTAAACAGAACCTGACTGGTTAGGGGACATCATAAAATATCATGTATTAGGGAAAGAGCGGTATAAAGGGAGCACATAAAATTACACGGTATCAGCCAGTAAAGGAATATTATGAAACAAAGCAAAGCAGCAAGAAAATATTCTTGTATTGTTAGCAGTTGTGTGTGTGTGTGTGTGTGTGTGTGTGTGTGTGTGTGTGTGTGTGTGTGTGTGTGTGTGTGTGTGTGTGTGTGTGTGTGTGTGTAGTCGGAAGGATTTGTGTGGTTTCTGGAATGGAATAACTCCCTCATCACTGCCCCTCCAACCGTCCATTGAACAATATTCTCTTTCTCTCTCTCTCTCTCTCTACATACATTATATATATATATATATATATATATATATATATATATATATATATATATATATATATATATCGTTCCTGATAGCAATTATCTGACTTATTATGGATTATTGGAGTGGAGTTAAGCTGACAGATAAACACCTGTAGCTGGAACTATTATTATTAACAGTTATCCTAAAAACACAGGTAATTACTGACGAGTTATCGCATTTGACTTCAGTAACGACAGGAGTTGATGCTTGTCCCCCTGTGGCTCTGTATACTGCTACTGATTATGTTGAGGAACCTGATCGTTGTTACACTGTGTTGTTGTTTACAGACAGAGATAAATAGATAGGTACATAGACAGACATAAATGAATAGAGAGATAGATAGACATAGAAAGATAGATAGATTGATAGATAGATATCTAGAGGGGGCAAACGCCGCGGGGCACATAGCCTCACTCACCCTCCGACTCCACGCACGTGGGTCCCTTTGTGCAACCCTCTAGGCAGCGACTCTTCCTCCTCTAATTATCTCCCGACAGCAGTAATTGACCTGCTCCAGCCATGAGTTACGTGGCCTTCCCCTTGGCCTCCTCCACCCTGGGATAACTCGTTCAGACATCACCCTGTGAGAAGGCTCAGCCTCAGGAAAGCGGGCCACGTGCCCTTATAGCTGGAGTTGACGATGACGTACTCGTATTATTATTATTATTATTATTATTATTATTATTATTATTATTATTTATGCAAGGAGGAAGGAACCAAACGGCAGGAGCCCGCAAACCGTTTCTTCTAAGAAAACATAAACAAAAACAGTACGAAAGAGAGCCAAATTCAAGATTCGTCTTTTCTTGATGCCTGGACTCACGCGTTTGAAAGAGTGGAGATCATAGGAAGTAGGAAATACAGACAGAGGGAGACAGTTTCAGAGTTGACCTGTTGCATAAATGAAGGACTGGGAGTAAACTCTTGCATTAGAGAGATGGAAAGAAAAAGGATGAGTTTGCTGCTAGACGGGTGCTACGCGCCCGTCGTAGAGGTGGAGGGATGCAAGCAGACAGTTCAGAGGGGCAGTGACCATTGAAGTAGCAATAGAAAAGAGATAAAGATGCAACAGTGCGGCGAAGAGACAAAGGTTGAAGGGAACCAGTAAGAGGAGAAGAGTTAATGAGACGAAAAGCCTTTGACTCCACCTCATTGAGAAGAGCTGTATGTGGGGAGCTTCCCCACACGTGAGAGTTGTACTCTACACAGGGGCGAATAAAACCCTTGTATAAAGTCAACAGCTGTGCAGGGGTAAAGAAGGTACGGAGTCAGCTCAGCACACCTAATCTCTTGGGAGCAGATTTTACAAGAGATGTAATATGATCTTTCCAAGTTAAGGCCCGAGAGAATGAAACCCCAAGTACGTTTAAGGATGATGGAGGATTAAGCTGGATATTATTAAACATTAGTGGGTACTCATGTGGAAGACTATGTCGGGTTGATAAGTGTAAGAGCTGAGTTTTTTGATGCATTAAAAACAACAAGATTATTTTTACTCCAGTCAGAGATACAAGCCAAGTCAGATACTAGGTGTGCCATAGCCTCATCCCTTGTTGAAGTAACTGCTGAGATGGACGTTGCGAGAACTGAATGGAAAGCTGAAAGGTAGAATCGTGAGTGTATGAGTGGATAGGGTTAGATATACAGCTGAGAAGGTCATTGATGAATAAAACGAAGAGAGTTGGTGATAGGACAGAGCTCTGAGGAACACCACTATTGATAGATCCAGAAGAACGATGGCCATCTGCAACGGCAGCCATAGAACGACTAGAAAGGAAGCTATAGATGAAGGCACAGATACAAGGATAGAAACAGTTAGAAGGCAGTTTGGAAATTAAAGATTAGTGCCAGACTTGATCGAAAGTCTTTGCGACATCAAGTGCAATGGCAAAGCTTTCTCCAAGGACCCGAATGGAGGATGACCAGGAGTCTGAAAGGTAGATGAGAAGATCGCCAGTGGAGCATCCCTGACGGAACCCATACTGACGATCAGAAAGAAGGTTATGATAGGAAAGATGCTTTAAAATTTTTCTGTTAAGAGTAGACTCGAAAACTTTTTGAGACACAGGATGTTAAAGCAATTGGACGATAGTTAGAGAGGTGGGAATGGTCACCCTTCTTTGGGACTGGCTGAATGAAAGCAAACTTCCAACAAGAAGGAAAAGTACAAGTTGATGGACAGAGGCAAAAGAGTTTACCTAGGCAGGGTGTAGGCACAGAAGCACAGTTCTTGAGGACAGCAGGAGAAATCCCATCAGGCCCGTACTTCTTGTTAGAATTAAGGCCAGTGATGGCAGAAAATACATCAGCTAAAGAAATTTTTATGTCAGCCATGAGGAAATCAGAGGGGGGACGTGATGGAGGAACAGCACCGGAATCGTCTAAGGTGGAATTGAAGGAGAAAGTCTGAGTGATGAGATCTACTGTATCAGTAGAGGAAATAGCTACAGAGCCATCAGAGCAGAAAAGAGGAGAGAAGGATGATGAGGTAAAATTGTTAGAAAGGTTTTTGGCAAGGTGCCAGAAGGAGCAGGAAAAATTCGAGTTGGAGAGTTGAGAGCATTTAGTACAGATGAAAATCTTATTAGCAGTGCGAAGAACAGACTTAGCATGATTCAGGGCAGAAACATCAAAAAGATGTGATTTAGGGGTGGGTTGGCTCCTGTACCTTTTATCGGCCCTCTCCTTGTTGCGGACAACATTTGAACAGGCGTGATTAAACCAAGGCATTCTTGCAATAGTCAAAGGATATGAGAAAGGAATGTATGCTTCCATGCCCGAGAGAAAAACTTCTGTAATGAGCAAGGCACACTCAGATGGCTCCCGGGCATGGAAGCAATAATCATTCCAGTGAAAAATCAAAGAAGTACTGCCTGAGGGCCTCTCAGTCAGCAGCTCCAAAGTCCTACTATCGACGTTTCTTTGGAGAGTCCACAGGTCATACTGGAGCAATAGGACAGGTTAAGGTAATAAGGTTGTGATTAGAGCCCAACAGAGAGGAAAGATTATCAACGTAAGAGGAAGGATTAGTTGTAAGGAAGAGGTCAAGTATGTTGGAGCCCTCTCCAAGGTGGTCAGGAATACAGGTAGGGTACTGTACAAGCTGCACTAGGTCACTGAGGATAGAAAAGATGTAGGCTTGTTCACCAGGTGGATCAGTGAAAGGAGAGGAGAGCCAAAGGTGGTGGCGAACATTGAAATCTCCTAGAATTGTGATTTCAGAGAAAGGAGAAATGGATAAGACGTGTTCCATCGTAGAAGTAAGATTGTCGAAGAATTTTTCATAGTCCGTAGAATTAATGGATGAGTAAACAGCACAGATATATTTAGTCAGAGAATGAGAGAAAAGCCGAAGCCAGAAAGTAGACAATTCAGAAGAATCAAGTCCAGGAACACGAGAGCAAGATAAGTCGTTGCGTTCATATACACAACAGCCATATTTAGCTTTGAAATGAGTATAGAACAAGATACAGAAAAGGGTTTGCTGTCAGTTGCCTCAGACAGCTGTCTCAGTTAAGAAGAGAAGATGAGGTTTAGAGGAGGAAAGGTGGTGCTCAACAGAGGGAAAGTTAGAGGAAAGGCCGTGAATGTTGCAGATATGAAGAAGTGAGACAGACAGTGGTTCCAGGCAGCTTGTTGAGTCGTCACTGGGAGAGTGGTGGATTGTGGGGTCATTTATGATCTCCCCCCCTCCCCCAGGGATTCCGAGGCATGGTTATTAGAATCCATTTTTCTTTTTAATTTTGAAAAGGAATTGTAGTGTGTAATGTGCATGTGGTTTGGTGTTGATAGTTAAAGAAACTTGTATTGGAGAGCAAGCTGGCCTACTCTCTGTGTTACTGAAACACTGAAAAAGTTCGGCAAAGGGGAATGGTCAGGAACTAGTCCCGAGGGCTAATGAAATAAGAATTCCAGCTCTTCATGTCGTAAGCTTTCCGTTCACCTTGGGAGTACTGCCCTGCTTGACTGCTGGTACAGTCTACTCAATTCCGTCTCACGTAGTAGTCGCTCATTACTCACCCGGTTGTACCATCAATATCCCATGATCCTGCGAAGACACTTACTACCACAGGAGTCACTTTGCCACTTCAAGTCGCTGTTTAGTGTCCGTGTCTCACAGTCATAAAGTAAGACAGGGAGCACCAGTGCCTTGAAGGTGTGAACTTTCATCCTTATACACAAATAACGACAGTGCCAAACACTTGAACTGGGCTAATCTGTAACTCTGTAGGGCAGACCATTGTGACAAGAGATCTTGCTGTCTGATTTACCGTTGTTATGGACCACACTACCAAGATAAATGAATCTTTCCAAGACTTCTATATCTTCACCACATGCTTGGGCAGACTGAACTGCTTTATCCAACAAGCCACCAAATGCCTGGACCTTAGTCTTGGATCAAGAGACCTTTAATCTCAGTGATTTCACATTCTCATGAAATTCCTCGAGAGCACTCAGTAGTGTCTCCCGCTACTCCAGCAGGATACCTGCATCATCAGCAAAGTCAAGGTCGGTAACCCTGAAATTGCCAATTAATACCCCACAGTGACTTCGACTCAGAACCCGGTCCAGTACCCAATCCATACATGTGTTGAAAAGTGTGGGGGCAAGACATCCCTGTCTTACGTCAGAACTTACAGGGAAGAAGTCAGATGTCCCCCCCCCCACTACACTTGACAGCACTCACAGTTTTTGAGTACAAGCCAGCAATCAGTCGGATTATTCCTGGAGATCCCACAGAGTTGCAGGAGTTCCCATAGTACCTCCTGATTTACTAAGTCAAATGCCTTCTTGAGATCCACATAGGCTGCTAGCAGACCTTGTTGAAACTCAAGGCGGCATTCCACAAGAACTCAAAGAACTAGGATATGGTTAACAGTGTACTTCTTGGACGTGAATCTATATAGCTCAGGCCTCTGAAACTTTAGCAAATGGTCCCAGATACACATCACGAGAACGTGAGCAAGAGCTTTGCCTGGCACACTGAGCACTGTAATAACACGGAAGTTACAACAGTCACACTGGTCTCCTTTTCCTTTCAAGTAAGGGGTTACTAAACCCTTTGCCCAGTCAGGAGGAATGGTACCAGTTTGCCAAACGGCTTCTATGACTGTGTATAAACCCCTGATCATGGCTTCGACCCCGGTTTGATTTGTTCTGCTAGGATGTCACAAACATCAGCTGCTCTACCACTTTCAACCTAGCCACTGCCATCTTGATTTCATCTAGAGAAGGCACAGCTTCGTCAGTTGGCGAGATGGTAGTCAGTGGTTGTACACTAGCCGACAGAAGCTTTCCACTGGGAGGTTCAGCCATATAGAGCTGCTGAAAGTACTTAGTCCAACGAGTTCTGTACTCACTTGCCCCCGAGACAAGCAGTCCATCTGCTGTCCAAACAGAATTAACCCGAGAGGTGGGTCTGGAGTGGAGCTTCTTCAGGGCTCAGTAGGTGGGTCGAAGGGCATTTGCATGAAAACGTCCCTCCACTTCCTCAGCGATTTCCCTGACATACCTCTCCTTGTCTCTTCTCAGTGAAACTCATGCCCATTGAGACAGTAGTCTGTGCTGTTTCTGATCCCCAGCCAGTCTGACAGCATGACTCTCCATAGTTGTGGTCAGTGTCCCTCGCAAGATGGATCCCCTCCTTGACCTCAGACGGTCTCCAATCCACTCATCAGCTGCTGCCAGGGTAGCACACTTAAAGGTATCCCATTGTTCAACGGGATCCTCAACAGTACTGAGCACTTCAAACCGATTTGAGACTTCCATTGCATACTCATATGCTCACTCTTCATCCCTGAGTTTCTCAAGATAGACCCTTTTTTGGTGGCATCTTGAGAATCTCTCAGTTTTGATTTGTAGCCTTAAAGTAGCAACAACAAGTCTGTGATCAGTAGCACAGAACTCTCTACACTCCTGAAAGCCTTGCATTTCTGAAGGATCCTCCAGTGAGTACTGACAAGAATGTGATCAATCTCCTTAGCAACCCCTCCGGTATTGGGATACCAAGTCCAGCGGAGAAGATTTGGCAGCTGAAACTAGGATCCAGCAATTCTTAACATACGGGATTTTGCAAAACCCAAAAGGTAAGAACTATTGGAATTCCTGGTTCCAGAGCCATGGAGGCCTACACAATCCCTGAAGCCCTCCCTGTCAGTGCCATTAACTGCATTAAAGTCCCCCAAGACCAGGAGTGTATCCCGTGAGGGGCACTGTTCCACAACAGAGTCAAGTTTGGTGTAGAATAACTCTTTCTCTTCAAGATCACTCATCTCAGTTGGAGCATACACTGCAGTAAGAGAAGAAGCCCAAGGAGTACTTCAGTCTCACCAGCATTATGTGCTCATCAACCTGAGTAACCCTGTTAACACAGGAGACAAAGTGACCAGAAAACTGCCACAATGACACCCCTAAGATTGGCACCATTGTCACAGTCAGACCAGTAGTATATGTAACCATCGCTACTGATCTCACCATGCCCAGGTCGTCTCACTTCAGAGAGTGCAGCTATATTAACCCCCCCAATCGCCCCAACTCTCGAGACAACAAAGGCAGTCGATCATCCTTTGAAAGGCTTAGAATATTCCAAGCCCCCACACACAGTGCCTTTCGAAGGTTAAACATACGCATGAAGTCTCGGGCTAGCGTATCCTCTGCATCACCACGACACGAATCATAAGGAGGGTCTGGGCTAGGGGGTCCCCCCCCTTTCATCCAGTTGCTTTGGTCCAGTCGGCTTTACCCAGCAACCATCATGGTGTGTGCCAGCATGAATGGATCCAAAAAACCTCTGGCAGGACGGCACCCGAGGGAGGACCCCATGGCAAAACTGGGTTTGATTCAGGCAACAAGCTCGGGGTTATATTATTTTTTACAGGGAACAAACGCAAACCCCACCCCAACCTCCCTGGTCAGGAGAGGGCTCACCATTAGCCTAAGGACAGGGGCGTAGAATCCCTGACTATGGCTATCCAGGTTTTATCTCAGAGTTTACCTTCTCCTAGGTGGATTGGCGACCAAGGCTAAAGAGCTCCACCTACCCTGTTAGATGGCCGTTGACAGAAATTGCTCATCTGCCCTTTGACAGGTCTTGTTTTTCGTCCTGCAAGGTGCCTAGTCACCCTCCTCACTGGTCTAGACCAGTGGGGGTGCCAGTTTAGTTGCCGACTAAATAGACGGAAATAAATAAATAGATAGTGATAAAGAGATACAAAGATAGAGAACGAAATCGATAGACAGACAGTTAGACAGACTGATAGACAGAGTGATGGATAGTGTACTATAGTTGAAGTAGTGATCATCTGACGTACAAACTTCTCTGGCTCAATAACACAAACATATGATTCCAGTGTGAAGCCAACAACCATTCACCTTCACCCTATCTTAATGGTGCAGTAATAATTTCATTCATAAACCCGTCGCTGAAAAAAATTAATCAAACAACGCAGCGTATTCTCCTCCAAAAACCTGACATTGAACTGGTCTTATTGAGTCTTCCCAGAGTGATAATTTTAAGAAGACTGATTGAGAATGGCTGCGTGTGTGTGTGTGTGTGTGTGTGTGTGTGTGTGTGTGTGTGTGTGTGTCCTTGAAATACTTGAATTTGTCTCAACTCTGGAAAGATAATTGGAGCTCACAGTTACGTATTTACACTTGAATGCCTTATTTATTTTAACGTTCCTCTCCTTTGACGTTATACAACATTATAATAATTTCCTCATTCTACACCTCTATCCTTAACCTAGTTCTTTGGACCCATAACTTCTGTAATCCATGCTACGGTGAGACGGTTTCATTTTCTTTGAAATCACTGGTGGTAACAACGTCAGAAGCAATTTATATTACCCCCCCCCCTCCAGTATCATAACTTCTTCATTATTTTACCTTTGCCGTATTCAAATCATTACATTCAGTTTGGGAGAGGGGAAACATCTAAAACATGGTACCTATAAAGGTGGGCCTGAACAGCATGGCAATACATAGTGTAATATGGCCTTAATAATCAACACGAAGGCCAATCAGGTTTCGCATGAACAGCAAGCAAAAAAATAAATAAATAAAAAGAAAAAATCCGTGGAAACCTCTGCCCTGTAAAGAACTCCCACACTGATCATTGGTCCTGTCACTGGGCCTAATTTTTTGACACACACTGTAATGGAGTCAGCTGCTGCCCTGGCCCATGATTACACTTTTCATTTCATGTTGCTTATTCTACCAGCTAGTTTATCAGTTATTACAAGGAGCGGGATTATTACGGGAACAGGGATGAGGCAGAATTATTGGATTGATTTATAGATTCTGAATTAGTCCACTTCTAAAAAGGAAGAAGGAAGACATATTTATCGATTTTTTAGTGATCAGTAATAATGATGAAATATTAACTGATTAATTTTAATTGTTTCAATTTCATTTTACGTGAAAAGAGGGCAAAAAATAAAATCTAGACAATGAATTTTTTTGGCACTGTAACCAAGTCAGCTGCTGCCATGCCGTATTACACCATGATGTTTAGTTCTTCAGTGTTTATTCTTTTGTTTTATTTGCCGTTGTTTATTCGCTTATCGGTTAGTTTATGACCAGTTTATTACATTTTTAATTCATTATTTGTGATGAAGAAACAACAATTATCATTAAAAAAAAAAAAAATCAGACTACAGTATTTTGCAGCTACAAAGAAGCAAAATATCGTTATACTATCTATTTCTGACACAATGTAATCGAGTCTGCTGATGCCAACCCAAATGCATATTATAACAATTACTTCGATGGGTTCTTCAGTTGATACTGAATGTTTAATTTGGTTGTGTGTATTGTTTACCCTGTCCTGTTGAATTCGATATGTTTACTGGCCTCTCTCTCTCTCTCTTTCTTTCTCTCTCTCTCTCTCTCTCTCTCTCTCTCTCTCTCTCTCTCTCTCTAAAATGATGTAAGGATGGACTCTGAAAAATCTGTTTGTTACATGATGCACTTTGTGAAAAGGTGTAAATCATATTTATTGTACAGTACATATCATTCTTCCATGTAATCTATTCTTTATGACCGGGAACAGGAAATAACCATTTATCATTTACCTTTTCCCTTTACACATCAACATTCTTAAGCTGCCTTTTTTTTTTTTTTATTGGGGGAGTGAGGGAAGGGCTGACAAGAACTTTTTATCAATTAACATATTTGATCTTTGTAACATATTAAACGCGTCAGTTGTTGGTGGCCCAAATTTACATCAACATGTTCAATGTGAAGCTGCATAATAGTTTCTCAGTTACTATTTTTAACAAGAATGTGTATATATTTATATTTTGTGCCTTCTAAGTTACTGATTTCGACATAGTCGTTTGTATTCACCTGAAGGAACTGCGCCACTCCCACCACTTGAATGCTAACTTGTGGTTATATTAAAATCACTGTTCCAAGCTGCGAGTGTCTCCTTGATTACTAGTCAAGTCAGCCCTCCAATGTGAGTTCATGTGGCCATGAACTGCGCTATAAGGGGTTACGGATCTTTGTCAGGTGAAGCAAACCGACTATAGTTGTGTTATAATTAGCCTAATATAGTTCAGTGAAGTTGTTCATTGGTGCCTCAAATATTCTGTGGAGAAGAAAAAGAAAAAGAAAGTCATGTTTATTTATTCATTTTTACCACCTGGAATAAACATCAGCCATTAATCCATCTTTTGCTTCTCTAGTTTTACGATCAGGAGTAAGTAAAATCTTTACAAAGGAACGATTTTTACCACACCTGGAGTCAGCTGCTGACCACCCAAGTTTACAGCATGATTTTTTTATAGGTTATGCGATGTTTATTATTCTGGCAATGTTTATTACTTTTACGATGTTTATTATTTTTTATGTTTATTGCCTTTTCAATGTTTATTACTTTAGCGATGTTTCACTTTTTGCGATATTTATTACTTTTTGCGATGTTTATTACTTTTTGCTATGAATATTATTTCCTGCAATTTTTATTGCTTGCAAGGTGTTTATTACTTTTTGCAATGTTTATTATTTATTGTGATGTTTATTACTTTTGTGGTGTTAATTATTTTGGCGATGTTTATTACTTTCTTAGGTGTTTATTACTCTTTGCACTGTTTATTACTCTGTGATGCTTATTACTTTTGTGATGTTTATTTTTGCACTATATTACGTTGTACAATGTTTTTCACTTTCCGATGTTTATTACTTTTGCTGTTTATTACTTTTCTGTTTTTTGTTACTTCCTTACTTATTTTACGAATTGGTGCCTGATACTTCTTATTTATTTGTCTATACAGTACATTGATTCATTTTTCTATACACTATACATCGTCACCTGCTTAGCTAATCAGGCACTTGGTCAGGTCTTAAGGCCCAGTCACACTGGGTAAGCCTTCCATCAACCTCGGATTAGTCCACTCCTTCCTTCCACATATCCACCAACCTCCACCATTCTGTGCACACCCAAACCCATGGTACACGACTCGGAACTCCAAGGTGAGTGAGGGTAAGTGTGGTTTACATTATATTCTGAATATAAAGGTAATATTTTCCGCCTCTATACTTTTGCTGTCACCAAACTACTTCATATATTCTGTAAGAGAAATATTTCCCACCTACATACTCTTGCTGTCACCAAACTATTTCATATATTTTGTTTGTAAGAGTAATATTTCTCACCTACATACTCTTACTGTCACCAAACTATTTCATATATTCTGTTTGTAAGAGTAATATTTCCCACCTACTTACTCTTGTTGTCACCAAACTTTTTCATATACTGTGTTTGTAAGAGTAATATTTCCCACCTACATACTCTTGCTGTCACCAAACTATTTCGGATATTCTGTTTGTTAAAGTAATATTTCACAGCGACTTACCTTTGCTGTCATCAAACTATTTCATTCAACTCAAGATCCAGCAGCAGTAGTGAAGAGGTTACTGAAGGCTATATTTAACCCCTCAGATGGAAAAGTTTATCAGTAGTTGAATTAATGCATCAGCTGTTAGCAATAATAATAATAATAATAATAATCCATCCATCCATCAGCCAATCCTACATTGCCACATGAGGAGCGTAGGAGCCCGGGTCTAGGCAAGTTGGTCCTGATATTTAAGATGAAAGTGACCAGCCTCACTCATCCCTGAGTGGCATTACATGAGCAATAACCCCAACCATCCCTTGGATATAAACCTTCACCGGCTCAATCCGATTGGAGGGCCGTAATTACCCACTAAACCACCAGGAGCCATAATTTGGTTCTATGGTTACCACCCAGAGTAGTAAACGGTTTCCTGGTGTGCAGGAAACCATTTGGCTTGTCACTCGGTGTTGAGTCACCCATAGGCAGAAGGAAGAGGAAAGAATGAATTGAAAGAAAGAAAGACAGAAGAGGAAGGAAGGAATGGAGGAGGAGAGGAAAGGGCAGACACCCAAGAGCAGCACTACATCGAGTGAATGGATGGTGAGCGCCCCCACCTTCCACAAATAATAATAATGATAATAATAAAAATGATAATAATAATAATGATGATGATGACAATAATAATAATAATAATAATAATAATAATAATAACAATGATAATAATAATAACAATAAAAGTAATAATAATAATAATAATAATAATAATAATGATAATAAAACAATAATAACACCACCACCACCACCAACGATAATAATAGTAATAATAATAATAATAATAATAATAATAATAATAATAATAGTAATGATAATAATAAATCACACACACACACACACACACACACACACACACACACACACACACACACACACACACGCACGCACGCACGCACGCACGCACGCGCGCGCTTTCAGAATGGGCTAGCCTAACCCTAAGAGAACGTGGACGTCTTACCGAAGATTAACATAATCGTTTGGTGTTGGCCAGAATTAATTATAAAAGACATGCCTGGGCTGCTAAGGTTACTATTAGTGTTTTATACATGAACAGTAACTAAGGAAAAAAAAAAAACACTCCTTTCCGTTCAGTCCACATCGCCTCCACACACGCCTCTTGCCCGTCCCTCAGCCATACATGTCTGTGCCGTATTAGCCACCACAACCCCAGCAGCTGCGCCTGTCTCTGAAAAGACCCCACATCCTGAAGCAATGCCGAGTTTTTGCTGTTATGTTCAGCGGTAAAGTAGACGATCCCACGGTTTGTGTGTGACGCCCAGGCAAAGATACGAGTAGGCGTTGATTTATTCTTCACCCCCCCCCCCTCTCTCTCTCTCTCTCTTATTCAAAGGCAGCCTTCCAGATGATATGCGATGATGCGAAGCTCTTTCACCTTGGCGGTTTATTCTTATTATTTACATTATTATGTATGTTCTATATATATGTTTAATATCGACATAATTTACATCACTAACATATAATATGGTAATGAGATGTAATGTCCAGAAAAAATCGTTGAAAAATGGGTGTTAGGAAATCTCCATAGCCATTCATTTGAATTATAAAGCGTATTTTGCAGTCATGTCATTCCTTTTCACCATTTTTTTACTGTATTGAAGTCACTGGCCACTCGTATGTTTTCAACCCTTTATCAAGTCGGCCACTCAATTTCTTATACGTATCATATATGGGATGGTTTTGATATTAGTAACTGGCTATTTCTTACTACTTCCGAGACACCAGTTATATTTAGTTACAAATTTTCACCTATTCTGGGACCACCCACAACTCCACCCCCAGTTAAGCTACTGATGTTCAAACCATTTACCTTGCCAGTCAGTCAGTCAGTCAGTCGATTACTCTAGTGCCTTAACGGACATAATCTAAATCAGCCCGCCTCACCCCTCCCCTCACACACACACACACACACACACACACACACACACACACACACTCTATCTCCCCTTCCCTCTTTTCACCCTTCCTTTCCCCTCCTCCCCCACCTCTCTCACCTCCTCTTTTATCTTGTCTCCTCGTAATTCTCCTCTTCCTCCACCTCTCCTACTCTTCCCTCCTCCTCCTTTATCTTCACCTTTCTCCCTGCTTCTCTGTTTTATGGCTTCTTCTCCCCTCTGCCTCCATCTTCCTCTGTTCTGGATTTACTTATCTAATTAGTCTTCTTCTTGTGTTAATTTCCTCTCTCTCTCTCTCTCTCTCTCTCTCTCTCTCTCTCTCTCTGGTTATGTTTTATATTTGATTATTAATTGTTTATCGATGTATACATAAACACACACTGACACACGCACGTGTTTATATATATATATATATATATATATATATATATATATATAGCTTCGCAGATAGGCGGATATTTAGATACAGACATATAGACAATATATAGCTAGGCAGTTAGGTATATATAGATATAGATACCGAACGATAGATCGATGGATTGATATAGACACATACACACATATAGACAGACAAATAAACAGCAGGTAGGAAGGAGGTAGGTAGGTGCTGTACAAATATGTATGAAGTTATTAGTCATTTTCTGGTGGAAAGCTGGGTGTTTTGCAGTTTCCGTGCCTTAAAATAATGTTGCATTTTCCTGATGTTATCATTTAGTTACCTTTTAATTCATCAATTAATTTATTATTTATACTTTGTCTCCATAGATGTGAGAAGGCTCAAAACAACTTTCAAAAACATTTCTACAACACCTGGTACAATCACTTCTTCATTTATCCATTCGTCTATCCGTACATCCTCCTCCAGCACACCTCTCCTCTCTTATCATTCCCTCCATTGATTCAGGCTTCCTACCTCACCCCCTCCATCTCTTCCTTTCCTTCCGTCCCTTCCTACCTCTCATCATTTCTCACACTAATCGATCTATTCACATCGTTCTTCCTTCACTTCCTCTTATCTTTAACCTTCTTTCCTATTCTTGTATTATTCTAAGAGTCTAGTCTTATTTGTTGGACTGCCTTGGATGGCTCAGCTGGCCAATTCCTTCAATATTCTCTCTCTCTCTCTCTCTCTCTCTCTCTCTCTCTCTCTCTCTCTCTCTCTCTCTCTCTCTCTCTCTCTTGTGGTGGCTCTTTCACTGTCTCCTTTCCTCCCTCTTTCATACGACTCTTTCCCTCTCTCACCACCGCCGGATTAAGGGGGGGGCCCAAGGGGCCCGGGCCCTGGGCCACCCACCAAGAGGGGGCCTCCCACCAGAGCAACTTGTGTTCATTTCATTTCGTGTTTATGCATTACACATAACAGCATTGGATGAATAGTCCCCGTTCAGTATTTCCTAACTAAAATGTGTCCTATTTATATATTAGGATTTAGGTTACCAGTCTGTGGTGTATGCCATTGGGGGAGTTGGAAAGGGGGCCTTCCTTCCAAGCGGGCCCCGGGCCTCCCACATGCTTAATCCAGCCGTGTCTCTCACACGCTCTTTCCTTTATCTCTCATTCCCTTCTCATTACCCTTCCATTCCTCATCCCTTGTCTTTATCCTTGTCTTCCTTTCTCTCTCTCTCTCCCTACTCATTATTTCCTCTCATCTCCACCTCTGTCACATGTCGGTTTTTGTGTTGCCCTATCGTTCCAAAATTTATGGGACATTTTCATCAGCTGAGCTCACTGAACGATGCTGCAAGAATTATAAATATCCTTCTCTCTCAAATAAAGAAAAAAAAAATGCAAGTGGATTTGTCAGTGTTCAATATCTTTTTTTCCATATCCCGGAACCAGACCACATTCCCGATTTCCATGGGGTGGATCAAAGTTTTTTTTTTATACTTTATTCCTCTTAACAACAGAGTAATTCTTTGTAAGGTTATGGGGAACAATCGTGTAAACTTTTATGATGTGCTTTTATTTTTGCTATGACCTAACCGACTTAATTTGGCGTCAGGGAAATATTTTTGCTGAACAAACTGTACGATGGAGGAAAAAATGTATATTCTATGTATTCCCCTAAAAAATAAGTAAATATATTAGTAAAAGAAATTAGTATATATATATATATATATATATATATATATATATATATATATATATATATATATATATATATATATATATATATATTGTAGCTTACTTCTTTCCATACACTGCAAGCACACAGCACTCGCGTTTCTCCTGGTACTGGGCAAAGGCAGGTGATTTCCATTATATTTGTTTACCTAAGTAGAACAAATGAAGTAAATGAACAATAATGATACAAAAATAAATATACCGGTATATCCCTAGTAACTTGCATAAAAAAAGTGGCATGTATGGAAGCGCATTCCAACTTTTTTCCTTAATCCTGTCCTTTCTCTTTGTGTGGGATAAGGGAAGGCCATTTTTATATTTAGTTATTTATTATATGATGTATTTGTATATTCATTTATTTAGTTACCAAAGTACATTTTCACTCAGCTAAACCCCTTCATTACGGTAACATTTTATTATTGCTATCTTCAGACTGTTATTTAAGCTTAGGAAACTAGTCATAGTTAAGGGATTAGTATGCATAATAAGTAGTAGTAGTGGTACTAATAGTAATGGTGGTGGTAATGGTGGTTGTGGTAGCATTGTAGTAGTATTTGTAATAGTTGTTGTTGTTGCCAATTCCAAGGCTCATCGGGGTGTAAACCCGTTTGCTCATCTTCGACAGTCATTCTCATCCTGTTTTCAGGTGACACAGAGGGCACTGAGGGACGCGCATATAACCAGGCAGCTCCACCACACGGTTATATCAGTGCCATCACATGAAGGCGTCCCTCTAACCACTAGTAGGCACAAGTACAGACTATATGTAACCCTTCAAGTCCGACAGGTCTCTCTTAAGCTGAACAAAATCGTCTGGAGATTGCAAGAATATATATATATAAAGGAAATAATCGGCCTGGTGGGGTTAAGGGAAACGACCGAGGTGAAGAAAATAATGGCGAAAGAAAGTATATATGACCGTACTAACTTACAATTTCACGCAGATTTATGCAAGTGTTGATCGTGCTTTTTTCTCATATTCCGTAGCCTAAAGAATTGTTTACTGCTTGTGTGTGTGTGTGTGTGTGTGTGTGTGTGTGTGTGTGTGTGTGTGTGTGTGTGTGTGTGTATGTGTGTGTGTGTGTGTGTGTATGTGTGTGTTTTATCCATATACCTTACTGTAGGTGGAGAGAGAGAAAGAGAGAGAGAGAGAGAGAGAGACGCGATAAGACAAGAGGAGGAAAATGGAGGAGGACGTTAAAAGAGTGGAGAGGAATTAAAGAAAGTGAGATAATAGAATAAGACATGAGACGGAATCTCTGGTCCGTCACTGCTTGGTGAGACAGGAGGTGAAAGGAAAGAGAAAATTAAAGAGAGAAGATAGACATAGACACATGGATAATTAGATAGATAGATAGGGACAGACAGGCAAACAGACAGACAGACAGACAGAATAACACAGACACATAGACAGAGAGGTGGATCGGTATAGACTAGATAGACAAACAAGAAGACAGACAGACTGGCAGGCAGACAGATAGGCAGAGACAGTCACAACAGACAGACTAACACACACACACACACACACACACACACACACACACACACACACACACACACCATGAATCTTTCACTTCGATTTTTCTTGTTACTGTGTTTATTTATTTAAGTTCTTCCTACTATTAAACCGGTTTTGTTCAACTTAAGGAAAATAATCACATGTGCCTACTGAATGCAGGCGCGCGCGCGCGCGCGTCTGTGTGTGTGTGTGTGTGTGTGTGTGTGTGTGTGTGTGTGTGTGTGTGTGTGTTTATTTACACACACACACACACACGCACACACACACACACACACAAACTTGCATTTATTTCAGGGTTAAGTACCTTTAAAGTGGTAGTAATAAATTCGCTGTAAATTCATCTGTTTCAGAATAATAACTAATTCCATTGCCAGACTAAAGACTATCACCTCGCACGTAACTACACTGATAATAAATCGATACATAAACTGTCCTGGTTCTGAATAATATTAGTCCATAATTGCCATGCTAAACAGATCATTAGTTCAGTTATCGTATCTTACAGGAGAGATAATAATTTGTGATAAGCATGCCTGTGCCTGGGATTAACACTGCTGGGTTATTTCCTCGTGTGGTTGAGAATTAATGTAACCCTTGGCTCATCTGAAAGTGAACCCGGTGGACTGCAGGCTGATGTGGTCCTCCTCCCCATTCTCCTTTCGGGGAATCGGGAGGGAGTTGAGGGACGTTTGTATATCCAGGCACCATAGCCACCTAGTGACATCGGTGCCACCACATGAAGGTGTCCCTCTCCAGCACCATAAGAAACTAACTGTTCATTCCACTTACTCCAGTTTGTTTAGGTAACAGTAATTTGAAATGTATATTCCTGTAGCTAAATATACTATCACACACAGACACACACAAAAGAAAAAAGAAAAAAAAAGAATACCCCTGTCACGAATCAAATTCGCGACATTTTCCTTTTGTGAGAAACCACGAACTTTAGTGGAAAACTCACTGTGTATCGTTCAGTTAACCGTTTCTCTCTCCATTTCGATGGTATACTTTTTTCAAAACATTCGTCGCTGTTTCAAAAGTGACCGTTCTAATGCACGTCATTAAGTGCTCTACTGAACGATATTATTGTTTCTATATTGTTCGCCCCTGCTTGCCTCAACCGTTGGCCACGCCCTACTTCCGGCTGGCCTGGGCATCCTACCCCACACATCGAATTTGGATTAGTCCTTTATATGTCGCGACGGAGTGTGGTTCTGTGCTCCAGTAGTGAGAGTGAGAGAGGTCTTCTAGCACCCAGACTCCACTAGATCTACAGTTCTCCAGGCTCCCACCCTTCCTTGGTGATACGCTACATTGACCAGTATTTCCTTTTCGTATTTTCCTAGGTTTAAGAGGTTAGTTTCTGAGTGAGCGAGTGAGTGCGATCTCTTTATTTTGAATTCATTTTGAAATGTAACGTTAAATTTATTTCTTTGTAATCAATAAATTTAACAGTTCTTTTTCTCGAGCTTAATGTAATGTAAACTTGTGTTTCATTTCTCCATACTAAGCTTATTTCTCTATTAGCTCCTAGCTTGCATAAACGCTTTGCCATTCATAACTGGTACTTAGGCCAGTCTTGTTGTATTAAGCATAAAATCCGTTGTGCCTTCTAGGAGTTAACGCATCAGCAAGAACCTGATATCATTAATAGTATTAGTTATTTATTGTCAGGGGTGAAGTCACTTTCTCCAGAGGCTAACAGTACTAATAAACAGCAATTGTGAGTAATTAGTCTCTGCTGTGTACTGTTGAGAAAGTTTATAAATTCTCGTTCTGAGAGAATCGGCGAAGCAACCCGGCATAAAGTAATCATTGCTTGATTTAGCAAGACAGTTCATTGTCCCTGCTCTTCAGTATTATTGAACATTATCATTTAATATTGTTTACTTTTAAAAACCCCGTGACAACCCCAATACCTATTTTACTTTAGTCTGGCCTAAAAACTGACCTGTTTCCATTTTCAGTGCCGAGTTGTATCAATACATTAACACTAGAGTATGGTGCCAGTCACGAAGAAGTGTTCTTGAAACGATGTTGAGCCACAACACTGTATTTTTCTGCCACTGATCTACGTGATTTTAGCTGGTAAAAGACGAAAATCCGGGAAAAAGTTAAAGTGAAAGAACTATAGTTACGTCAAAGTTACCATGGTTTACTATACCTATTTTGCCTAAACCTGGCCCAGGCTTTTGTCCTTTTGTGGTTTATTTCACGTATCTCAAAGGCAGAAAAAGATGATGCCATTGCTCTACATCCTTTCCATGGCACTTCTTTGTGACTGTGCTATATTCTCTTAGTAGTCTCTTGCAACAGCTCAGCATTCAAGACAGACAGATAACAGGTTTTGGCCAAGTTAGGGACAAATAATAAAGGAAAAATAAGAACAAAAAAAAGCATAGTAGTATTAATATTCTTTTGAGACTCAATTTAAACGCACCACAATTACCTTATCACACCAGAAAAATTTCAAGGTTACTATTTCTTAATAAAGCTGACAAAAATAATATCATTTTATAACACTTGTAGCTAAGGGTACCGTCAATGAGTAATTAGCTCATGCAAATGGAGATTACTGAAGTTATCGTGAGTGGAATTGTAATAATTTACACCGTCACGTCCCGAGGTTTTCCACACCTCCGACATCCCCCAATCCCGAGGTATTTTCGAAAAAAAATTTTTTGGCTAAAACCTCCGCTTTTGCTGAGAAACATCGAAAATTCATAGAGAAATTGCTCACCTGAGGTTTAAAATACTCAGTCCAGGTAGGAGTTCCTCCTTACCTGACTGGGTTTTCTAACATGCTGGCACCAAAGAAAACGAGTTCTATGGGAGGGTAACTATTTCACACAACTCATAAACGGTATTTATTTATTTACTTGGTACGAATTTACATGTAGTATGAGAGTATATTGGTTTTCAAGCAGTAATATAGGCATTATAAGCATTGTTTCACTCACTAACTAATCACCATACCTGACCTTTTTTTGCCACATTACCTGATCATTATTTCTGACTGTTTCTTCTTCTAATGCTATGTAAACTTTGTCCTCCACATTGTCATTGATTTGGGGAATCACTCTGGCCCTGAATATTTTTACTGGCCAGGTCACTGGTAACAGGTGAATTGCCGAGACAATGGCGTGAGGGGGGGAGGGGGGAGGTTATGCAGTGTAAGGCATTGTCCCTGCTTGGCATCTTGTAGAGGAATAGAGGAAGATGTCCCGTGTATACGTACGAAAAATCACGCACGAAAATTGAAAATTGTGCAAATTAGGGACCTTGCAATTGCACGACGTACTGGTACGTCGCCAGGACTGGCAAATGCAAATCGTTGCAACGTACTCATACGTCGACGGGACGGGGCGGGTTAATGTATAAACTTTACTGGTTTATGTTATCACCGAATAACTTTGTGGAATTGGTTATTATTACAGAATTATCACGTACTTTAAAAGGCATAGCAAGAACCTAATCTTTACGCTCGTGCCTTTCAGCATAATTTTACTCAATTTCGCTATTTCACCAGAGGGTGTGAGCTGGAGAGAGGGCAGAGAAATGGTGGGGGACAGGGTGACATGGAGTCAATTTGATTGTGGCCATCCCTTATGGTCTGAAGGCGTCTGGCAATCGATAGACAGATAAAGAATTTCACTATAACACTGGCAATAATTATCCCACTTATTATGGTCTATTGGAGTGGTGTTAAGGTGACACATAAATACGTGTAGTAATGGTCATCCTCAGTACACAGGTAATTACAAAGAGTGATTACATTTGACTCTACTGATAATAGGATTTGATGCTTGTCCCCCGGTGGCACTGAATGCTGTTACTGATTATATTCATGAACCTGGCAGTTGTTATGTGGGTCACTGTTTATAGATAAATAGATAGATAGACAGACACATTGAGAGACAGAGACATAGACAGATAGACATAAATAAATGGATAGTGTCAGATATAGATAGACAGACAGAGAACTAAATAGACAGACAGACAGACAGGCAGGTAGATGGACAGCCAGATGGATAGTGTACTTATCTGAATACAAACTCTTGTGACTCAGTAACACAAATTCATGACTACCTGAATGAAATCAACAACCATCCTGTATATGACTACCTGCTTGAAATCAACAACCATATATGACTACCTTAGTGATATCAACAACCATATATGACTACCTTAGTGAAATCAACAACCATATATGACAACCTTAGTGAAATCAACAACCATATATGACTGCCTTAGTGAAATCAACAACCATATATGACTACCTTAGTGAAATCAATAAC
Organism: Coenobita brevimanus; assembly: GCF_032717465.1. Lineage (NCBI taxonomy): Eukaryota > Metazoa > Arthropoda > Malacostraca > Decapoda > Coenobitidae > Coenobita > Coenobita brevimanus. The sequence continues at coordinate 35,115,066 of NC_136976.1, read as the reverse complement.
CATATATGACTGCCTTAGTGAAATCAACAACCATATAGGACTACCTTAGTGAAATCAACAACCATATATATGACAACCTGCGTGAAATCAACAACCATATATGACTGCCTGCTTGAAATCAACAACCATTATACACCTGTGGATCCAATAAAAAACAATTCAGCGTATTCTCCCCCACAAAGCCGGTAATTCACTGGTCTTATCGAACCTTCCCGGAGAGATAATTTAAAGTAATCTGAAGAAGAATGGTGGCATGTGTGTGTGTGTGTGTGTGTGTGTCCTTGAAATACTTGAATTCGTCCTAGCACTGAAAAGATAAATGTGACTCACAATTGCATATTTCCACTTGTATGCTTTAATTATTCTAACGTTCTCCTCTTTGGACTTTATAAACCATTCAAACAATTTCCTCATTCCGTACCACCATTCTTAATCTCTTTCCACCCATGACCTCTTTATTGCATGCTACGGTCAGGCGATTGTATTTACCCTGAAATCTGTGGTGGGAACGACGTCAGAATCTATTTGTATTTACTTCCATCAGTAGAAAGACATTTTCATTATTTTAAACTTGCTGCCTTTAGATAATTTCATTCAGTTTGGGAGAAGAGGAACATATATATATATATAAAAAAAAAGGAAGTCAACAACATGGCAATAAATAGTGTTTAATAATTTGACCTTAATAAACAACAGGAAAGCCAATCACGTTTCGCAATAACACCAAGCCCCCTCCCCCCCAAAAAAAAAAAGCCATGAGAACTCTGCCCTCTAAACCCCCACGCTGACCTTTGATCCTGACATTGGACCTAATTTTTTAATACACACTGTAATGGAGTCAGCTGCTGCCCTGGCTCATATTTACACCTTTCATTTCATGTTTCTTATTCTATTTATTAATTTATCAGTTATTACAGGATCAGGGATTAGTGAGAATTATTGAACTGATTTATAGATTCTTACTTAGTCAACTATTGAAAAGAAAGAAGATATTTGTCGATTTTTTGATGATCAGTAATAATGATGAAATATTGACTGAAAATTTTCTTGTTTTCTATTTCATTTTGCATGAAGAGCAGACAAAAAAGTCAGTTTATAAAGTGAACTTTTCTTGACAACGTAATCAAGTCAGCTATTGCCAACCCATATTTACACCATGATGTTTATTTTTTCAGTGTTTATTATTTTACTTAATTCATCGCTGTTTATTTGCTTATCAGTTTATGACCAATTTATCGCATTTTTTATTCATTATTATATATATGATGAAGATGGAAGAATTATTACCGATATTTTTTTCATATATCAGATTATCTTACTTAATTCATACCTAAAAACAAGCCAATTCTCGATATTGTAACTATTCGTGACAAATAATTAATCGAGTCTGCTGATTCCAACCCATTTTTACACTATAACATTTTTTCTCAGATGTTCATTAGTTGTTACTGAATGTTTATTTTGGTTGTTTGTATTATTAACCCTACAATGTTTATTTTGATATGTTCTCTCTCTCTCTCTCACTCTCTCTCTCTCTCTATCAGATGATAAAAGGATGAATTCCGTTAATTCTTTGTTTGTTACGGTAGTTAATTAATGCACTTTATGAAAAGATGTAAATCATATTTATTGCACGTATCGGTTTCAATGTAATCTTTTACTTTATGGCCGAGAACATGAAATAACCCCTTATAGTTTTATTACATGTCTACATTCTTGAACTTCCTTCTTTTGGGAGGGAGAAAGCAGATGACAAAAGCCGTTCCTCAACTTACTGTATGTGATTTATCTTACGATCATATTAAACACAGTCAGCTGCTGGCGATCCATATCTACATCAGCATATTTAATGTGAAGCTACTTGGTAGTTTCTCAGTTAGTATTTTGGACAAGAAGGTGTATTTATTTATATTTTGTTTCATCTTAGTCACTGAACTTGACGTAATTGTTTTGTTTTCACCTGTTGAAGCAGCGCCATTCCCACCACTTGAATACTAAGTTGTGGTTGTACTAAAATCAGTGTGGCGCAGTTATGAGTTGGGAATGAGTCTCCTTGACTATAATCTGCCCTCCAGTCTGAGTACACGCGGCCATTAACTGAGCTGCAAGGGGTTACTGATCTTTGTCGGGTGAAAACAAACTGACAATATTTGTGTAATAATTGGCCTAATGTAGACCACGGGAGTAGTTCATTGGTGCCTCAAATATTTTATGGACAGGAATAAAGAAAGTCATATTTATTCATTCTGTTTTACCACCTGGAATAACATCAGCCATTAGTCCATCTTTTGCTTCTCTATTTTACGATCAGGAATAAATGAAATCTTTACAAGGGACCGATTTTTATCACACCTGCAGTCAGCTGCTACCGCCCAAATTTACGGAAGGATTTTGGTACATGCAATGTTTATTACTTTTGCGATGTTTAATACTTTTACCATGGTTACTGTTTTTGCGATTATTAATACTTTTGCCATGTTTATTACTTTTGTGAGATTTATTACTTTTCCAATGATTATTACTTTTGCCATGTTTATTATTTTTGCGAGTTTTTTTACTGTACGTTGACTGTATCGTCCCGACTTCGGTCGGGATATGCCGGTCCTGCAGTGGATACTCAAACGGCTGATGATGACGATGATATATATATATACACACACACACACACAAAATCTAATGTACGTGTCAGTGTGCCTGCTCGAGCCTCAAAAGGTGGAACCAAACCATGATACATGGATAAAGTGTCAAGTGAGTGAAATCCAAATCACCAACCTTTCATATCATGATGTTGGGATATAATGTACTTATCACTTGCAGCGTGAGGCTGGTTGATATGCTACATAGAACCGTCTGGAGTAGACAAAAAAAAATCCCGAGGACGATGAGATTAATGAATATTGTATAACAGTGGGTAAGCAGACAGAAAGATGGATTGAGGAAACCAGTTATGTACTCGTACATTAGACAGAGGGGGAGAGAGAGAGAGAGAAACTAAACACAAGAAAGAATAAAGACTAATTAGACAAGTAAAACCAGAACACAGGAAGATGGAGGAAGACGGAGAAGAAGCCATAAAACAGAGAAGCAGGGAGAAAGGTGAAGATAAAGGAGGAGGACGGAAGAGCAGGAGAGGTGGAGGAAGAGGAGAATTACGAGGAGACAAGATAAAAGAGGTGAGAGAGGTGAGGGAGGAGGGGAGAAGAGGGAGGAGGAGATAGTGTGTGTGTGTGTGTGTGTGTGTGTGTGTGTGTGTGTTTGAGGCGGGTTGATTTAGGGTAAGTCTGATAAGACACTTGAGAAATCGCCTGACTGACTGAGTAACTGACGGGGTAAATGATTTTGAACACCAGTAGCTTAACTGTGAGCTGTGATTGGTCCTATAATAGTTGAAAATTCGTAAAAAAAAAATATAAATGATATACTGGTGTTTCAGAAATATTAAAAATAGCGAGTTAACTTTAGCAAAACCATCCCGTCTATGATATGTGTAAAAAATTACCTGACCGACTCGGAAAAAAGTTGAAAATAGATGAGTGGCCAGGGATTTAAAAACAAAAAATGAAGAAAAATAATTACATAGTAAAAAAAAAATAAGACGACAGTATAGGTATCATTTCGGATCTTGGGGTGGTGTTCTGAGAGGCTAGAAAGATTTCGTAACATCCTTCCTTTGCAATTTTTTCTGGACATTACATCTCATTACCATATTGTATGTTCCTTATGGAAACTATGTCGATATTAAACATAGGCTACATAAGTTGCATACGTTGCAATGTCAAGATGTAAATAATCAGAATAAATCGCCAAAGACAAGGAGCTACGAATCATCCTGTGTCACCTGGAATGCTGCCCTTCAGTTAGAGAGAGAGAGAGAGAGAGAGAGAGAGAGAGAGAGAAGATGAAGAAGAAGAAAATCGACGCTTATCTTTGCCTGGGCGTCGCACACAAACAGTGAGATCATTCACTTTTACCGCTGACCATAACAGCATCAAGTACTGCCGGTATTCCTTCAGGATGTTGGGCGTTTCCTGAGACAGGCGCAGCTACTGGGGTTGTGGTGGCTAATACGGCACGGACATGTATGGCCGAGGGACGGGCAAGAGGCGTGTGTGGAGGCGATGTGGACTGAACGGAAGGAAGTTGTGTGTGTTTGAGTGTATGTATTTTATGTAAACCAATGAAACTATAGTACAGTATTGTAGTATCTGTACATTAACTACTGCTCATGCATAAAACCCTTATAGTAATCTTAGCAGCCCAGGCATTTCTTTAATAATTAATTCTGGTCAACTCCACATGGTTATGATAATCTTAGGTAAGAAGTCCCAGGCCTCTTAGGGTTAGCCCATTCTA
>NC_136976.1:34930182-35110613 GCF_032717465.1 Coenobita brevimanus | reverse complement strand
CACTCTCTAATTTTAGTCTATCTGTCTAGTACTTTTCTTCCCATTGTCAGTTTTTGATCCAATATGTTCATCCTTTCTTCCACCTATCTGTCTGTCTCTTTACCTATCTGTCTACCTGTCTGTATAACTGTCTATCTCTAAATAAAAATCTGTAAAAAAGACAGCATGAAGAAAGCAGAATAGGCGTCTGATGATGTGAACTTCGTGTAGTCCAAACAGGCTATATTGATCTTCCACCAGACCATCGGCATGTCTTAAAACCACCCAGCTATTACCACCACACCAGGCCTCAGTGACACAGTCCTAGTGTGTAGTCAACATGGACGGTGGGTATTAGTGATGAAGTGGTGACATGTGAAGGTATGTGGCACACCAAAGAGATTCTGAGCCTCAGCGAACGGAATATCAAATTTATGCCGCGTCGAGCACGTGAAAAAAATCAATCAGCATCACCTCAAAATCTGAAATTACACAGTCAGCGTTGTGATGGATGAATCGAGAGAGAGAGAGAGAGAGAGAGAGAGAGAGAGAGAGAGAGAGAGAGAGAGAGAGAGAGAGAGAGATTATGAGTAGTTCTTCATCATTATCATTCGGACCACCTTTCCCACCGTAGGGCAGGGTGAGGAGTAGCAATGTCCAGACAGCCCAAATTTGCCTAATCCAATGGGCCACTCTTCCATTCACTCATCGTTCAAGCCCCCGGAATCCTTGTTCTATCGGATACACCAGAAACATTCATCACATTCTGTAGCTTCACATAAACGTATCCGATTGAGTCTATCCGGACCCTGCCACGTTAAAAAGGGGTGCCGAATCCCTGATCATGCACTTCTCCTCACAAAATTCAACCAGCCAGCTCGAACTCTTGTCAGTTCCCTAGCCTCACCGACTTCCAAACCTCTCTTCCTCACACATTCATCCACCATATCTCTCCACCTTCTTGGCCTACCTCACCTCCTCTCTCCTTCAAATTCGCTCAGATATCACTACAATTGATATCCATTCTCTCCACATGACTACACCATGTCAATACACTCTCTTCGATTCTGGTGTCCACCGACTTCCTCACTCCACATCTTGCACGAATCACATTATTTCGTATCCTATCCATCCTCTGTACTCCACATACATTCCTCAGCAGTCCCATCCCCACTGCTCTTACTCTTTTTTTTTTTTTTTTTTTTTTTTTCATGCCACACCATAGTCTCACATCCATATGTTAAAGTTGGCACTAACACCCCCTCATGTAAGTCTCGTGCAGCTGCAACACTCAAGCCTCTGTTTCTTATCAAGGCCTTCATTGTACCAGCTACTTTCCTTACTTGTGTCACTGTACTTTCAACTTCTTTTGCACATTTTCCTCTCATTTCTATCAATGTACCCATGTAATTGAACTCCCTCACCAATTCCAGTCTCTCTCCGTTCACTGTAACATCGCACTGGGAGTAACCTCCTCTCTCAATAACCATCACTTTACTCCTTTCTTCATTTACTCTCAAAACACGACCCTCACTGACATCAGCAAAACTCTGCACTAGCCTACCAAGTTCTTGTCCGGTACTTGCAAGCAGTACTGCATCATCAGCATATAACAAATTTGAGATATTCCATCCATCACCATTCATTACCAACGTCATCCCTCTCTCCATTACTCGTGTTTTTACTACTCACATCACCCCATCCATATATATATATTGAACAACCATGGTGACATCACGCAACATTGTCGTACGTCCACACAGATCGTGAACCATTTGCTTAGATGCCCATTAACTCTTACACATGCTTCACTACCAACATAAAATCTCTTGACGGCACCTAGCAGCTTCCCATCTACCCCATACATGTGCAAAACTTCCAACAATCCTTCTCTGTCCGCTTTGCCGTATGCTTTTTCCAGATCCATGAATGCCATAAACACCTTATGGTCCTTCTTACAAGCCTTCTCTGCTATCTCTCACTGCAAATATTTGATCCACACATCCTCTGCCACTCCTAAAGCCACCCTGTTCATCACTCACTAGGACTCCTGATATCTCTCATACTTTCTCTCTAATAATTCTTCCATATACCTTCCCTACCACACTCAATAAATTTATGCCATGATAATTCTTGCAGTCACTTCACTCACCTTTATTTTTGTACAGGGGTACAATCACAGCCTTTTTCCACTCTGCAGGCACAGTTTCGCTTATCCATTGCCTTCTTACATATCTCCAACAAGCACTTCATTCCACTCTCACCACTACACTTAACCATCTCTGCATACACCTCATCAACTCCAGCTGCTTTCCCATTTTTCAGCCGCTTCACAGCACTCTTCACCTGTGCGAGTGTCACGTCTCCTGGCACTGCATTCCTTCTCGCACACCCTCAAAACCAGTCATGTTTGCAGCCGCTCTGTTCTCTCTATTCCCATTCATCAGGCTTTCAAAATATTCCTTGCATCTGGTCCTTACTTGATCCCCATGGGTAAATAATCTACCACCTACATCCTTCACACCATCACATTTCTTTCTGCTTTCACTTCTACATTTCCGCACCTCTTTCCTAGAATAACTTCCTATTGTCAGAGTAGTTCGCATTCATTTTTCTTCCTAGATCATCATTTACCTCCTTTTTCCTCTTCACTAGTCTCTTTACGTGTTTCTTGCTCTCAATATATTCAGTCATTATTTTAACTGAACGCCTGTCCTGTAACAATTTTAGCCACTTTGTTCTCTTTCCCTCCACCGCTCTCTTAACCTCCTCATCCCACCATGCCGTACCTTTCTTCTTCTTTTTTTTTTTAATAACAGAACAGAGAAAGGAAAAACAAATGAATAAAAAAAAAAATCCATACACCAGATTACTGGTGTCCTCTCTTCATTAAATATCTGTAACAGTTAGACTTGAACAGCTGTAGGTTGAAGTTTGGAGGGAAACAACTCTGGGGAAGCGAGTTCCAGAGAGATGCAGTTCAGGGAATGAAAGATTTCTGATAGGTAGAAGTTCTATAATAAGGCTGAGTGACATTCCAGTAATGAGCGCTGTAGGCATAAGCTAACACAATACCATATGTAACTGCTGTATATAGCTATAGGTAACTGTGTAGAACAGGTAGTTATGTCTGAGTCTTCCAGGAAGAGTTAAAGAACACATCCCCTTGCCTAGATGAACCAGGAATGTCAATTCACACAATGCATAGCCACAATCCTTGTTGTCCCAGACCATTAACAATTCTTAAGCCATATGATGTATCCCAATCTTCCTCGTAGGCCAGACGAACAAGAATTTCATGACGTATTCAAAAACGTGGAGTAACCAGCCCTAACCAGTTAGTCCACGTGATAGGAAAGTTACCATACACATCCTCCCCATCCTCTATATAATGTCGGAGGGATTCCCTTCAGATCAGAAGGGGGTTAGAGAGAGAAAGGGGAGAGAAGGCTGGTGAGAAGGTCCAACGTTAGTATCACGCTCTACTAAAATGTAGCTCATCTCTTTTTATAACTTTGTGCAATAAACCTTGTAACCCGAGAGTGCTGTAACGCACCTCGTTGACACTATGTCTCACTACTTAATTCTGGCTGAGTTTAACGATCCTTAATCAAGTGCCCTGTCTCACAACAAGTACCTAAAACTACGCCATCGAGATTGGTGGCCAGATAACCTCTGTATAATTACATCCCTCGACTACGTCTACTTGCAGCACAAGCAGATGCCCGTGTAGCATGAGGGAAGTCATGGAGAGGTGTCACCATGGACACAACTTCGTCTGAGCATTTGCCATAAAAATATCTGTAAAATAATGCAGGGGAGGCAACATTACTCTTACTTGCAGGGGAGGTAGTTTATTTGTAATGGCAGGGTTGTTAATAATTCTAACAGCTTTGTTCTGAATTTTGTCTAGTTGTTTTAATGCAACCCCTCCACATACATTCCACAAGGGTGAGCAATATTCAAGCTGAGAGAGCACATGACTCTTATAAATTATAGCTAACTGCTAGTCAGTGAGGAAGTTACGGACTCTGTACAATAATCCAAGTTTCTTTTAGGTGGTTTTAGCAAGTGACCTAACACGAGAGGCCCAGCTGAGGGCATCGTTAAATGAGATGCCGAAAATTTCAATACTTTTGGAGATGGGAATATTAGTAGCACTGAAGGTAATATACGAATCTGGCAATATTTGTCTATTAGTAAATTGTATATATTTGGTTTTACTAGCATTAAATGAGACAAGGTTGTTTTGTCCCCATTCACTGATCGTAAATAGGTCTTGATTTATGGAGGTGGCTGTACTGAGTTGAGATGTAGAGATATTTGACTTTGTAAATGGGTGTCTGAATGTGAATGAACTATGTAGTGTTGAGTCATCTGCATATGAGTGGATGGGATTGTGATAAGAGATCATTAATATGAACCAGGAACAGGGTTGGCGCCTGAACTGATCGCTGCGGCACGCCGGCGTTAATTGAGTGGAAATTGGAATATACATCATCTACTTTTACTCTTATTTTCCTGTCACTGAGATATGAGGAAATCAAAGGAACAAAAGACTTTATTCCATATCAAGGGAGTTTGGACAGCAGAGAACGGTGCCACACTCTGTCGAAAACTGATCAAGGGCTACTGCATGAGTTTCTCCATGTAGGTCAATTGATTGATGGATGGCATGAGTTAAGAGATTGAGTATGTCAATGGTGGATCTTTCGTGGCGAAAACCATATTGTCTGTCACTAATTAAGTTGTTGGATTCAAGATGTTTAACAATGTGCTTATTAATTAAAGTTTCAAATACCTTACCAAGAGAAGATGTGACAGCTATTGGTCTGTAATCAGAGGGGTCAGAGGAACTTCCTTTCTTCGGAACTGGGTGGATATTGGCTTCTTTCCATAAATTTGGAAATGAAGAAGTACGTATGCATAGTCTGAATAATTTAGCTAGAACAGAGGCAAATTCAGGGGAACACTTTTCAAACAACTGGAGGAATTCCATCTGGGCCTGAAGCTTTGTTGGTAGGTAAATTGTTTCGGATGGGTTTTACGTATTTTGTCTGTATTTTGAGTGGAACAATTTCGGGAGAGTCAAGTTCTAGTACTGGAACATTCTGGCTGGCATCCTCTATGGTAGAATTTCTGGCAAATTTACTGGCAAAAATATCTGCTTTCCCACGCAGGTCATTTGTAATGTTGCCATCTGAAAATTTTAGTGGGGGAATGGATGATGACTTGTTAAAGTTATTGTTGAAAGAATGAAGAGTTGACCAGAATATTCTATTGTCATTACGGTTGTTAAGTAGTTTTGATGCTTGCTTTTGAAGAAAGTTTGATGTAGCTAGATTTATTACAGCTTTGCATAATTTCTAGCAATTTTAAATTGAGAGAGTGCCACACCACACACCGCTTTAGCATTCCTAACTAAACAATCCCTATTTGCATTCCACAGGCTGTCCAGATCCATTTCATTCCAATTCACTGATTCCAACTCCTCCTCTGCTTTGGTCCAGTAATCATGTGCCATTTCTTTGATCCTCAGCTTCTCAGCTTTCAGTCTTTTCCCCTGACTGCTCCTCTCTTTCCTGATCCACCTCACTCCTCCCAGCTTGATCTTGTATACCACAATCATATGATCTGACAGACCTCCACATCGTCCTCTCACTGCCCTCGTATCAGCAACCATGCCCATCAACGACCTCTCTACGAGCACGTAATCAGTCAGACTCGTAGTTCTTTTTACTGTTAACTCACTTAGCCGAGTAATCTGACACAAATTTCAACACGACTTTGGGTCTGTTGCTATCTGCTTTCATTGTAGCCATTATAATGTAAGTATTGGATGATAATTGTAATTAAAGCACCACCACCACCACCAAAAACAACAACAATGACAATCGTAATAATAGTAATAATAATAATAATAATAATAATAACAATATAATAATAATAATAATAATAATAATAATAACAATATAATAATAATAATAATAATAATATTATTATTATTATTATTTTTATTATTATTATTATTATTATTATTATTATTATTGTTGTTTTTATTATGTTATTATTATTATTATTATTATTATTATTATTATTATTATTATTATCTCCTTGTACCGATACTAAGTTTTTCTGGCTCTCAGGACCCTACTTCATAGGTGGGAAAGGGGATCTGGATGATGATGATGATGATGATGATGATGGGGACAATTAAAATAATAATAAAACATGAAATAGCCACCGACTTAAATATAGCCCACAAATCTAGCCCAAGAACGTAACCCCGGGGATAAATACAGGCCATCCCGGCTGAGTGGTCCTGGGTATTAAATAAACTGGTGTAATAAAGCTTCAAATATACTTCCATCCCAGACACACCCTGGCCACCTTACTTGTCCCTCTGGCTGCTGCAGTTTTATGGGTCGTTGTGCACGTCCCCTGCCACTGAGATAGAGCAAACCGTTTTAGAAATATCTATCTACACCCAGACGCCATAATCCCATAAGGGGAGGCCGTTTGTCTTTGAGTGTGTTGTTGTACTGGGAGGGGCACTAACCCTCCGCCAACCAACTTGCTGACACCTGAGGAACATGTATAGGCTGGGTTGATTATATGGTTACCACCCAGCGTTGTAAACGGTTTCCTGGCTTGCAGGAAACCATTAGGCCTGTCACTTGATGTAAAGCCACCAGAAAAGGAAAGAAGAATAATTAAAAGTGACAGGAAAGATGAGAGAATTAAGAAGAGAGGAGCACGGACACAGAAAAGAATGACAAAGTTGAAGGAAAAAGTAGGCAGCACTACATCAAGTGAGTGGATGATGGTCACCACCATCTATATGCACATGAAAATTATACCTGATTTTTAGGGTTGTAAAAACACTGGCATCAGCTATAAAATGGTACATCTACTGCACATGGTTGGTGACTCCCGTAATAATAACAATAATAATAATGATAATAATAATAATAATTATTATTATTATTATTATTATTATTATTATTATTATTATCATTGTATGGGTGAGGATGAAAGTAGGTATACAAGCTTGGGCGGTTGTATGTGTGTATGCTCCAACAGAGGATCGAGTGGCAAGAGTGAAAGATGAGTTTTGGGCGAGAGTAGAAGCATGTATGGACAAGTTTGAGAGGAGCGAGAGAGTGCTGTTGATTGGAGACATGAATGGCAAAGTTGGGAATGTACGAGTGGATGGAGTGGTTGGTCAGTGGGGTGTGCCAGCTGAAGTAGATGGGAATGGTAGTGCTTTGGTGGACATCTGTGCTGGTAAGAGGTTGGCAATAGCCAACACCTACTTTCGTCATAAGATGATCCACCGGTATACATGGAGAGTAATGAGGAGGATGGATGGTGAACTTGTTGAACGAAAGGCAATGATAGACTACGTGTGTGTGGATGAGCGAATGAGAAGACAGAGTGTTGGATGCAAGGGTGTGGAGAGGGTGGGGGAATGGAGTCTCGGACCATCACTTAGTGATGGCCAAGGTAGAGCTGCAAAGAAAGTGGTTGAGGGAGACGAAGGGAGAAGACAGGAGGAAGCAGCTCCTGTGAGAAGAGTGGAGAAATTGCAAGATAGTGAGAAAAGGACAGAGTATAAGAGCATAGTGGAAGAAAGATTGGGAAGGTATGAGCTAGAGCAGATGGAAGGGGTGGAAGACGTATGTAAGATATTCATTGAAGAGATAAGCGCAGCGTGTGAGGCGGTTTGTGGAGTGAGGAGGAGATGCAAGGGTGTGCAAGGGACAGCATGGTGGAATGAAGAGGTGAAACGAGCTGTGGAACAAAAGAAGAAGGCATATGGTGAATGGTTGGCGAGTAGAGGTAGGGGAGAAGATGAGAGAGAGAAGAGAGAGGTATATGTGAGCAGGAGAAGGGAGGTTAAGAGACTGGTGAAGGAGAGTAAGAAGAAAGTGGATGAAGAGTTTGGGAGGAATCTGAGTGTGAAATGGAGGGAGAGTAAGAAATTGTTTTGGAAGGAGGTAAAGAAAGTAAGGCAGTGTGAAAGGGGAAATAGTAGGGGAGTGAAAGATAGGAATAATAGATTGTTGGTGGAGAAGAGAGAAATTGAGGAGATGGAAGGAGCACTTTTGAGGATTTGTTGAATGTAGAGAGTGAGAGCAGTGTGAGTATAAGTGGTTGGGGAATGGCTGGGAGAAGAAGAGATGAGAGGAGGGAGGAAGAGATCAGTAGGTCGGAAGTAGTGGAAGCGATGAAGAAGATTAAGCTGGGAAAGGCCCCAGGAATTGATGGAGTGTGTGGTGAAATGCTTAGGCATGGGGGTGAGATTGTTGTGGAGTGGATATGGAAGTTGTGTAGATTGGCTTGGGAAGAGGGAAGGGTTCCAGAGGACTGGAAATCAGGTATAATTGTTCCTCTGTACAAAGGAAAAGGGGAGAGAGAAGTATGTGGTAACCATAGGGGTATTTGCCTTCTTAGTGTGACTGGTAAAATATATGGTAGAATACTCATTGATAGGGTTAGGCATATGACAGAGGAGCTAGTGGGAGAAGAACAAGGGGGATTTAGGAAGGGAAAAGGGTGTGTAGATCAGATATTTGTTCTAAGATGTTTAGTGGAGAAGTATCTAGAGAAGGGAAGGAAAGTGTATGCTGCCTTCATGGACTTGGAGAAAGCTTATGACAGAATAGATAGGCAAGGTATGTGGAAGGTATTAAGAATATATGGAGTGGAGGGGAAATTGTTGGAGTGCTGTGAAGAGTATGTACGAGGGAGCTAGGGCTACGGTGCGAGTGGATGGTGAGCTGAGTGAGTTCTTTTGATCTCAATGTGGGACTGAAACAGGGGTGTGTGATGTCTCCATGGCTGTTTAATATATATATGGATGGGATTGTAAAGGAGGTGCAAGGTAGGGCAGTGGATGTGGGGGTGGCCCTAATGAATGAGGGTGAGATTTGGAAGCTTCCAGGTGTTGCTGTTTGCTGATGATACAGTATTGTTGAGTGAAGATGAATGGGAGTTGCAAGGTTTGGTGAATGAATTTGGGACAGTGTGTAGGAAGGAGGAAGCTGAAAGTTAATGTAAACAAAAGTAAAGTTATGGTGTTTGAGAGGAATGAAGTCACAGAGTGTGCAGTGAGGTTGGATGGTGAGGATATGGAGAATGTGAGTGCACTCAAGTACTTGGGTAGTGTGATGAGTAAGGATGGAACTTTGGGGGATGAAGTACGTGAAAGGGTACAGCAGGGAAGAAAGGTTGTTGGTACACTGAAAGCAGTGATGAGAAATAGGGAGGTGAGTATGGAAGTTAAGAAGTCACTGCATGATGGTATTGTGATCCCTACCCTGACGTATGGAAGCGAGGCGTGGACCTTGCAAGAGGGGAACAAGTCAAGAGTGAGAGCAGTGGAAATGAGTTACTTGAGAGGAGCATGTGGAGTGACGTGGAGGGACAGGTTGACGAATGAAGAAGTGAAGGAACGTTGTGGGGTAGATGTGGATGTGGTTGAAAAGATTAGGAGAAATACACTGAGGTGGTTTGGACATGTGGAGAGAATGGAGGATGAAAGACTGACTAAGAGGGTGTATGTAGGTGAGGTGGAGGGAGGGAGAGGGAGGGGTAGACCGAGGATGAGGTGGAGGGATGGAGTTGAGAGGTATATGAGGGAGGGGGGGGTGAGTTGGGGGAAGGGGAGTCAAATGGTGGGTGACAGAGTGACTTGGAGGCGTTTTGTCTGCGGCCACCCTTTGCGGGATTAGGGCGTCGGGCTATAGATAGATAGATTATCATTATTATGAATGGTGTAGAAAAATACCACAAACAACACGACAAGTCTACATGGAAATTCTATAGGACGGATTGAAGCTGTACACAGAGCCATCCTCTTCATCGTGGTGTTAATTCTTTGGAGGGCTCGGTGTATCCGTCATCCAGCGGTAGTCAGACTAAACTACATGAAGATAATTATACAGCAACGACAGAATTGAATACTATGAATATGCCTTCCATCATACTGTCATAAATTACAACAATGGGTAATATGACGAATACGGAACGACCTACATAAGTACTTATAACAAAATAATAATAAAGAATTATAACATCGCCGTCTTTGATGACTCAGACATAATGGCTTCCTCATCAGTAGGCTATTTGCTGCCAGGGTCAAGATTGTTCCATAGAGTCAAGCAATTCCTTCACTACGAGGGCTTACCATAAGCTTCTGAAAATCTTTTTGTGGTATTAACAATATAAAAGATGCACGTAAGGAAGTACCGTGAAGAATGCATTTTGCTTCTAAATATATAGAAGAATAAAATGGAAACAGTTTTACTGCATAACCTCCAGTGTCGATATTTCCACGCCATATTCACACAACAAACTTCAGACCCAGACATCAAAATACAGGTACATCAAAACAACGGGCATCAAAGCTTCAAAATCAAAGTTAGCTACATGGCTGGCAAACTACATAATGTGCCAGGGATACATATGTCAACATTACATAATTTTCCCTGTTTTTCTGCTGAGAATCTAACGTCCTTGTATATTTTACTATTGCTGCTGCTGGACGACTTTATTCAGTTTAGCAGAGACTCTTCGAACTGGAGGGGTGAGGTACTGGCTCGCGTTTTCGTCTGATCCTAACACCTCATCCTGAGCGAATTATTTCCCTTCTTGTACGTTGGTCGTCTTTTGTGCTGCTTAAATCATTCTAATATCGCTATACTCTGCACAAGTAAAGTACAAAATGATATTAGCAACCCGTATAAAAACCAGCGACAACACAGACCATAGTCTTCACTGCCTTCACTTACTCCTTCACAAATTATGGTCTTTTCTTAACTTAAACTGTATAGCGGTAGCCTACGTAAAGTGCAAAACAAGTCATCGTTGCGATGGGATTAACTACACTGTCTTTTCACTGTATAATTTTCATGGGCAAAAAATCCGGTACTGTATTTCTTTATTGAAATTCTTAATCTTTTCAATCCGATGATGTATATTCCTTTGTATCCTTGTCACTTCCTGCCACAAGGGGTATCTTCTGAGCACAGTATAATCGCCTGGTGGTAAGAACACTATAATGGACAGGATGTCAGAGTGCAGCACAGTTCAAATCACGTATGACACAGTTATACTGCGCATTAAATTAATCACATTATTCCTGTCAGTTAATAAAAATAAAATAATCTAAATCTAAAATAAAAAGGTAAATGAAGACACTGAGAGCGAGAAAACGAATCGACAAATCAGTACAAAAAGGAATGTTACAAGATTAATTAGTTCATTAATTAATAAGTCAATATTTATACGCAATCAGTCAATCGTTCACCAGTAAATCTGCCCTTCATTTGTGTAAAAAGAAATAAGCAAAATGGATATTACGGCGCGAAAGTTACTTCAGCGTTTATACTAAGTTGAATGAAAAGGTACGAAGCAGCGTCACAGTGAATGACTAAATCAAGCATCACCCACACTACAAATTTCAACACTACCAAAGAATAAAGCAGACAAAATGAATAAAGACAAGTATCAATAAAAGAATATAAACAAATATTATTAAAAATACACATACACGTAAAACTAATACATATAAATGAATAAATGAAAATAAAATAAATAATAAACAGAAAGAAAGAAAGAAAGAAAGAAATATTATTGCTCATGAATTCATCAGTCAAGAATAAATATCCCCAAAAATCCAGCAAACAAATAATACAGATGGCATTTCTTTTCATACAGCAGGCAGTAATCAATGAGGAATGTCACCACTCCCCGATTTAGTTCAACACACTGACTGCACTAGTGGCAGTTTTTTTTTTTTTCTACTCATTTTTGGATTATTCAGAGATTTTTTTATTTTGGGTAGTTTGGGTATATCTTGGTTCAGTTTTATTGCGAGTATGTTGGGATTTTTTATATATTTTTGTGAGAATATAATTACTGATTCTTGATTTTTGCCAGGATATGCTACTTTCTTATATTCTATCCCAGTCTAATAGTAATCTCTCCATTCTATTCGGATATGTTAGCAATGTTTTGTTATATTTCTCTGACATTTCTTTTTTTTTTCCTGAGACATCTGTAATTTTGTACAATACTTTTCTTCATGTTCATGGATACGTTTGCAAACCTTCCCAATCTGAAAATATAACTTTTTCCATGTTGTTTGAATAAGCCAGAGAATGTTTTCTGTGACATTCCATTCATATTATTATTTAATTTTCACACATCTTTAACTGGGAAAACAGACCAGGATGATGATGGATGCTTCACAAACTTTATGTGCTTATCTTTAATACTGAGGATGGAGAGGGACGCCTTCACGAGGTGGTACCGATTTAACCGAGCGGTTCCGCTGCCAGGTCGTACAAACATACCTCAACTCCCTCCTTATCCCACTGAAGGAGGATGGCGGACCACATAACAAGGGCAGCTTCACCCTGCAGTCTACCAGGTTCATATTCAGATAAACAACAACAACAACAACAATTGTTAATATCACTTTCCGATATTCTCATGGGTATCAGATCTAAAGGACGGAAATTACCAGTATCGACTTTGTCTTACATGCAACTAGTTATCTAATTCCTGTACGGACGGATGGAAGGAGGAGGAACACACCAAGATTGTAGATGGTTGGAAGGAGAGGCAAACCAAGAGTCCTGAATGTATGACTGAAAGAAAGAGACCAAGAGTAACTTTGAAGGATATGGTGGGAAGAGGATAAGGGAAGTATATGAGAGGGTGGTATGTTGTGCGCTTATGTGTGTGGGTCGTTACTTAGCTGGGACAAAAATGACAGCGAGTCATTTTGCCTGGAGCTCGATAAACTGATGCAATATGGGTAATAGGAAATCAAACCCCCTGACTGATAGGCTTTCTCAAATGAGAAAAAAAGTCGTCTGGAATAATTAAGAATATAGTATCAAAGTCAAACCAGGGAAATAGAAAGATAAACTAAAATATCAGAAAAATCCTTTGACGGGAGAAAACCGCCTTCTTGGAGTAGATTTCATGTCTCTGGCAACTCTAATTTTTAACCCATAACTTTCATATTCCTCTGTGACTAATATAAGCTGCTTAACCATTAACCTACACAATATAAGATATCTAGGTCAAGGCTTTCATAGTTAAAAACCGAAATATACACAGAGACAGACGTGATTCAACACATTACCTACCCTGTACACAAGCGGTGGTAATATAGAATTGCGTCCATATCTAAGTTTTTAGGAACCAAATTTACTCGCATCCCTAAATGGACCGTACTATATTATTTTTATTATATTTTACCTGCCCCAGACGATTTTATTAGGGTTTGGAAAGACCCCTGAGACTGAAGGGATTTTTTTTTTTTTTTTTTTAAGCAACGAAAAAGGAATCGACGGCTGGAAGCCTGCAAGATTGTTCCTTCCAAGAAAATATAAAAGCAAAATAAAAGAGGGCCAAATCCAAGATCTCTTTATTTCAAGATGCCTGGGCACACTGCGTATTTACGGCTGGAGATCATAGGCAGTAGGAAATACAGACACAGGAAGACATTTCGAGAGCTGACTTGTTGCCTACAAGAAGGACTGGGAGTAACGGATATACACTAACTGCCGTATTATAAAAGTGAAGGTGAAAAGATGTAAACTGACACAAAATTTGTTACAGCCAACACCTGTAATACTAGATATAATTAGCCTGCATCCCACCTTACAGAGTGCGAGTACAGTCAGCAACGATACAGAAAGGCAGGGCATTTTTTAGAATCTAAGGCCCATATTCTTTCTGGTTGAGAAGCTACCAAACACTTCTTCCTCAGCGATTTATTTTTGGATATGACTGGGTAATATTCTTTAGTACACTATTTATGCAAAGTCTGGCGATATTTCAAGACCTTTTATATCAGGGAAAAGAGTAATAAGGTGTCATAAGAAAACTAAATCGATTAGCAAGAAGTGGTGGGAAGCCTCCTTATCAGACGAGAATACGTACGTTTATCATCACATGCCTCAGAATTTACAGCAAAAAATTAGGGAAATGTCCACATATTCAACACACGCAGACTCCCAGATACACAAGCAGAAGGGTATTTACGTCATTTACTTGGTAGACAAATAACACTGTCAAAAAATGGTGACACGAAGTGATCTGCTCCATCAGTCCACAAACTTAAAGCGGATGTTGGTAGTGAGCCGGAACCAATATTATCATAATGTACTAGCTTTTGTCTTTTAGACTTATACCAGTGCTGTCAGTCACCCCACTCATCATTATCATCATCATCATCATCATCATCATCATTTTCACCGTCGTCCTTCCTATCAGCATCTTCACCCTCCCCACCATCACCATCTCCCCTACTCCATCCTTTACAACATAGGTGAATAAAATCGTTCGATGTTAGTAAGATAACTTAACACGACAATACTAGAGACAGGTTTAACCCCTGCAGTATGAGGATGTACAAGCAAATCACAAATGTATCGGGCAGAAAGGGTACGATGATATCCTCAGTGATCAACATAGCCTGTGAACCCCACGAACATCAACCTATAATTATCTGAATAGCAATTCAACGACAATACCAGCTAAAAAAAAAAAAAGTCACAAGCAAGTTATAAATGGCATCCTTATAGAAGCAGGTTTACGAAAAAAATAATCGACATCTACCCAATAGCCAACGTCCATGGTGTCATTTTATTCACTCTAAATGTGCACCGATACTTTGTTGATCGACTGTACGCTTCATCAAACTCCCCCTTCAACGAGGAATACACTCTTCATTCTTATATCTTCTGCCTCATCCCTACCACTTTTTCTTTCCTTTCTCCTTCTGACTCCTCAATTTGTTCATAATCTCAGGAACTGACAAAACATACTACATTGCTTTTTGTTAACAAATATAAGATCTAGTAGTCTTTCTCACATGTGGATCACGAAGGACAGAACCTACAGCAAACAATACAGCAACGTGTTGATGTCAGTGTCTTCTTTTGTTCAGAGGGAAGAATTATACCTACATTACATACTGCAATTTACTATGAGGAAGTAACAGTTCTGGCTCTGCTCTACTCTGACCCTCTTTGCCTATATGTTTTAATTCTTCCATATATAACAATGTAACAGCGCCATTACTTGCATATTCCCCAACACATTACAGTAAAGCACAATGTATTTTCCACTCCCCCTCACAGATATTGTATTGTATCAGGGGTGTAAGGGGAGTGTTCAGATTTTACTTTAGGGTGGAGGGGGAAGTATGCCAGAAATACGTCACATATACATTAACTACTGATCTTCATTGGATCAGGGGTGGAGTAAGGATTTCATTTTCATTAAAAAATATAGCCACAGAAAACATCTGTCTATCTATCTATCTATTGCCAGACGCCTCAATCCCGTAAGGGGTGGCCACAAACAAATCGCCTCCATGTCGCTCTGTCCCCCCTCCATTTCACTGCCCTGCTCCCAGCTCACACACCCCTCTCTCATATGCCTCTCCACTCCATCCCTCCATCTCATCCTTGGCCTCCCCCTCCCTATCATCCTTGGCCTCCCCTTCCCTCTCCCCCCGTCCACCTCACTCACATTCACTCTTCTCGACAGCCTTTCACACTCCATCTCCACATGGCCAAATCACTTTTATGTGTTTCTCCTAACGCTTTCTATCACATCCACATCCACACCACAACACTCCTTCACTTCCTCATTTGTCAGTCTGTCTCTCCGTGTGACTCCACATGCTCCTCTCAAATAACTTATTTCCACTGCTCTCACTCTTGACTTCTGTCCCTCCAACAAGGCCCAAGCTTCACTTCCATACGTTAGAGCTGGTATCACAATTCTGTCATGAAGTAGCTTTTTCACTTCCATGCTCACTTCCCTGTTCTTATCACTGCTTTCAAGGAACCAGCAACCTTCCTTCCCTGTTGAACTCTATCAAGCACTTTACCCTCTAAACTTCCATCCTTACTCATCACACTACCCAAGTACTTAAGTACTCCATTTCCTCCCCATCCAGTCTCACTGTACATTCACTGACTTAACTTCTCTCAAAGACCATCACTTTACTCTTCCCTACATTCACCTTTAGATTCTGTTTCTTGCACACTCTCCCAAACTCATCCACCAAGCCTTGCAGCTCCCCTTCGTCTTCACTTAATAATACAGTATCATCTGCAAACAATAGTACAGGGAGTTTCCAAACACTGCCCTCTCTCACTAGGACCGCTCCAACATCCACTGCCCTACCTTGTATCTCTTTTATAACCCCATCCATGTACAGATTGAACAACCATGAAGACATGGCACATCCTTGTTTCAATCCAACCTTCAGCAGAAAAACTCACTCAGTTCACTACCCACACGCACTGCAGCCTTAGCACCCTCATACATACTCTTCACGGCTTTGAACAACTTTCCATCTACTCCATATAATCTTAATACTTTCCACAGAAAACATGCGAAGACAAATGCAAAATCCCCAAACTCACTCGAAAAACGAATACCCATGCGTGTCCAGTCTGGGAACTTGAACGTGTGTGTGTGTGTGTGTGTGTGTGTGTGTAATTCACCGGGTCGGTCAGGATCACTTGATGGTCGTGATCGTGTGTGTGTGTGTGTGTGGGTGGGTGGGTGGGTGGGTGTGTGCGTGTGGGTGTGAATCAGTTGCCTCCTTATCCCACGAAACGAGGATGGTGGACTGCAGAAGAAGACCTTGAGCCTGCAGACCACGGGGCTCACATCAGGATGAGTCTGGAAGTCCATCTACTACTACTACTACTACTACTACTACTACCCAGGACATTATCGCTTGGCATTAGGTTAAATAATATCCTAAGCACGTCCATTTGCCGTCTGAAAATACTATCGAAAATACATAGAGAGAACTGCAGTCATACCCTACCCTATTGTAAGTGATCCTAAGTATTCTCTCTCTCTCTCTCTCTCTCTCTCTCTCTCTCTCTCTCTCTCTCTCTCTCTCTCTCTCTCTCTCTCTCTCTCTCTCTCTCTCTCTCTCTCTCTCTCTCTCTCTCAGTCCATATACTCATCAGTCCATCTACCTAACAATTTATCTATTTATCTATCTACCTACCTTTATCCACCTTCCATTGTTTCTCTCTTCGTTCTCCGTTAACTCTTGCTTTTTGCAGTCTATCTATCTACAGTATCTATCTATCTATCACTTTCACCAGTCAATCCACATTTCATTCTTCTTTTTACCTTCTTTTCTCTATCCATGTCTGTCTATCTACCTGTCTCTATCTTTCTACTGATGTTCCAATCTCTGTCTATCTATGTATCGGTCCATCGATGGATTTTATCAGTCATTCCAACATAACTTTTTTCTTTCTTGCTTCTTTCCTTTCTGCCCACCTGTCTATCGGTCTGTCTACTGGATATCTACTGTATATCCACCAGCAGTCTATCATCAATCTTTTTTTTCATTCCTATCCTCATATATCCTCTGTCCATGACTATCTGATGGCCTATCTGTGTCTATCTGTTTGTTTATCTATCTATTGATACCGAGAGAGAGAGAGAGAGAGAGAGAGAGAGAGAGAGAGAGAGAGAGAGTGAGGGAGGGAGAGGGAGGGAGGGAGAGAGAGAGAGAGAGAGAGAGAGAGAGAGAGAGAGAGGGAGGGAGGGAGAGAGAGAGAGAGACAGATAGATAGATAGATATAGATATATAGATATAAAGATAGATATAGATGTAGATATATAGATAGACTGATAGATAGATAGACAGATACGGATATAGATGTATAGATATATATATATAGCTAGATAGACATATGTGTTAGAGAGAGAGAGAGAGAAAGAGAGAGAGAGAGAGGTATATGTATATATATGTGTGTGTATGGTACGTGTGTGTGTGTGCGTATATACAGTATATATGTATGAATGTATGCTGTGTGTGTGTGTGTGTGTGTGTGTGTGTGTGTGTGTGTGTTAGTTTGTCTGTGTCTGTTGAGACTGTCTCTGCCTATCTGACTGTCTGCCTGCCAGTCTGTCTGTCTTCTTGTTTGTCTATCTAGTCTATACCGAACCATCTCTCTGTCTATGTGTCTGTGTTATTCTGTCTGTCTGTCTGTCTGTTTGCCTGTCTGTCCCTATCTATCTATCTAATTATCCATGTGTCTATGTCTATCTTCTCTCTTTAATTTTCTCTTTCCTTTCACCTCCTGTCTCACCAAGCAGTGACGGACCAGAGATTCCGTCTCATGTCTTATTCTATTATCTCACTTTCTTTAATCCCTCTCCACTCTTTTAACGTCCCCCTCCATTTTCCTCCTCTTGTCTTATCGCGTCTCTCTCTCTCTCTCTCTCTCTCTCTCTCTCTCTCTCTCTCTCTCTCTCTCTCTCTCCCTCTCTCTCTCTGTTCATTACACGAGGCACAAGGGGAATTGAGGAATGAAATGAGAAACGGGAGAGGTGAGGGGAGAGAGGGTGGAGGAAATTCAAAATAAAATTTTAATAAAGAAGATGGTGGAGGTATGGAGGGGGAAGAGGAGGAGGAGGAAAGGAAAGAGGAAGAAGAGGAGAACAGGAAAGAAGAAAGGATTGGAGATGTGACGAGAAGGAGGAGGGAGAGGTGAGGGTAAATGAGAAGAAAGGCAAGAGGAAAGGGACTGGAATAAGAAGGAGAAAAAGCAATGAGGAGAAAAGTGAGAGGAGAGGACAGGGAGGGGAAAAGTGAAAGCAAAGAGAAAGTAAATTAGAATTTGAGAGGAATTGAGGAGGAAAAGAGGAGGGAGGAAGGGATGGAGAAATAGAGAGAGAGAGAGAGAGAAGAGGAGAGGAAAATTGGCAGAGAGGAAAGGAGGTAAAAGGGAAAAACGGACAAGAGGAGTAGGGAGGGTGGAAGAAAGCAGGGAGGAAGGGAAGTCAGGTGGAGGAGACAGCATGAGGAAAGGCAGGGGAGGAAGGGAAGGGGGATATGGATACGAGAAGAGAAAAGGACAAGGAACAGGAAGGGGAGAATGTGACTGACTGACTGGCTAACTAGTGACGCGAGAGAGAGAGAGAGAGAGAGACGCGAGAGAGAGAGAGAGAGAGAGAGAGAGAGAGAGGAGGGGGGAGGAGGAGAGGGAAAGTAAAATATTAGTGATAAAATGATAGAGAGTATATATCACTGGCTCTAACGAGGTTATCTCTTTGCCTAAACAACAGCTTATTCGATCTCCGCTGAGAAGAGACGAGCCTGAAGATTTTGAACGTGACAACTTGGTTGTCCGAGTGTATTCATTATTAACGACGCACTTAAATTTATTTTTATTATAAGGGTTATATTAACTATTTGACGATAACACAAATAAAAAATTATATATATATATATATATATATATATATCCCATTGGATCCTAGGGGTGCTGGGCGAGGCATTGGCTGGGAGGGTACTAAGCGTACCGCCCTCCGCCTATCGGCTCATAGTCGCGAAGCTCATAGGTTCCTACCCGGAGGTTCCCTACTTGATAAAGACTTGAAAAATCCCAGTTCTGTCCAGTACTCGGGACACTGGGCTCCAATGGGTTATATCTATCTATCTATCTATCTATCTATCTATCTATATATATATCATCATCAGCCATAACGAGTCCACTGCTGAACAAAGGCCTCCCACAACCTTTTCCACGAATTAGAGAGAGAGAGAGAGAGAGAGAGTCTCTGCGGTACAGTGGCAGAGTGTGCGTTTCGTACACGGGTTAGCCAGGGTTCGCGCCCCGCCAGGGTAATAAACTTTGAGAGTGTTCACCCGGCCACGTACTGCATTGGCGGACACAAGGGGTGCTGTGGTTGAACCAGTGTCGCATACTATAAAGTATGCTTGCACCCAATCGGCTTGCACGGGGCAATTACACTTGGTTCACAGACTACACACATATCCAAAGCCACTCCAACACTACAATTACACTAACAAGCACTTCTCACCCTACATACAATCTCTACCAGACAGCCTAAGCCACTTGGTAGAGATACATTGGCTGTATCGTCCCGACTACACTTGGTTCACAGACTACACACACATCCAAAGCCACTCCAACACTACAATTACACTTACAAGCACTTCTCACCCTACATACAATCACTACCAGACAGCCTAAGCCACTTGTTTCCAGTTATTTTAAAGCCAGTTATTTTACAGCCAATCTGTCTGCCTAAATGTGTGTCTGTGTGTCTGTCTATCTGAATATATGCCTAGATTAGTCTATCTGTTTGAAAATCTCTCTCTCTCTCTCTCTCTCTCTCTCTCTCTCTCTCTCTCTCTCTCTCTCTCTCTCTCTCTCTCTCTCTCTCTCTCTCTCTCTCTCTCTCTCTCTCTCTCTCTCTCTCTCTCTCTCTCTCTCTCGATATATTTGCCTTTCTGCCTGGCTGGCCATTGTCTTGGTAAACTCGTCTCCCGTCCCACATATCTGTCTGGATTTCTGGGGAAATACACCCCCTTCTCGCAAAACATCTGCCCGTCTGTCTGCCCATCCATCAGTCCGTCACCTCGCCGCCCTCTCCCTGCTTGTATTACTGTCTGTCTGTCACGGTCTGTCACTTTCTCACGTTATTCCTTTATCCTGTTTTGTGTATGAATTCGATTCTTTTATTTCTGTCTTTCTCACTGTCTGATCATCTGTTTAGTACTCTCTCTCTCTCTCTCTCTCTCTCTGGAATGTCTTCATCAGTTCAGTTATTTCCTGTTCTTTATCTCCTTAACGCGAAACCATTCTCTCTACTCGTACATTCTTTCCCTAGTCTCTCTCTCTCTCTCTCTCTCTCTCTCTCTCCGTACGTATAAACTGAATGAAACCGACAGTGTGACAGACAAGCAAAATAATTAAAGTACAATATTCTGTAAAATCTACCAATATATCAAACAATCTACTCATCTACCAGAATCCCCAGCCTCTGAAAATCGACCATCTACCACAATCTGCAACCGCGCCACAACTACCAATATTTCTCACAACGGTTGGTGGAAGAACGACCACAACTACCACTATTTTTTGCTGGGTATGGAGGAAGAAAGAACATAACTGTCACTACTACAACCATTTCTGTCTACCACAACTACCACCATTTCTCGTTACCACAACGGCCACCATTTCTCGCTACCACAACTGCCACAATTTTTGGCTACCACAACTATAACCATTTCTCGCTACCACAATTACCACCATTTTTCGCTACCAGAACTACCACCATTCCTCACTACGACAACCACCACCATTTCTCGCTATCAGGACTACCATCGTTTCTCGTTAAGGCAGAAGAAACTATAATAGCTACCACAACTACCACAATCCTTCTGGTGAGAGTTGGGCAAACGGAACCCGATATACCTACAAATATTTGGTTGGTCCCTGTTGTCTACCACCACTACCAGTATTTGAGGTCATCTACCAACATTAGGGTCACCAACTACTACACCTACCAACATTGGGATCACCAGCTACCACACCTACCATCATTGGGATCACCAGCTACCATACCTACCAACATTAGGATCACCAACTACCACACATACCAACATTGGGATCACCAACTACCATACTTACCAACATTAGGATCACCAACTTCCATACCTACCAACATTAGGATCACCAACTACCAACAGTAGCATTACCAACTACCACAACTACCAGTATTACAGAAGCCTTTTCTTGTCCACAACAGTTACCAACATCAAGATTACCTACTACCACAACTACCAACACTACGATCATCATCTACCACTGCTGCTAACATCAGGATCACCCACTACCACAGCTATCCTACCTACCACAACTACCCTACCTGCCACAACTAACCCTCTAACACAACTACCAACACTACAGTCATCAGCTACTACTGCTACTAACATCAGGTTCACCCACTACCACAACCACCCTACCTACCACAGCTGTCCTACCTACCACAACTTCCATACCTACCACAACTGCTTCACCTACCACAACTATCCTACATACCACAACTACCCTGCCTACCACAACCACTCACATTATTTTGTCGTGGTTGCATTAAATTTCATGGGCTTTCAGTAAGTGGTAGGAATGAGTCTCCTTGGTTACTAGTCAAATCAAAACTTCAGTCTGACTACACCTGGCCACCAACGAAGCTGCAAGGGGTTAGGGATCTTTGTCAGGGTAGAGTGGACGCGCTATTGTCACCATCTACCACAACCACCAACATTTGTCTTAGTCTACCGCAAGTACCTACCCTGAATAAGACAGTTTACAGGCCCACCACAACTACTACAGTATCATCTGAGGAGCGTCAGAGCCAATTTTCAACCACAACTACCAACATTTGATGAGGGAGAGATACGACCAGACATCTACCGCAACTACCACCATCCGAATCATCTACCACAACTACCAAAATCTGAATCATCTACCACAACTACCAAAATCTGAATCATCTACCACAACTACCAAAATCTGAATCATCGACCACAACTACCACCTTCCGAATCATCTACCACAGCTACCACCTTCCGAATCATCTACCACAACTACCACCATCCGAATCATCTACCACAACTACCACCTTCCGAATCATCTACCACAACTACCACCTTCCGAATCATCTACCACAGCTACCACCTTCCGAATCATCTACCACGGCTACCACCATCCGAATCATCTACCACAACTACCAAAATTGAATCATCTACCACAACTACCAAAATCTGAATCATCTACCACAACTACCAAAATCTGAATCGTCTACCACAACTACCACCTTCCAAATCATCTACCACAGCTACCACCTTCCGAATCATCTACTACAACTACCACCATCCGAATCATCTACCGCAACTACCACCATCCGAATCATCTACTACAACTACCACCATCTGAATCATCTACCACAACTACCACCATCCGAATCATCTACCACAACTACCACCATCCAAATCACCTACCACAACTGCCATCATCAGCATCATATACCACAATTACAACCAGAATCATCTACCAAAACTATCACCATCAGAATCATCTGCCACAACTACAACCATCAGAATCATGTACTACAACTACCACCATCAAAATCATCTACCACAACTACCACCATCCGAATCATCTACTACAACTACCACTTTCAGAATCATCTACCACAACTACCACCTTCCGAATCATCTACTACAACTACCACCATCCGTATCATCTACCACAATTACCACCATCCAAATCATCTACCACACTTACTACCATCAGAATCATATACCACAACTATCACTATCAGAATCATGTACTACAACTACCACCGTCAGAATCATCTACCACCACTACCACTATTGCAACCATCTACCACACCTACCAACATCTGATGCCACTGGATAAGCATCTACCACAACTTCCATCATCAAAACACAGCAAATAGAAGCCCTAACTGGTCATAAGTCCTACCATCAACCACAACTACTACCGTTCATAACAATACCATCTGCTACAACTACCACCAAAATGTACGGAACATGAAAAATACAGAGTAATACAGCTATATCTACCACAGTTGCCACAGTCTGTCACTACCAAAATCTCCCAGCAACCACAATCAACCATAGCCTCTCACAACTACTACAGTCAAACACAAATATCACACTCATCCACGACAACCACAATCTCCCACCACAATCAACCACAGTCTTCCACAACTACCACAGTCAACCACAAATACCACAATCATTCAAAACAACCACAGTCTCCTACCACACTCAGCCAGTCCTAAAATCCTTCAATACTACTAATACCTTCCACAATAAACAAATCAACCATACCTACCAAGATACTAGACAATTACTAAAGACAACCAGAATCAACCATAAAACAACAAAAGCAACTGAAATCTCCCTAACTACCAATACCTACCACAACTACCATAATCAACATAATCAACAGAACCATCACAAATCTTCCACAATCAACCAATTTCTATAAAAATATCACACCTCTACCACAATCAACCACAACAATCCCCAAATCTTCCACAACTGCCACCAAAATCTTCAATCTACAACAGTCTACCACAGCTGATCATAATTTACAAAATATAACTACCACAATCAACCACAATCCTCAAATCTTCCACAACTACCACCAATATCTTCAATCTACCACAATCTAACAGCCAACGAAAATCTACAAAAGCATCACATTTATACCACAGTCAACAACAACAATCACAAAATCTTTTACAACTACCACCAAAATCTTTAATCTACCACAGTGTACCACAACTACCACTGTATCGGTACACGGCTAGCACTAAATATCGTGCCACCGCTAGCACCAATAAAATGTATCGTTGCACTGCTGGCCACCAATTTAATGTAGCCGTTAAGAGTAGCAGTTGACTACATATTAAGTGTTCTGCTGATATAATATAACTAGACCACCGTGTTGGATCGACGACACTGTCTGTAGTACACGTCAGCTACTCGCCGTCACTGCCCGACACTTCCCACCAAAGGTCCTCTGCCACGAGAAGGTGGAAGCTGGTCTGTTATTAAGTGGTAGCGTAAGGTGATAGAAATGAGCAGATTAAATCTCTCTCTATTGGGTACAGAATAATATAACTGCGACCCGAGAGATATGTAGGAGCGACACCACCTCCCTTTATAACTGTAAAACGGCCTCTCTGACGCTGTACAGTCACCGAGCCGGACAAGGGCGCGGTGTTTAGGTCAGCTAAAAAGTGAAGTGCCGAGCATTACATATACTCTGGGCTTATGCAAAAAGTAGAGATAAATGACAGCTCTACTAGCACATTATACACCTCTATAGAATGGTATTAAGTACATTCACATATACCAACATAATAAATGGTTCCCCAGGACTTTACACTTACGCACTTATTCAGATATCTTTTCACTTCTCCTAACCTTCATTTTATAATTGAAACAGGGTGGCCCTTGTGGTCTGCCATCCACCTTCTTCCTATACCACATCTAACAGCGAAATGATATTTGGTTGTTCATCATTCACACTTCATTACACACTGTTAATTATGACTAAACAGCTTTAAAAATTATTATGTAAAATGTGTGATACTACAACTTCATATGGAAAAAGATGTTGACACCAGAACATCGCTCGGCCACACCATTGACGTCCTCGTCGACATTGTTGTCCTAACTACCGTGTAGCCTAACCAGAGTGTAGGGTAGCTAACTATTCAAGAACATCCACTTGCAATCTGCGAGTACGGACACGTGGTCTCAGTGGGTCCCTTAATTGGCGCCTTAAATAGTTGCCTAAAACACAAACACAGGACAAGACCACAATAAGTAGAAGACCAACGCCAGGACCAAAATAGGAAGGAGAAAGGTATGAAGGAAGATAAGACAGTACATAAGGCTCTAAATCAGTCCTGTTCAGGTGGGAGAGGAAGGTAAGCTCCTTTAATACATGAGACAGCCTGTTCACATTCAAGGAAGTAACATTGAATGAAGGTAAAAAGGGTCGTAACTGGGATGAGAAGTTCACTGTCAAAGCTAGATGATGCTTACTAGGCAGAACTGCTATCACTTTACTGTGTAACTCACAAAAATCAGGTGCAATATAGTACCCCTTTACTGTAAGGAAATGATTCTGTGAGGCACAAATCATAGTTACATCCTCTGTCTCAGGAAAGTAAAAGTACTGTTTCGCATGAATATGAGCATGGAAAACTGACTTCAACTGAATGGGTTGGAAAGTGCAACGTTGCAGAGCAGAGGAAGTATTTGTGTCCAACAAGACCCTCTTACACTCCTCTACCTTTAATGGTACGAAGACAAAATGTAAAGCAGGACATACATGGAGATCAAGAAATGAGGCCTTACACTTCTCAAATTCATCCACAGTCGTTTCTGCTACATATTTCTTGTCATCTGAGACAACTAGCACCTCTGGACCCTCTTCAGTAACAACAAGTGTATTATTAGCAGTAGCAAAAGGGAAGGTAATGAACCGCCATGCCTGGTATAAAGAGTGGCATAAGTCCATGCTTCCACATAGCTATATCAAGTGCATTGGTTAGTATATTAGTAGGCAGCAATAAAGCATTAACCCTGTTCAAACTTGCATCGATTAAGCCGTCCACCATATTGGGTGCATGCTTCTCCAAAGCAGTGGTTGACTCGTCGAGAGCATGTAAGTACTCAGCAAATAACACCAAGTTAGCTAGGGTTAGTAGATTAATTTAGATGTTGTTCACAAGCTCTACTAGATGGTTGGTAGCCCTATTTATCTCGTTAGCTTTGTTAGTGAACTCATCTAACTGTTTATACACATGCATGATTAATCTATTATTGGCTTTAGCGGCCAGTGTCAAGTCATGCATCTGTCTACCCAATTGCACTACATCCTTATCTAATGCCATACCAAAGAGTTATCCACGTCCTCTCTTAGTACGTGCATGGACATGCTTGGAAAGATCAGAGTGTACGTTAGGTAAAGCTACATGCAAGTTAGTGAGCCTGTCGGTGAGCCTGTCTATTATGCCTAGTCTGAAGCTCAACAAAGCTTCAGTGTCAGAGTTTGTCAATCGTGGGTTTCGATTAAACATCTTTCCCACTTCCAATAGTTGCTGTCTGAAATTCGACAAGCCCTTGGAGACCTCCTTGACAATATCTGGCGTTTGGAGATAGCCTTCCATTGGATAGTAGATGCATACTGCATCTTCCACTACCACGACTTCTCCAAGTGGGCTCTTCAGTGCTCCTGGCATTAACGCAGTAGTGTCCATGTCCGATGTCGTTCCATAGGTCCACCCCAAGCAACGCACGAGGAGTTTGAGCCACAGCCACATTTTTTTTTGCAAGAGTAGATACTCCCTTAATCACTCTGGTTGTGGGATCGTAGCTTGCTGCGATACTCTTGGTTAGGGACAGGTACGGATGACGACATAGACTGCGACGAAGACAGAGGGCACAACACATCAGACGATAGGCCTAGCTCTTGACTTACTAGTTTGATCCTATCAGCATGTACTGCCTCCTGAGTTCCATTAGCTTCATCCTTTATTCATAAGTATTTCGACGTACTCGTTCCACAACGGTATATGGTCCACGGAACTTAGGTCTGAGCTTGGAAATTCTCTCAGGGTTGTGGATTATGACCTTCTGGCCTGCCTGTAACGTCTTTTCTTGACTACCTTTGTGTTGTTTCGCCATCATCTCCGCTCTTAAGGCTTTTAATCTTTTCCGTACTTCACTGTGTATATATTGGAATTTCAACAACTGTACCTTTGCGTAGTCTTCTTCGTTGTCTACTGGAGTAGGAGGTCCAGCCAACAAATCGTAGGGTAACACTTTCTCTTCTCCATAAAGGATATAATGAGGAGACTTCCCAGTTGATGAATTTTCTGAGGAGTTGATGGTCGCCGCTACGTGGTAACCAGTCTTCCCAGTTATCCTCCTGATTTGAGGTTATTACTGGTCTCAAGACTTCCAGTATCTTCCTGTTTGTTCTCTCCACCAGGCCATTGCTCTTAGGACTGTAAGGCGTTACAAAAACTTGCTTTACTCCATACATACGACAGATTTCTTGTAAAACCTGGTTACGAAATTCACTGCAATACCTTAGGTGTAGAGTATGGACAAATCACTGAAGTCACAAAAGCGTGCGCCACCTCCTCTGAAGTTTTCGTCTGTAAAGGTGCTAAAACAGTGAATCGTGAGAAATGGTCCACTGCCACCAGTACATAACTTGAACCTTGACGACTTCTCGGCAACGCTAAGAGATCAATGGAGACTGTATCCCAGGGTTTTTCCGGTAGAGGATACTCTAAGATGGGAGTCGGAAGTCCCGTCATTCCTCGTATTTCCGCGCATTTGACACATTGACTAACGTGGGCCTCTATGTCCTTCCTCATGGTCGGCCAATAGTATTTCTTTCTCGCCTCACGTATGCATCTATCGCGACCGGGATGACCCGCTTGAGGTACATCATGAACTAACTGTAGCACGGCTTGCTGAAAGGTAGCAGGAACAACCAACTGATATGCAGTGTCCTTCCCTGGGGGTTGCTTATACAAAAGACCCTGTTGAAGATGGAAGTGAGTCATTGGTACTGGGAGTTCAGGTAGACAAGTCTCGTCACCAGACTCCAAGGCATAGATGACTTGAGACCACATCGCATCATTACGTTGTTCCGCTTTTACCGTGTCTGAGGAATACTCAGCAAGAGCAACATCCTCGGCTATGGTAGCAGCAATGTTTCTACTCAACGCGTCGGCTACAACATTTTGACGGCCTGATAAATATCTGACCTCTGGATCAAACTCCATTACCTTGCCAAACCAACGCGCAACCTTACCGTGCAAGTTTTTCCTTTAAACAAGTCGCGTATGGGTGCATGGTCAGTTAAACAATTATCGGGTAGCCAAAAATAATATCCCGGAAATGTCCTAACGCCCACACGACTGCTAATGTCTCCAAATGTGTCGTCGAATAGTTCTTCTCTGGGGGTCTTAATGCCCTACTAGCATACGCTATGGTATGTGTCTTTCCTTGCTCATCCTTCTGCTGTAACACCGCTCCCAGACCCAGACCTGAGGCGTCCGTGCACAGATAGAAAGGTTGAGTATAATCAGGAAACGCTAATACGGGTGTTTCTGACATGGCTTGTTTGAGCTCGTTGAAGCTTTTCTCTTCCGAGGGTCTCCATTTCCATGCAGCGTCCTTCTTAAGTAGCGTTGTTAAAGGTGATGCTATGATGGCATACCTGTGGACAAAACTCCTATAAAAGCCAGTGAGGCCTAGGAACGGTCTTATCTGATCCTTGTTCTGTGGTGTAGGAAAATAGGTCATCTAGATACGCTAAGATGTCTTGCCCTAACATCTCGCCAAACAATTGGTTTATCATCCGCTGAAATGTTAAAGGAGCATTACTCAGTCCAAAAGGCATCCGGAGAAATTCAAAGTGCCCACGGTGAGTGCTAAAAGCAGTAATGGGACGCGACTCTTCGGTCAGCTCCACCTGCCAATACCCTGACGCTAGATCCAGACAAGTAAACACAGTATTTCCCTTACCTAATGATTGAAGTAAGTCTCGCAGATGCGGAATCGGGTAACGATCCGGTACTGTTTGTTCACTTGCTGAAAATCCACAACAGGTCTCACACCACCGTCCTTCTTAGGCACTAGAAAGAGTGGTGCATTCCACTGCTTCCCTTTGGCTGTGCGGTAGACGGTATGCGGACACATAAACTGGATTTGTACCAGGGCACAAACCAATATGATGCTTCACCCTATCCGTCCTACCCAGCGCTTCTCCTGGAAGTGCTACTACGTCGGAAAATTCTCTAAGGAGGGCTAGGAGTCGTGTTTTATGGTCTACATTATCCGTGACCTTCACGTATTGCTCCAGCTGTTTTTCCTTAGCCAGACGTACGGGTTCCGACTGAGTCGTTGCTTGAGATGTAACTACAGGAGAGATCACCGGCACGTCGTCGACTTCCTTTAGCACATCAAGTCGCCTATAACAACCATCTCTGAGCTTAACTGCGCCACCACTCATATTTGCGATGAAGAGGGGCGTCTTCTGGTCTTGGCCAGTGCTAGTCAGAGTCGATTCCAGCGACAATGCCTTACAGTCTCAGTTAAGCATGCTACATCAGTTCCCACCGACACGTCAGGTACGCGGACAGGAATTTTACAGACAGTTCGACTGGGTAAGTGGTGATTACCACTCACTATAGCCCTGACTTTCTTCCAGTCCATACCCTCCGCTTCGTGTGCATCCGGGGACTCCCTTGACGCTTCACTTGTTGGGGTCACAACTGGTTGGATGGCTCCTGATTGGATGCCAGTTCCAGTTTGTGTCGCTGAGGGATTAAGGCCTACAAACTCTTTCCCATTAAAGGAAATGGTATGTCTTTGAGGGTGTATTACTATATCATACTCCTCCATGGTTTCAAAGCCTAACAGCCCATCAGCTGGCAGAGGAAAATCCTCAACCACATAAAACGTAGCACGTAACACAGGAAATCGTTTATCTGCCCTCAGTGTCAACGGCACCTGGCTTACAATCTTCATTCTACTCCCTGTCACACCTGTCAACATTACATCAGGTGGTGATAATATCCAGTTTGTTAGAGGCATTTAC
This sequence comes from Coenobita brevimanus, assembly GCF_032717465.1. Taxonomy (NCBI): domain Eukaryota; kingdom Metazoa; phylum Arthropoda; class Malacostraca; order Decapoda; family Coenobitidae; genus Coenobita; species Coenobita brevimanus. The sequence continues at coordinate 35,080,572 of NC_136976.1, read as the reverse complement.
GTCTTTCCAACGCTTTACTAGAAATAATGTTTATACATGACCCTGTATCTACGATCAGGGACAGTTGGCCTTTCCCTATGATCCAAGGAATAGATAATAAGTCCACCTTAGTAATAGCTGCCACACACGCATCGGTGGATTGTACTATTTTAATTACTTTTGCGCGCGGCCCTGAACTTCCCCCGAACTAGCCTGGGTTCCCTAGTTTCTTCCTCTTTTCAATGACAGAGTGGCAACAGTCCTTTTCATCAGGACAATGCCCATGTATGACACACCATCTTTTCACCTCTGGCTTAACAGCCTTGGTCCTTTGCTGTGGAGAAATAGTAGCTGTATCTCTCCAGCCCGAAGTTTGCAAGGCTTTGCTAGCTTCTGCATAGCATATGCCTGCCTTCGCCAAAGCCTGACTTTCAGTACAGTTAGGATACTGCTGTACTATATCAGTAGCCAGATTAGGTACAGGTATCTGCCACAAAGGAGGAGGGTTAGTCTGACCTTGCACGCCCATATTGTTAGTCATGCCCCAGGTATTTGGATAAGGACCCTGGTTTTGCATGCCAATATTAGTATTCATGCCCCATTGATTAAGATTCTGGGTTCGCATGCCAATACCATCTGTGTTTATACCCCATGCATTTGAAGAAAGAACAGAAAATAAATTCTGTCCAGAACCTTGTGGTGTACTAAAAATATCTGAAGTATACACAGGTATGTGAGTGGTTGTAGTACTATCACTAATGACTGGATTTTGCATATCCTGAGTGACCAAAGGTACTGTTGTAGTCTCAACTTTCACAGTCTCCTCACTAGGATTACCCTCATTAGCAAGACTAGTGATTTTGGATCTAACTGATTGCTCTGGGACTGTTGAATAAGTATGACCAGAACGCAAATGCAAAACGTTCAAATCCTCATCCTGTCTTTCAGAAATATCCTCATCACCTTGATCCTCAATATGTCCTTCACTCATTTAATATGTCTGAGCACTTTTATTTGATGTATCAACCCACTCATAAAATTCTGAGTCTAGTGGGATTAATCTCTATTTCCCTAATTCTACGTCTCCACTTCACTGTATCCATCTAACCTTGTCAGTAATTCCCCTCCCAGTTACAGGAAGATAAACTGACGTAAAAAAAGGATAGTTATGGTAAGTGACAGAACGGAACACATATAAAATACACAGAAAGTATATTTATTTCAAGGGAATTCTGAGAAACCTATTTCCACTCATCAACTAACTAACGTGTGTTGATTCAAGTGTGTGTGTGTGTGTGGATTGCATGGACGCTACCTAGATATGAAAGTCCAGGATGATGTTCCACATTCCACGTTCCACACTCCACCAGACTCCTCGAACCATGCAGCACACGCTCGCTGTGGGAGTTAGCAGCACGCCAGGCAGTGACGCCACTCGAAGCACCACATACGATCGTGGCACCACATACGCCCGCTCTCGCTCTCCCTCGGCTCGCTGCGGCCGTCCGCGCCTCTGGAGTTGCCAGAAGTCGCTCGCTAGTTGACCCACTCCTCACCGCACTGGCTTGAACTCTCCTTATCTCGCCTCTCGCACACGAGAGCGAGATTCTTGCCAGTTTGCGTTTGAAGATGGAGATATCTCGCACACCACAGGGCGAGATAACTGCCAGTTTGTGCTTAAGATAGGAATCTCGCACTGGCAGAATAATGGGAGGAATTAATTTCACCACTCCAGTTTATCTGCTCCACTTAACTCACTAGTAATTAGTCCCCTTACAATAGTAGAGTAAGATTTTCTGTTTCACCTTCAGGAACGAGCGATTGCAAGGGTTACTGGTTCACAGCATAAATCCATTTAGCACGTATCGTATCCCAGCACTGAGCACCAATTTAATGTATCGGTACACGGCTAGCACTAAATATCGTGCCACCGCTAGCACCAATAAAATGTATCGTTGCACTGCTGGCCACCAATTTAATGTAGCCGTTAAGAGTAGCAGTTGACTACATATTAAGTGTTCTGCTGATATAATATAACTAGACCACCGTGTTGGATCGACGACACTGTCTGTAGTACACGTCAGCTACTCGCCGTCACTGCCCGACACTTCCCACCAAAGGTCCTCTGCCACGAGAAGGTGGAAGCTGGTCTGTTATTAAGTGGTAGCGTAAGGTGATAGAAATGAGAAGATTAAATCTCTCTTTATTGGGTACAGAATAATATAACTGCGACCCGAGAGATATGTAGGAGCGACACCACCTCCCTTTATAACTGTAAAACGGCCTCTCTGACGCTGTACAGTCACCGAGCCGGACAAGGGCGCGGTGCTTAGGTCAGCTAAAAAGTGAAGTGCCGAGCATTACATATACTCTGGGCTTATGCAAAAAGTAGAGATAAATGACAGCTCTACTAGCACATTATACACCTCTATAGAATGGTATTAAGTACATTCACATATACCAACATAATAAATGGTTCCCCAGGACTTTACACTTACGCACTTATTCAGATATCTTTTCACTTCTCCTAACCTTCATTTTATAATTGAAACAGGGTGGCCCTTGTGGTCTGCCATCCACCTTCTTCCTATACCACATCTAACAGCGAAATGATATTTGGTTGTTCATCATTCACACTTCATTACACACTGTTAATTATGACTAAACAGCTTTAAAAATTATTATGTAAAATGTGTGATACTACAACTTCATATGGAAAAAGATGTTGACACCAGAACACCACAGTATCCTCTAACTACCACAACCACCACCAAATTACCTGATTCATTTTGACACATGAGTAAGAGGGATGTTAATGAGTAAGAGGGAAAAACTGAAAACTTAAGCTTCTTCCTGTTTTTCCCTCTTGCTTATACAACCACATCTTTTCTAACCACAACTACCACATTTACCTGAATACTACCACAACCTCTACCACTGTATACTCTTCAACTACCACAATAAAAAACGACAACAATTTACGACTACTAAAACTTCCCACAACTACCACAACACCTTTCACAACCACCACAGCTACGACAATAGCTTCCACAACTACCACTACACCTTCCACAACCACCAACAATCCTCACTACCACAACTACGACAACAGCTTCCACAACTACCACAATCCTCACTACCACAACTACCACTAAGCTTTCACAACTACCGAAATCTTTCACAACTACCGCAGTCCTCCATAACTACCACAATCCTCCACAACTACCAAAGCCCTCCACAACTACTACAATCCTCCACTACTATCACAATCCTCACTGCCACAACTACAACCATTCCAGGCCCAAGACACGCACACATGCAAAAATCCCAACACAAAACAACCAACATTCCTCCTCCGAGACCAGGTTAGGCAAACGAGGCAACCACTGCTACCACAACTACCACTATCGCTGCCGGCCACCCACCTACCACAACTACCACAGTCGCTTCCGGCCACCCACCTACCACAACTACCACAATCGCTTCCGGCCACCCACCTACCACAACTACCACCATCCGTCTCTCAGGGAAATGGACAAATGGATGTTGAGTTCAGAGGCGAAATGTATTTGTTGTGAGGAAAAGGAGGAGGAGATTTTACTTAGCCTGCCTACCACCACTACCACAACCACTACTACCACTGATACCACAACTACTATCATCACCACTACTATTGCAACCACAACTACTACTGTTATTACTTAGGCAATCCACTATTACCACCATTACCACTGCTACAACAGCTACCATTGCTACCATTACTGCCAGAACTACTGCTATCGTTACTTGGGTTATCTACTACTACCAGCATTACCACTGCTACAACAGCTACCATTGCTACCTTTACTGCCAGAACTACTGCTATCGTTACTTGGGTTATCTACCACCACCACCATTACTACCACAGCCACTGCTACCACAGCTACCACGACTACTATTACCACCACAGCATTAATACTACAGCTACAACTGCCACCACAATTGCTATCATTATTACCACTGCACCGTTACTACAACTACAACTGTTACAACCACTACTGCTACTGCTTCTCAACAACTACTGCCACCATCACTAGACTACAACTACAATTGCCACAACTACCACAAATTGGACTAACACAACTATACTGTTATTTCCATTATTACTCCTAATACAACCGACACACTACCACAACCACCACCACCATCACCACACGCTAACACCATCATCGCCATCGGTACTATCTCTGCCACAACTACCACAACAACCACCACTACCACACCCAGCACCACAGCACATCATTGCTACATCTACCATCACACTACAAACACTGCTATCTTCCTTGTTCACTGTTACAGAATAATGTTAATCATTCTAATTATTCTTTACATGGCAGTTTCCAAAAGGATTTCTCTATAGCTGATTTTCTTGATAAATCAATTATGCGAACTACTGGAGTAAAAAATTTTTGGGGAACCTTTCAGCCTCTGATTCTTTTTTTTTTTTTTCTCATTAACAAAAATCTACACTACAGTCTTTTTACTCTAACATTGCCTAAAATTGCTGTCCTTTCGTCTTGAGTACTAACTTGTAACAACAAATTAACACTTAAATGCGGTGCTGGCAACGAAGAAGTAATATGTAGAGGATGTAGAGCCATAGCATTGCCTTTTTCTGCCGCTGTAGTACGTTAAATTCTGCAAAAGGATGAAAATTTGGGCCAAGTTAGAGTAAAAAAGAGTTTAGTGGCTTTTACAAAATTAATCGCTTACGTCAGTGTTGGTTTATTCTTGCTACACCTGATGACATATACCCGGCTTAGGAAGAATCTCAACTAGCGAAGAGGTTAGAAAAGGCTGTATCTAACCCCTGCAGTTCGCAAAGTCTCCTCTAAGCCTAACAACACCGCCTGGTGGTAGCAAAAATTAAACTACAGTATAATAATACGCCACCAGACTAAGGAGGTTAAGCAGAGGCTACTACAAAACTGACCCCCTTCATTTACACCACTAAACTGCTATGCTGGGATTTTTCTCTCACCACTGTATGTTTCTTCATGCAGTATCTTTCCTAGTTCTGTCCCATGATATATTTTATAATTCTGTTAGCGACAGACGGTTTTATTCCAGATAGGAGGGCTTTTTAAAATCTGTATAGGTTTGATGTAGCCTTCATGAACCCCTTCTGTACTTGAGGCCTTTTTTACGTTGAATAAAATCGTCTGAAGGTATCAACTAACACGTCGTAGTAGTGAGGGGGTTGAGAAGTAAGAAATTCATATGGTGTATAATGACAGACAATTTTATTCATCTTAGGAAACTCTTCACCTCTAAGGGGTTACCAAACTACCCCACGGAAACTTTCCCTACGAATACATTATATATTTTAGTCTTGCTACCGACGGACGATTTTATTCACTTTATTAGATGCCTCTCGTACTGGAAGGGTTAAGGGAGGTATACCTAGAGTTCTTTATATCCATGAGAGGAGCATGGCAGTCTCCCCCCCCCCCCCGTCTCTCTGCTATGATAGCTTTCTAAACTGATGACCCTCGATTCCTCACTTAAATGTGCTCTCTCTCCCTCTCTTTCTCTCTCTCTCTCTCTGGGTTCCTTCTCGCTCATTATCTCTAATTCCTCGTTACTTTTTCAGTTCAGTCAGTTCCATCTGCTCTCACATTCTTATCACTCTCACGCACCTTATTTCTTCCTTTTTCTCTCTCTCACTTCCTATACATATGTGTTTTTCTCTGATTTTTCTTTATCCACTTTTCTTTTTCCTCTTCCTTCTACATGTCATTATTTCAATACTCTCTCTCTCTCTCTCTCTCTCTCTCTCTCTCTATCAATCTATCTATCTATCTGTTTCCGCCCGTACAACCTCCACAACCTTCATGTAACCCTCCAAGTTAGAATACTGTCTCCTCAGCTGGAAAAAATAGTTTTCAGATAGCAGGAATAGAAACATGTATAACAAACGTAATAAGAGTGTTAATGACCCTCGCACAGTCGATAGGTAAATACATAATCCCTTTTCTTCTAAACCACAAGTCGTTCGGGTCCAGAGCCAAAATCCCAGGTAAAGACGGAACACCTGGTCATGGCGGCGGTCAGACACGCTCCATAGAAAGGGGTGATAATAACATCCAGGTACGATAATTAACCTTTTGACAACCATGACGTCTGTTTCGTTTCACCCAAGGTAAAGAGAATATGAAAGGTAGGTTCACCACCCCCAGCTCGCGCAAAGGCGTGACGTCAGGGATAATACAGTAAGAGGAAAAAGAGAGAATGAGAGCGTGAAAGAACACGAATGTAATGATATACCAATGTAAACTGGCGATTTCGGATAATTTGGTAGGTGTTTGGTGTTGCAATACTCTCAACCAGTGATCTCTGTTAATATTTTTAGTTGTTTTTCTCATAATCAGCTAGCTTACAGGCATCTGTGAAGTAGGATCTGTATCTGTATGACCCTGTATACGACATTCCTATATTCTCTGAAACAGATAGTTCTTCTTGAAGACATATTTTATATCTCAGAAACATAGCATTAACCTTTTCATTGCACTACATGCAGTTTAGAATGCAAATAAAAGTAATCCATAGAGGCCAGGGTGCTCATATCACGGGGGAGGTTGGTGAGTGACTGGCCTGGCTACCAAGCAGAGACCCTGAAGTCTAGATTATCTGTGACGTCATGCTCAGACCGAGACACGTTTTTGCCCCCCCCCCCTGTGAAACTACCTTATATTCTCTTTATCTTGATTTTAACCAGGCTACCATTGTGTGTGTGTGTGTGTGTGTGTGTGTGTGTGTGTGTGTGTGTGTGTGTGTCAACTATAGCCTCTTCATCTTGACTCGGGCCAGAATTTCGTCACTTTACGGCTTTTTCCAGGTGGCTCCTTGGCAGATAAGATAAAGACACGGCTCGACGTCCTTTTCACGGTACTCCTTCGGGACTAGCATCACATTCTAGAGTTAACCTATTTTTACAGCTCAACATTCAAGATGGAGAGACGACAATTTTGAGCCAGGCTAATTTATCTATCTATTTAGTTATCCGTCTTTCTTTCTATCTGTGTGTCTTTCTATCTACAGCCAGACTCCTTAATCTAAAACGTGAGGCCACAAATAAATCGCCTCCATGTCATCTTGTCTACCGTCATCAGGTTGTCCTTTCTCCAGTTCACACCCCTGCCTTTCATGCATCTCTTCACCCTATCCCTTCCTCTCCCTCCCCCCCACCCCTGCTTTCCCCCCCTCCTCCTCACTCACATACACTCTTCTAGTCAGTTTCTCTGGAGTAAATATGTACAGTGAGGAGGGATCAATGAAGGCAATATCTAACCCTTCCGTGTCGTACAGTCTTTCGTCAGCTGAATAAAATCGTCTGAAGGCAGCAGGAATAAAACACAGGCGGTCAGTAAATATCTCTCCACTACGAACCCACCTGGGGTATCATACTGCGGGATGGCTGGGTCTGCTGGTGTGGGCGTGGGTGTGGCAGTGGGACTAGAAAGTGAGTAAATGATGCAGGAGACATTGATAACGCTGACTGAGCCGTCCCTGCAACACACGAGAAATCCCCCGGCGGAGTGGAAGAGCAGCGTTATATAAGCACCAGCCTGTGTAAAAGACGGCATCGTACTGAAGGACTGGGGGCGAATTGGCAGACTGAACATTTGGACAATCAGAGTGAGGGTGATTGTATAAAGATAGATATACATATAGATAGATATAAATAGGTAGATAGATAGATAGACTGACAGGTATACAGATAGACAGACAGACTGACTGACTTATCAACACAGATAAAGTGATGGACAGGTAAATAGATAGGTAAACGGATAGATAGGCAGATCGATAGATAAACTGATGGATAGATAAACAGATAAAATCAGTAGAAATAGAGAGAGGGGGACAAAGATAACAAAGCCTACCACATCTACCACAACTACAACCAGCCATAAGAGGGATAACATAACACCAGCACCACTTCCACTATCAACGCAAACACACTACCACCACCACCACCACCACTACCACCATCGTTCCCTTAGGAGCTACAAACACCCTTCCAGTCACCATGACCCGCCACCACCACCATCTAGACAACTACCACAACTACCAACATTCATCCTGGGAGACACTGGAGGGCCATAAAATCTACCAACATTACAGTACCAGTATTCTCTGGCTCTCACTGCCTTCCACCCTTTATCATAGCTACCAACATTCTAACTTCTACCAGAACTACCAACATTTCAACCTTTACCACAACTACCAACATTTCGCTTTCTACTAACACAACCAATATTCTCTGACTCGTATCTTTTCTCCCTTTATCATAGCTACCAACATTTCAGCTTATACGGCAACTATAAACATCTCATCCTCTACCACAGCTACCAACATTCTGCTGTCTAGTAACAGCAAATATTCTCTGAACCTCATTTAACTTTCATCCTTTATCACGGCTACCAACATTTCTGCCTCCGTCACAGCTACCAATATTCCTGACTCCACCACAACTCCCTACTAACACAACCAATAACCCAGGGAGCTTTAACGGAGTTCATATATTGTTATCTACCACAACTACCACTATTCTTTCAGTACTATGTCCTTATTTACAGCAACTTCCAACATTCCTTCATCTTCCTTCAAAAAGTACCCAACTACCACCATCACTGTAGTCCTTTTTCCTTTTCTACAACTACCAACTTTCCTTCATCCCCTTTCATAATCTTCCTCAATAACCAACATTTCTTTCGTCCTCTTTCCTTATTTACAACAATTACCAACATTTCTTCTTCCTCCTTCATAATCTCCCTCAATTACCAACATTCCTGTAGTTCTATTTCCTTATTTACATCTGTTACCAACTTTCCTTCATCTTCCTTCAAAATCTACCACAGCTACGATTATTCCTTTAGTCCAGTTATTTACAGCTTCCCACATTCCTCCACTTTTCGTTAAATCTACCACAAGTACGACCATTCCATTAGTCCAGTTTGCTTATTTACAACTCCCAACATTCCTTCATCTTCCTTCAAAATCTACCACAACTACCAACATTTCTTCATGTCCCTCAAAACCTACCACAACTATCACCATTCCTTTAATATCATAATATAGGGTGGCCCATAAATAGGGCTCCACTAGCACCTCACGTGGGGGCATCCTGTGTGTTGTGGGGACGGCTGAGTCTGCTGGTGTGGGCGTGGGTATGGGTGTGACAAAGTAAAAATTGAATAAATGGTGCAAGGTAGACACTGACAACACTGAGCCGTCCCCACAACACACCAGTAATGTCCGGGGCAGTGAAGGAAGAGGGTTATATATGTGCCAACCTGTATACCACAATTACCAACACTGCTGCCTGTCTGTCTGTAGCCTCCAACTCTGACCACATTACAGCGCCTACTTAGAAACCCACTACAGTAACACCCGTATTCCCGTCGGTTAAGGAAGCTCCCTAATACCTTTTCCTTAGCGATTCATTTTCCTTATTATGCCGTACTGTTCTGTTGCATGTTCTTTTCATCTTTTAAACACTGACTTAGAAGGGAACAATAACACACAAGCTGTGTACAAAAATAAACTGGTAAAGAAGAGGTATTAGGGAGCTTCCTTAACTACCGAGAAGAGACCAAAAATACCATTACCACAACTAGAGTACGATTTACTTTCATCTGACAACTAGGCCACTCCCACGACTTGAATTTTGAGCCATGGTGGCGCGAAATTTGATGAGTCCTAATTATAAGGTAGGAGTGATTCTCCATGGTTACTAGTCAAATTCATACTCCAGTCTGGCTACACCTGGCCATTAACTGAGCTGAGAGAGGTTACGGATCTTTGTTATATGGAACTTAACGTACTATACCAACATATCCATTACCAGTATACCGATACATCAATATCTCAAGCATATCCGTCTGAAGTATTTCTGTTGCCACCATTATACTAAACCAACAACTATAATCACAGCTACCATCACTACCACAACTACTACCATTACAAATAACACAGTTTCTGCCATCACCATAATTACCTTACAACTACCACCACAACCATAGTTATCACCATTGCCATCACCACAACCACAATTATTATTATACCTATCACCACAACCACAATTACCACCGTACCTAACACTACAACCACAGCTCCCACACCTACCACTACCTCACCTACCATGAGCACCATAACCACTACCACAATTACCACTAGTTTTTAATTAACAAATAAAAACTTGATGAAAGCTCCATTCACGGCTGACCCTGTATTCCCATAGAAACCATTGCTACTTCGTCCTTACTCTTATATGTAATTATTTTGTCCTAGTCTGTTTCTTATTCTACCCTTTCATATCCATTTAATTTTATTTATTTATTTATTCTTTCTTCAGCCCATTTAATGGCAGTTATCCTTACTTTAATTTATTCCTTATGTTAGCATTTCATTTCTCATTTTCTTTTTCCTTTCCATTATTTACGGCTAATTTCACCCTTTCACTTCCACTTTCTGTTATTTATCTATTCCCTATGCTACCCTTTCATTTCCTATTCTTCCTTCCTTTTTACATATTCTTTATGGTACATTTTCATTCTCATTCTCCTGGTTCTTTATTTATTCTTTATGGTATCCTTTTCATTTCCATTTTATCTCTGTTTATTGCTTAAGATGTCCTCTCACGTCTCATGCCTCCCATTCTTTTAGTGTTCTTTATGCAACATTTCCACTTCTCACTTTCCATGTGATTTTTTATATTCTTTAGGCAACTTAACCATCTCCCATTTTCCTTCTTGTATATATTTTTTCTTATTTTACAATTTCATTTCCAATTCATTCTTATTATATATTTTTATCTTTTGCCACCATAAGATATTAACTAAATCGCATTATCACACTTATCGCACCCACCACATCTACCACATTTACCACATCTACCACAACTACCACACCCACAACAACTACTACACCCACGACAACTACCACACCCACAAGAACGACCACATCCATCAAACCCACCACACCCACCACTTCCACCACACCCACCATATCGACCACATCCACCACACCCACCACAGCTACCACACCCACCACATCCACCACACCCACCATATCCACACCCACCATATCCACACCCAACACAACTACCACATCCACCATAACTACCACACCCACCACAGCTACCACATCCACCACAACCATCATACCCACAACAACTACCACACTCACCACAACCACCACACCCACCACAACCACCACAACTAACACACCCGTCACAACTACCACATCCACCACAGCTACCACATCCACCACAACTACCACACCCACCACAACTACCACACCCACCACAACCACCACATCCACCACACCCACCACAACTACCACACTCACCACAACTACCACATCAAATTCAAATTCAAAGTCAGAGTTATATTTAGCTCAGAGAACTTACAAATTCATAAAAAAAAAAACAGAGCCGAGTCTGCTAACTCCTCAATATATAATCGAAGTCGGTTGGTGTTAGTCATGACAAGTTATAAATACACTAATATATATGCATTTACAACATTGACAAAATATTTATAACAGGGGTTAAAAAAAAAAAAAAAAAAAAAAAAAGTGGGCATTATGACATTCCATTGATACTGTTGTAGAAAACAGAATTTTACCTTTTTCTTAAAACTGTACAGGGAAGAAGCTTTTTTCAGTTCAGTTGGCAGTAAATTCCAAAGCTGACAACTTTTATAATGGAATGAAAGCTGCGCTTGTCTCGAGGTCACTCGGGGTATTTGTAGCAAACTTTTATTTCTTAATAGATAGTGGTTGTTTACTCCTGTTTGAAATGAAATTTCGAAAATATTAAGCCATTCCTAATTTTATAAACAAATAAAACCAAACAATAGTTGACTGTGTCTTTAAAATCCAGATTTTTTAGTTCTTTAAACAAAGGTTGGGTATGTGAGAATCTGTTGTTAAAAGTCATGATTCGTACAAGCTTCTTTTGCATTAACTCAATTGAGTGAAGAACATTTGTGTAAGTAGAAGACTACAAAATATTTCCATACAGTAGGTGAGGAAAAATGAGGCTAAAATACAGGAGACGAAGTGCATGTCGGGTAAGCTTACCACGTAACATGTAGATAATCCTGACAAGGCGGGATAATTTGCTTCTTAAGCAAGATACATGCAATCTCCAAACTAGTTTGTGATCAGTTATCAGTCCTGAAACTTTAAAGTCACATATTCGCTCAATTTCGAAATGATTTATTATCACTGGTTGCCAGTCACAATTAAAAGTTTTCCTTTTAAAAATCATACATCTCGTTTTATCATATACAGTTATTTTATTTGATATAAATCATGTACTGAGTCTAAATAACTGATCATCCACCACAACTACTACACCCACCACATTCACCACACCCACCACAACTACCACACCCACCATAACTGCAGCGAGGTGAGGGTGTGGACGAGCGGGGTCCCGTGGGGAAGGGTGGTAGCAACAAAGGTAACAGGATGGGGTCTAGGTGGGGAGGGACTCAAGAGGGGCATGGGGAGGACTGAAGAATGAGGCTTAGGAATAAAGCTGGAGAGATGAGGAAGGTGGCTGGGGAGGACTGGAAGTCTGAGGAGGGCTGGGAAATAGGGTTGGGAGTCTGGGGAGGGCTAGGGAATACGGCTGGGAGTCTGAGGAGGACTAGGGAATAGGACTGGGAGTCTGGGGAGGGCTGGAAGACTGGGAAAGGCTGGGTAGAGTTGGTGAAGAGGGCTAGATGGCGGGAAGGTTGGAGAAAACGGAGATAGATAGCTGAGGACGGCTGAAGAATAGGGCTGGAAGGTTCGGAAGACAGGAAGACAGCTGGAAGGTTGGCAGGGCTGGGGATTATGGCTGGTAGGCTGGAAAGGGCTTGGAAATGGTTGGGGTGAGGATCTGCAGGAAAGTTAAGGCTGGAGAAACGGAACTGGCTGCTGGGTAAAGGGTCAAGCTAAAGAGAGCTGGGGAAGGGTTGTTGAGGGCTAGAGAAGGGGAATATAACACGGGTCAAAATTAACGAGGGCTGGAGAAGAGGACTGGTGAATGGCGTATGGCTGAAACAAAGGCTGGAGGGCTAAAGAAAAGGGCTGAGAAGAGGGAGGGTTTAGGAAAAGAACTGAAATGCTGGGGAGGGCTGATCAGAACTGAAGAAGGTAGCGAGAAAAAGGGTCAGGCGTAAGGGAGGGCTGGTGCACTGGGGAGGGAATAAAGAGGAGGCTGGAGGGTTGAAACAGATGGCTGAGATACTTGGGAGGACTGAAGAAGAGGGCTGGAATGCTGAGGAGGGCTGAAGATGGGCTGAGGAAAGGCTTGATAAGGGGACTAGAGAGTACTGGTCTCAAAGCTGAAAAGGATCATAAGACAGGACTGGGGGTTGGAGTAAGAGTTAAAAAAATAAAGCAAGTAGGCTGCAAGGGCTTAAACTGTGCTAGGGCGCTGGGGTAAGGGTTACATAGGCTATGTAGGGCTACAACAGGGACAATGACCGAGGGAGTGATTAGATTGACAAGTGCAGGAGTTCGATAGGAAATACAAACAGAAACAAACACTGAAGACTGGATACGAGAAAAACAAAAATGAGCTGCTGAGTCAGACAGGGATGAGTACGGCCGAAAAAAGTGACTGATAACGGAGAGAGAGAGAGAGAGAGAGAGAGAGAGAGACTATGGGTTTACGAGAAGCTTGGGTAAGGTAATGAAGGGCTAGATGAGGGCTAAAATAGAACTAAAGAGGACTAGATGTAAGCTAATGTAAGGCTAGAAAGAGAGATAGGAAAGGAGTGATTAAGGTCTGGAATGGACTACGAGTGTGCTGGGGAGTTGGAGGAGGGTTGGGGTTGGTTATGAACTGAGATGGGGATGAAGGTGGCCAAGAAAGAAGTGAAATAGATCTGAAAATAAAGAGCTGAGACAGAGCTTTTGGGATCTGAGTTCGGGTGGGAGGATGAGACGGGGCTGGTATAGTTGTGAGATTGGTGAGAGAGGGAGGGGCAGAGCAACAAGAGGCCCAGTACACGTATTGGGTTAGAAGTGAAATGTGATACAGAGGGAAGATTGAGGAATATTGAGGAGCGGTGGGAACGGCGAGGAGAGGGGGAGGGAGGAAGATCAGAGAGGATGAGGGAGATAAATGACAGGCTGAGTAATATCGCAGAAAGTTGGTGTCTGACCTAAAGGTTAGAGGAGGACTGGATAGGGAGAAGGAGAATAAAAATAGGGAGGGGAAGGAATAATGGGAGAAAGTGGATGGAGGAGTAAGGGAAATCAGAGAGAGCGAGAAATATTACATAAAAGCCGAGGAATATATATATATATATATATATATATATATATATATATATATATATATATATATATATATATATATATATATATATATATATATATTATTATTACGGAAGACAGAAAACTGTCCCGCAAAGTTCCAGGTTCAAGACAAAAGACTTAGGTAAAATTACAAGTTAAAGTTTAATCCTCAAACTAACAACTAAACATTCAGGACTCATAAGGATAATGTAATGGCAAAAAACAGGTTAAATATATGGTTAACTGCAATAGCCTCTATTAACACGAAATTAGCAAGAGTAAATTTATCTAAGTCAGCCTTGATAAAATGAAAAAACCGGATAATGCTCAGTTAAAGCAAGATATATTATTACAGATACAAACTATTATTACTACTGGCTGACAGTAAAAACTTTACATTAATCACAAAAACTTTACCAGGCCCACGAATAAACACCTTATGCTATACAGTACAAGAACGAAAATATAATAACAATTATACTCAAATTACACAGCAGCTAGATGGTTGGAGACTACCTGAACACTCACAAAAATAATAACAACTGTACAGGGGACGACAGAGATGTGAACAAAATGAGGAGTAGATCTAAGTGGCAATTAATGCAGAGACTGAGCTCATTATATAGGGGCCGGCAGAGCTTGATACAACTTGTAAGAAGGACGCGCAAATGAAGCCAAAGGGGACAAAGAGTTGACACTCCTGCTCTGACCAACAGAAAGAACGACTTACTCTACTATAAGGGAGGAGGGGGGGAGTGAGGTAGAACACGCACTATGGAAGCCACGAGGCGAATCGTGATCAAACATGCAGCATACTGTACGTTAGAATTATACAAAGGATGATGAAATCATAGGCTATGTAACACCTCCCCACAAAGAAAAAGAAATTTACAAAGGATATTTCTTATTACTCTAAAAAATCTGTCTAAAGTCTAGATAAGCAATCTGCAATAACATTTTCTTTCCCCTTGATATGTTGTATGTCTAATGAATACTCCTGAAGAAGTAGACTCCATCTTGTCAATCTCTGATTTTTATCTTTAAACTTACTAAGGAATTTCAGTGGGTTATGATCGGTATAAATGACTATGGGGTCAAAACCAGTACACAAATAAAATGAAAAATGCTGTAAACCCAAAATCAAGGCCAAAAGCTCTTTCGCAATAGTTGAGTAGTTCTTTTGAGGTGGAGTGAACTTCTTACTGTAATAAGATACAGGGTGTTCAATACCCTGATCATCCTCTTGCAGCAAAACAGCCCCAGCTCCTGTATCACTTGCGTCAACAGCCATCTTAAAAGGCTTAGCAAAATTTGGAGTAGCGAGCACTGGCTGACTTAATAGGATAGCTTTAAGTTTGCTGAAAGAGCATTCACAGTCATCGGTCCAGACATATTTAACTCCCTTTTTCGGTAGGTCTGTAAGTGGTGATACAAGAATTGAAAAGTTAAGAACAAATCTCCTGTAATAACCTACCATTCCCAAAAATCTTTGTAGCTCTTTCCTACTTTTAGGTCTGGGAAGATCACTTATAACCTGAACCTTAGCTCCTGGTGGTGCAACATGTCCATCACCAATTACGTACCCAAGGTACTGAACTTTAGCTTGACCAAACTCACACTTTGATAAATTAGCTACAAGAGTAGCCTGAACCAAACGCTCAAGAAATTTACTGACATGGCATAGGTGATCTTTCCTGTTGTCACTGAAGATTAATACATCATCATTACAAACAACACACCCTGCCAAACCCTCTGTTACAACATTCATGAGCTTCTGAAAAGTGGCTGGTGCATTCTTCATACCATATGGCATTACAGAACATGCAAAAGTCTTTCCTAGTGTTACAAAACATGAGATCTCCCTAGCACGTTCAGTCATAGGTACTTGCTAGTATCCCTTTAACAAATCAAACTTACTTATGTACCTAGCCTTTCCGATCTTGTCTATGCAATCTTCCACGCGAGGGAGAGGGTAAGTGTCTGTTTTGGTTATCTGATTAACACGTCTGTAGGCGATCCAAAGCCGCTGTGACCCACCTGGTTTAGGGACTAGAGTGACAGGAGAACTCCACTCGCTCTGACAGGGCTCAATAATCTTGTGGTCCAACAGGTAGCCAAGGTCCTTCTGGATGAGAGGAACTTTCACTGGGTTCACACGGTAAGAAGGCAGTTTAACTGGCTTTGCATCTCGAACATCGACATCATGCATCAACACAGTGGTTTTTCCTGGAGTAGCACGGAACACTTGCGGGTACTCCTGCAGTAATGCCAAAAACTCCTGCCTTTCCTCGGGACCTAGATGAGGAAGCTTAGTCTGGAGATCATTCATGATATCAGGATTCTTCCCCAAACTATCACTCAGGCTCATGCTGCATGGGAGAACTTCACTTGCAAACTCGGGTGGAACAGCTACAGTGCAGACTGGGTTATTTTCGTCCCGCCTGTGATATAACTTTAGCATGTTGATGTGACAAAATTGCTTGTTCTTTCTACGATCTGGTGTGGCGATGACATAGTTGACATCACTGAGTTTCTTCTCCACGAAATAAGGACCACTAAACTTGGCTTGAAGAGGTTGCCCATGCACTGGTAGCAGAATCAAAACCTGATCTCCTGGCTGAAAGTGGCGTAACCCGGACTTCTTATCATATCAAGTCTTCATCTTCTCCTGAGCAGCTCCTAAATTCTCTCTCGCCAGCTGTAAAGCAGTGGACAGCCGTTCTTTGAACTTCATCACATACTCCAGCAGGTTGACGTCATCTTCCTCCGACAGCCAGCATTCCTTGAGTAGCTTAAGGGGTCCTCTTACTTCATGGCGAAACAGTAGTTCAAAGGGTGAGAAGCCCAGTGATTCATTTGGAGATTCTCTTGAGGCAAATACAACGAATGGAAGACCTTTATCCCAGTCTTTCTGATGTTCCAAACAGTATTTCTTGAGCATCGATTTGAGTGTTTGATGATGTCTCTCCAACTCTCCTTGGGTCTGGGGATGGTAAGCTGAAGACGTGATCTGGGTGGTGCCCAACTCTTTCAGAGACTGCTTGAAAACATTTGAAATGAAATTACTTCCCCGGTCTTACTGTACCTCCTTGGGCAGACCAAACTTTGTGAAGAACCCTAGCATTTCCTTAACCACGTTCTTTGCTGAGATATTTCTAAGTGGAATGGCTTCAGGATAACGAGTAGCCATATTAATCAGGGTCAACACATAAGAAAATCCTGAAGAAGTCTTAGGAAGAGGGCCCACAATATCCACCAACTCACGGGTGAATGGCGCCTCAAAAGGAGGAATGGGAACTAGAGGTGCAACCTTTTCGATCTGATTACACTTCCCCACAACTTGACAGGTGTGACAAGACTTACAATACCAGGAAACATCTCTGAAGATACCTGACCAGTAGAAGTGTTTCAAAATGCGTGCCACAGTCTTCCTCACTCCAAGGTGTCCTGCCAAACTGGAATCATAAGCCACTCTAATGATATCCTGCCTACAAACACGAGGGATGACAACTTGATGTACAACCTCCCATTCACAGTCGGCTGATGCTGTTGGGGGTCTCCACTTCCTCATAAGTACTCCTGACTTTATTTAATAACAAGTAGAAGCACCAGCTGACTCTTCCTCACTGCAAGCAGAGTTAGCTAGACCTTTCAACTTAGGGTCAGCAACCTGCAACTCAACCAACTCTTGACGAGACAAATTATCAACACTACGGGGTACTGCCTCATCTGGTGAGTGGTCCAAATTAGCAAGAAAAGTGTCAGTTAGGATAACATCATCATCATCATTATCCTCTAAGTCACCAGTAACTTTAGACTTAGCCCTAGTGACAGCACATGCAGAGAACACATCAGGGATATCACAATCCTGGGCCGCAGCCACTGGCTCACTAGACAACTGAGGAGCTGGACACACTTGACTTCCACCAATATCATTTCCAAGTAAGAAAGTTACACCTGACATTGGGAGTGTCTCAACCAACCCAACCATAACGGAACCATTAACAAAACCAGACTCTAAATTCACTCTGCACAGAGGGACAGAGAAGAAATTATTCCCTACATCTTGTAAGATTACAGTTTCATCAGAGGAATTAACATTAGAGCCTAGAACACTGGTCAGCATAAGGGATTGGCAAGCACCTGTGTCACGATATATTTTAACTGATTTCCTGTCATTACTGTCCAGAGGACTGACAAAACCATCAGACAGGAAATTAGCACATGAACTCTTGAGAGTGTCACCCACGTTACTGCTCAAAAGAGGAGCTTCATCATGAGAATTTAATTTACCCCTCAAAGCAGGTTCAGTTAGCTCAGTTAAAGAATTCTGGGAACTCTCAAGGGTGGACACTAGACCAATTGACTGAATATTTAAAGACTCCTTTTTGTTCACATCACGCTGTCTCCTGAAACATTTCTCCGTAGTATTACCAAGCTTACCACAATAAGTACATTTACTTTTCTGAAATCTAGAGGTGAAGCTGGTATTTACTTCCTGAGAAACATCATCTTTATTCTCTTTCCTGTTACCTGTACTCTGCGAAGAGGCAACGTACTTACTCTCAGCTTTCCTTTTTTCTTTAGAATATCTCTTGTGAGTGAGAACATATTCATCAGCTAAAACTGCAGCATCAGACAAATTATCTATTCTTCTCTCATCAAGATATAGGCTTACATCTTTATTAACACACCTTTTGAAGTCCTCCAGCAAAATCATCTGCTTAAATTTATCAAAATCAGAATTTACATTCTTAGAATTTAACCACTGCTCTAACAGGTCTTTTATTATTTTTGCTTACTCAACATGGGATTGCTTATCTTGCTTATAAGTTGTCCTAAATTTTACTCTATAGGCTTCAGGAACAAGCTCATAGGCCTTAAAAATCAAGCTCTTAACTACATCATAATTATCAGATTGATCCTGAGGCAAAGATGCATAAGTTACTTGAGCTTTACCGGTGAGAACAGTTTGAAGGAGTACTGGCCAATACTTTTTGGGCCAATTAAAACCTGTAGCTACCCTCTCAAACAACTGAAAATACTTTGTTAAATCAGATTCATTAAAAGGAGGGACAAATTTAACATTTTTAGCCACATCAAAATCATCAGAGCTAGATGATCCTGTTCCACATTGTTTAATGCGATACTCATGGTCTGCCTGAATCCTAGCAAGTTCAACTTGTGCCTGAAACTCAGCCCCCTTAGCACGAGCCTCCTGCAGGGCTAGCTGTAACTTAGCTATTTCAATCTGCGTTTGCTCATCTGGAGGAGTTAAATTAAACAAACTTTCATTAATCATGTCAACAATTTGATCTTTAGAATGATGAGAGCGAACAGCAATTCCCAATTGTTGAGCAACAAGCTTAAGTTCATTCTTTGTTCTGTTTTCTATATCACACACTATTTGCACATTTGACAAAAAATCTTTGGCTTCATCAAGAGTAGTAATAGTAGACATAATGAATAAATCACAGTCACAAAATTTCAAGCAATATCCTTATGATAATATCCTGAATATCCTGATAAGAGGTCGCCAAATTTATGTTACGGAATAGGGAAAACTGTCCCGCAAAGTTCCAGGTTCAAAACAAAAGAGTTAGGTAAAATTACAAGTTCAAGTTTAATGCTCAGACTAACAACTAAACATTCAGGACTCATAAGGATAATGTAATGATAAAAAACAGGTTAAATATATGGTTAACTGCAATACCCTCTATTAACACGAAATTAGCAAGAGTATATTTATCTAAGTCAGCCCTGATAAAATGAGAAAACCGGATAATGCTCAGTTAAAGCAAGATATATTATTGCAGATACAAAATATTATTACTACTGGCTGACAGTAAAAACTTTACATTAATCACAAAAACTTTACCAGGCCCACGAATAAACACCTTATGCTATACAGTACAAGAAAAAAAAAATGTAATAACACTTATACTCAAATTACACAGCAGCTAGATGGTTGGAGACTTCCTGAGCACTCACAAAAATAATAACAACTGTACAGGGGAGGACAGAGATGTGAACAAAATGGGGAGTAGATCTAAGTGGCAATTAATGCAAAGACTGAGCTCATTATATAGGGGCCGGCAGAGCTTGATACAACTTGTAAGAAGGACGCGCAAATGAAGCCACAGGGGACAAAGAGTTGACACTCCTGCTCTGAACAACAGAAAGAACGACTTACTCTACTATAAGGGAGGAGGGGGGGAGTGAGGTAGAACACGCACTATGGAAGCCACGAGGCGAATCGTGATCAAACATGCAGCATACTGTACGTTAGAATTATACAAAGGATGATGAAATCATAGGCTATGTAACAATATATATAAACTGGGATGGAAATTGAAGATTAGAGAGAGATAAGAGAGAAGTAGGAGGGCAAGAACAGAGAGGGTTAAGAGGGGGAATAAGTAAGGGATAGGTAAGGCTAGAGCAAGAGTAGTAAGGATAAGAGAGACCAATGAAGACTACAAAGGCTTGGACAGACAGATAGGTTAGAGCGAGGGAGGAAGGTTGTAGAAGGTTAGGGCAAGGATGGATAGGTTACAGAGGGCGGGAAAGATCAGAGAATGGGACTGGGCTAGACAGGTAAGAGAGCGAGGATGAGGATGGAAGGTTACGACAGGGAAGGACATTTCAGAGAGGATGAGGAGGACAGAAGCATAGGAAGGTGAGGAGAGACTAATTATAATTTACGAATGGAATATCAGATTAGGCTGACATAAGGACAGGTTGGCAAAAAAAAAAAAAAAATTAACGGGGTTGGGACGGTAAGGAATGGAAAAGAAATATGAAGGATGGGAATGGCTTTATAAAAGGTGGGAAAGGCTGGGAAACTACTGTGAGGGATTAGATGACTAGGGAATGATGGGGAAAGCTGGAGGAAGGGACGGGGAAAACTTGTGGAAGGACTGAATGGAGAGGACTGGGGAAGGATGGGAAGAGGGTTGGGGAAAGAGTGAAAAAGAGTAGGAGGGATAGAGAAGGCTGGGAAAAAAAAAACTAGAACAACTTGGTGAGGGCTTGGGGAAGGATGAGGAGGGTTAGAAAGTCGATGAGGAGGGTTGGGGAAGGTGGATGAGGGATGGGGACTAGGAAGGAGCAAGCAGTGAGATAGAGAAGAGGTTGGGAGATCCTAGGAAGAGTTTGGCGTGGCCTACAGATGCTTAATTGGGTTAAAATAAAAAGTAAGGACCAACAAGGAGCTGGGGTGAGGCGCAGGATTAAAGGTGAGGGTTGCAGCTGGACGGGAGGGCTGAAGTAGAGCTGAAAGAGGAATAGAGAGGGTTGAAACGACTGAAATAGGGCTAGAGAGGGTTGAAACAGGACTGAAATAGGGCTAGAGAGAATTAAAACAGCACTGAAATAGGGTCAGAAAAGTTGGAAACAGGACTGAGATAGGTTGAAATAGGAAAAAAATAGGGTGAGAGAGAGTTGAAACAGGAATGAAACACGGCGAGAGGGGGTTGAAATGGACCGAAATAAGGCCAGAGAGGCTTGAAACAGGACTGAAATAGGGTGTCAGAGAGGGTTGAAACAGGACTGAAATAGGGCCAGAGAGGGTTGAAACAGGACTGAAATAGGGCAAGAGAGGCTTGAAACAAGACTGAAATTGGGTGTCAGAGAGGGTTGAAACAGGACTGAAATAGGGCCAGAGAGAGTTGAAGCAGGACTGAAATAGGGCGTAAGGTGGTTGAATTAGACTAAAATAGGGCAGAGAGGGCTTAAACATGACTTAAATGGAGCTAGAAAGGGTGCCAATAGGGCTAAAAGGGACTGAATCAGGACAAAAGAGGACTAAGGTAGCTCAGTAAAGTACTATACGGGGCTACAATAGGTCTAGGAAAACTAAAGTGGGACTAGAGACAGCTACAGAGGGCTATAATAAGTCGAGGAATGGGTGAAGAATGGTTAGTAAGAGATTAAGTAGGTCTAGAGAGTAAGGTTAGAAAGGGCTAGTGAGGGTCTACTGAGGGCTGAAGTGAAGCGGGACACGAGAGTAATGGTGAGGGTTGGAAGGGGCTGAGGGATATAGTGTGGCTCAAGAGGGCTGAAATGGAACTAAAATGGATGAAGTAGGATTATTGAGGCTTAAAGTATAGCTGATGAGGCCTGAAATTGGTTACAAAGAGCTGAAATGGGGCTAGAAAGGATGAAGTGGGGCTAGAAAGGGCTGAAGTGAGACTGTTAAGGGCCGAAATAGTACTAGAAAGGGCGAAGTGGGCCTAGAAATGAATGAAGTGAAGCTGGATAGGGCTGAAGTGGGGCTACAAAGGATGAAGTGGGGCTAGAGAGGACTGAAATGGGGTTAAAAATGACTGAAATGGGGTTAAAAATGACTGAAGTTGGACATGAAAGGGCTGAAGTGTGGCTAAAGAGGACTTAAGTTTTGATAGAAGGGGCTGAAGTTGGGCCAGAAAGGACTGAAGTTGGGCTAGAAGAGGATGAAGTGGGGCTAGGAAGGACTAAAGTTGGACTATAGAGGGCTGAAGTGGGGCCTCAAAGGACTTAAGTTAAACTTAAAAGGGCTGAAGTGGGGCTACAAAGGGCTGAAGTGGGACTAGAAAAGGCTGAGGCGGGGCTAAAAAGAGCTATAATGGACCTACAAGAGCTGAGGTGGGGCAAGATAGAGCTGAAGTGGTATTACAAAGGGCTGAAGCGGGACTAGAAAGGGCTAAGAAAAGCTGATATACAGCTAAAAAGGATAATTAATTCCGCTAGCAGTGGGTCAGTGAGGGCTACAAAGGGAAGGGTGAGGCATGCGAATAAAGGTGAGCTTCCTATAAAGGGCTGGGAAGGGCTAGGGTGGGACAGGAGGGGGCTAAAAAAGGGATACAAAGTGTTCCTGATGTAGGGAAAACGCAGTATTTCAAGGGACTAAAATGAGGCATGACTCCAAAGGTAGGAAGAGATATCCTGAAGCGATGGGCGAACCAGGGCTAAGGTAGGAAGAAGTGGGGCTAGATTGGCCTGATATGGGGTTAGGCCGATCTGAAGTGAGGTTAGATACAGCTGAAAAGGGACGAGGTATGGCGGAAATGGGACAGTATACGGCTGAAATGGGTCTCGATTTGGCTGATAGGATAGGACTGAAATAGAGCTAGGAAGGGCAGAAATATGGCTAGATTGGGTTGAAGTAATGCTATATTGCTAGACTGGGATGAAGTGGGGCTTGAATGGGCTGAAAAGGGCTAGGCAGGGCTGAAATAGGGTTAGGAAGGGGATAAATGGTGCCAAGAAGGGTTTAGGTGCATATAAGTATTTAGGAGTATACAGGAAGTACAGACAGAGGTAGGCCTATAGGTCCATAGCGAGGTAGTGTGTTGGGAGAAACTAATTACTCGTATATATAAGCTTCACCAGCATGTGTGAGAAAAGGAAGGAAAAGAGGAACTGAGACTGGGAAAAACTGAAGAGGGACTGAGAAAGATGAAGTCTGGAGGAAAGACTGATTCGAGGATAGAGAGGGCTGACACAGGACTAAACAGACCTAAAGTAGGAATGGAAGAGCTGAGGTAGGACTAGAGAGAACTGAAATAGGGCTATGAAAGTCTGTAGCTGGGATTGGCAGGGCTGAACTGGGGCTAGGGAGGAATTAGGTGGGACCATGATTGGCTGAAGGTGGGTTATTGAGGAGTGAGGGAGCTGGACTGGAGAGAATTGAAGTGGGGCTAGGAAGAGTTGAGAGGCAGGGCTAATGAACGCTGAAACACAGTTAAAAAAGGCTTAATTAGGGCTACAAAAGGTTGGAGTAGAGCTAGAGGGGGCTGAGGTAGGGCTAGAGAAGACTGGTGGGGCTAGAGAATACTGACGTAGGGTTAGGAAAGGCTTAAACACGGCCAGAAAAAGCTGGAGTAGGGCTACAGAAGGCTAATGTGAGAATAGAGAGGGCTGAAGTGGAGATAGAGAGGACTGAAGTGAGGATAGAGAGGGCTGAGGTGGGAACAGAAAGGGCTAAAGTAGGAATAGAGAGGGCTGAAGCTGGACTAGAGAGGACTGAAATAGGGTAAGAGAGGGCTGACAGGAGGACTAAGGAAGGTTAAAATGACAGGCTGGAAGGGTCTGTTAGAGGGGAAGGACTGAGGAGGCAATGAGGGCTGGGGAGGGCCGGTGGAAGCTAAACAAAGATAACAGGAGTGCAAAGGGGTGAATACATTACCTAGTTAGGTAAATGCTGGGGTGGGGAGAGTGATGACGGGTGGGGTAAGTAGAGGGGTTAGGGTTAGGGTGAGGAGAAGGGTGAGGGCTGGGGTGAGGAGAGGAGTGAGAGCTGGGGTGAGGGTTGAGTTAAATTAGGGTGAGGGTGGAGTAATTCGTAAGTCAGGGCTAAAAAGAGAGCTACGCTAGGATCTCTCTCTCTCTCTCTCTCTCTCTCTCTCTCTCTCTCTCTCTCTCTCTCTCTCTCTCTCTGTATGTTGTTACGGAACAGAGAAAGATAATGTACACTTTAAGTGAGAATACTAAAAAATCACTACTGTCCCGTAAAGTTCCAGGTTCAAAACAAAAGAGTTAGGTAAAATTACAAGTTAAAGTTTAATGCTCAAACTAACAACAAAACATTCAGGACTCATAAGGATAATGTAATGGCAAATAAACAGGTTAAATATATGGTTAACTGCAATAGCCTCTATTAACACGAAATTAGCAAGAATAAATTTATCTAAGTCAGCCCTGATAAAATGAGATACCAGATAATACTCAGTGAATGCCAGATAAATTATTACAGATCCAAACTATTATCATAAATGACTGACACAAAACTCAACCTTAATCAAAAAAGACCTCACGAGGCCTAAGAATTAACCTTATACTAAACAGTACAAGAAAAAATACAACAACAGTTATACTCAAATTACACACAGCTGCTAGATGTTTGGAGATTTCTTGAGCACTCACAATAATAATATCTGTACAGGGGAGGACAGAGATGTGAACAAAATGAGGAGCAGATCTAAGTGGCAATGATGCAGAGACTGAGCTCATTATATAGGGGCCAGGAGAGCTTGATACAACTTGTAAGAAGGACGCGCAAATGAAGCCATGGGGACAAAGAGCTGAAAATCCCGCTCTGAATAACAGAGAGAACGACTTACACTACTATAACGGTAGAAGGGGGGGACTGAGGCAGAACACGCTCGTGATCAAACATGCAGCAACTGTGCGTTAAAATTACACAAAGGATGATGAAATCATAGGCTATGTAACACCTCCCCACAAAGAAAAAAGAAATTTACAAAGGAAATTTCTTATTACTCTAAAACAATCTGTATATGGCATTACAGAACATGCAAAAGTCTTTCCTAATGTTACAAAACATGAGATCTCCCTAGCATGTTCAGTCATAGGTACTTGCCAGTATCCCTTTAACAAATCAAACTTACTTATGTACCTAGCCTTTCCGATCTTGTCTATGCAATCTTCCACACGAGGGAGAGGGTAAGTGTCTGTTTTGGTTATCTGATTAACACGTCTGTAGTCAATGCAAAGCCGCTGTGACCCACCTGGCTTAGGGACTAGAGTGACAGGAGAACTCCACTCGCACTGACAGGGCTCAATCATCTTGTGGTCCAACAGGTAGCCAAGCTCCTTCTCGATGAGAGGAACTTTCACTGGGTTCACACGGTAAGGAGGCAGTTTAATTGGCTTTGCATCTCCAACATCGACATCATGCATCAACACAGTGGTTCTTCCTGGAGTGGCACGGAACACTTGCGGGTACTCCTGCAGTAATGCCGAAAACTCCTGCCTTTCCTTGGGAGGTAGATGAGAAAGCTTAGTCTGGAGATCATTCATGATATCAGGATTCTTCCCCAAACTATCACTCAGGCTCATACTGCATGGGAGAGCTTCACTTGCAGACTCGGGTGGAACAGCTACAGTGCAGACTGGATTATTTTCGTCCCGCCTGTGATATACCTTTAGCATGTTGATGTGACATAGTTGCTTGCTCTTTCTACGATCTGGTGTGGCGATGACATAGTTGACATCACTGAGTTTCTTCTCCACGAAATAAGGGCCACTAAACTTGGCTTGAAGAGGTTGCCCATGAACTGGTAGCAGAATCAAAACCTCATCTCCTGGCTGAAAGTGGCGTAACCTGGACTTCTTATCATACCAAGTCTTCATCTTCTCCTGAGCAGCTCCTAAATTCTCTCTCGCCAGCTGTAAAGCAGTGGACAGCCGTTCTTTGAACTTCATCACATACTCCAGCAGGTTGACGTCATCTTCCTCCGACAGCCAGCATTCCTTGAGTAGCTTAAGGGGTCCTCTTACTTCATGGCCAAACAGTAATTCAAAAGGTGAGAAGCCCAGTGATTCATTTGGAGATTCTCTTGCGGCAAATACGACGAATGGAAGACCTTTATCCCAGTCTTTCTGATGTTCCAAACAGTATTTCTTGAGCATCGATTTGAGTGTTTGATGATATCTCTCCAACGCTCCTTGGGTCTGGGGATGGTAAGCTGAAGACGTGATCTGGGAGATGCCCAACTCTTTCAGAGACTGCTTGAAAACATTCGACATGAAATTACTTCCCCGGTCTGACTGCACCTCCTTAGGCAGACCAAACTTGGTGAAGAACCCTAGCATTTCCTTAACCACGTTCTTTGCTGAGATATTTCTAAGTGGAATGGCTTCAGGATAACGAGTAGCCATATCAATCAGGGTCAACATAAGAAAATCCTGAAGAAGTCTTAGGAAGAGGGCCCACAATATCCACCAACACACGGGTGAAAGGCGCCTCAAAAGGAGGAATGGGAACTAGAGGTGCAACCTTTTCGGTCTGATTACACTTTCCCACAACTTGACAGGTGTGACAAGACTTACAATACCAGGAAACATCGCTGAAGATACCTGGCCAGTAGAAGTGTTTCAAAATGCGTGCCACAGTCTTCCTCACTCCAAGGTGTCCTGCCAAACTGGAATCATGAGCCACTCTAATGATATCCTGCCTACAAACACGAGGGATGACAACTTGATGTACAACCTCCCATTCACAGTCGGCTGATGCTGTTGGGGGTCTCCACTTCCTCATAAGTACTCCTGACTTTACATAATAACAGGTAGAAGCACCGGCTGACTCTTCTTCACTGTAAGCAGAGTTAGCTAGACCTTTCAACTCAGGGTCAGCAACCTGCAACTCAACCAACTCTTGACGAGACAAATTATCAACACTACGGGGTACTGCCTCATCTGGTGAGTGGTCCAAATTAGCAAGAAAAGTGTCAGCTAGGATAACATCATCATCATCATTATCCTCTAAATCACCAGTAACTTTAGACTTAGCCCTAGTGACAGCACATGCAGGGAACACATCAGGGACATCACAATCCTGGGACACAGCCACTGGCTCACTAGACAACTGAGGAGCTGGACACACTTGACTTCCACCAATATCATTTCCAAGTAAGAAAGTTACACCTGACATTGGGAGTGTCTCAACCAACCCAACCATAACGGAACCATTAACAAAACCAGACTCTAAATTCACTCTGCACAGAGGGACAGAGAAGTAATTATTCCCTACACCTTGTAAGATTACAGTTTCATCAGAGGAATTAACATTAGAGCCTAGAACACTGGTCAGCATAAGGGATTGGCAAGCACCTGTATCACGATATATTTTAACTGATTTCCTGTCATTACTGTCCAGAGGACTGACAAAACCATCAGACAGGAAATTAGCACATGAACTCTTGAGAGTGTCACCCACGTTACTGCTCAAAAGAGGAGCTCCATCATGAGAATTTAAGTTACCCCTCAAAGCAGGTTCAGTTAACTCAGTTAAAGAATTCTGGGAACTCTCAGGAGTGGACACTAGACCAATTGACTGAATATTTAAAGACTCCTTTTTGTTCACATCACGCTGTCTCCTGAAACATCTCTCCGTAGTATGACCAAGCTTACTACAATAAGTACATTTACTTTTCTGAAATCTAGAGGTGAAGCTGGTATTTACTTCCTGAGAAACATCATCTTTATTCTCTTTCCTGTTACCTGTACTCTGAGTAGAGGCAACGTACTTACTCTCAGCTTTCCTTTTTCCTCTAAAATATCTCTTGTGAGTGAGAACATATTCATCAGCTAAAACTGCAGCATCAGACAAATTACCTATTCTTTTCTCATCAAGACATAGGCTTACATCTTTATTAACACACCTTTTGAAGTCCTCCAGCAAAATCATCTGCTTAAATTTGTCAAAATCAGAATCCACATTCTTAGAATTTAACCACTGCTCTAACAGATCTTTGATTTTTGCATACTCAACGTGGGATTGCTTATCTTGCTTGTAAGTTGTCCTATATTTTACTCTATAGGCTTCAGGAACAAGCTCATAGGCCTTGAGAATCAAGCTCTTAACTACATCATAATTATCACATTGATCCTGAGGCAAAGATGCATAAGTTACTTGAGCTTTACCGGTGAGAACAGTTTGAAGGAGTACTGGCCAATTCTGTTTGGGCCAATTAAAACCTGTAGCTACCCTCTCAAACAACTGAAAATACTTTGTTAAATCAGATTCATTAAAAGGAGGGACAAGTTTAACATTTTTAGCCACATCAAAATCATCAGAGCTAGATGATCCAGTTCCACCTTGTTTCATGCGATACTCATGGTCTGCCTGAATCCTAGCAAGTTCAATTTGTGCCTGAAACTCAGCCTCCTTAGCAGGAGCCTGAAACTCAGCCTCCTTAGCATTTGCCTGAAACTCAGCCTCTTGAATACGAGCTTTTGCCTGAAATTCAGCCTCCTTAGCACGGGCCTCCTGCAGGGCTAGCTGTAACTTAGCTAATTCAATCTGCGTTTGCTCATTTCGAGGAGTTACATTAAACAAGCTTTCATTAATCATGTCAACAATTTGATCTTTAGAATGATGAGAGCGAACAGCAATTCCCAATTGTTGAGCAACAAGCTTAAGTTCATTCTTTGTTCTGTTTTCTATATCACACACTGTTTGCACATTTGACAAAAAATCTTTGGCTTCATCAAGTGTAGTAATAGTAGACATAATGAATAAGTAACAGTCACAAAATATCAAGCAATATCCTTATGATAATATCCTGAATATCCTGATATGAGGACGCCAAATTTATGTTACGGAACAGAGAAAGATAATGTACACTTTAAGTGAGAATACTAAGAGTCACTACTGTCCCGTAAAGTTCCACCTTCAAAACAAAAGAGTTAGGTAAAATTACAAGTTAAAGTTTAATGCTCAAACTAACAACAAAACATTCAGGACTCATAAGGATAATGTAATGGCAAATAAACAGGTTAAATATATGGTTAACTGCAATAGCCTCTATTAACACGAAATTAGCAAGAATAAATTTATCTAAGTCAGCCCTGATAAAATGAGATACCAGATAATACTCAGTGAATGCCAGATAAATTATTACAGATCCAAACTATTATCATAAATGACTGACACAAACCCCAACCTTAATCAAAAAAGACCTCACTAGGCCTAAGAATTAACCTTATGCTACACAGTACAAGAAAAAATACAACAGTTATACTCAAATTACACACAGCTGCTAGATGTTTGGAGATTTCTTGAGCACTCACAATAATAATATCTGTACAGGGGAGGACAGAGATGTGAACAAAATGAGGAGCAGATCTAAGTGGCAATGATGCAGAGACTGAGCTCATTATATAGGGGCCAGGAGAGCTTGATACAACTTGTAAGAAGGACGCGCAAATGAAGCCATGGGGACAAAGAGCTGAAAATCCCGCTCTGAATAACAGAGAGAACGACTTACTCTACTATAACGGTAGAAGGGGGGGACTGAGGCAGAACACGCTCGTGATCAAACATGCAGCAACTGTGAGTTAAAATTACACAAAGGATGATGAAATCATAGGCTATGTAACAATGTGTATATATATATCCATCCATCCATCCATCATCCAATCCTACATTGCCCCTCTCTCTACATATATATATATATATATATATATATATAGATATATATATATCTATATATATATATATATATATATATATATATATACCCCCTGGGGGTAGGGGGGGGTTTCAAGAATACTCCCCCAGTATCCCTGCTTGTCGTAAGAGGCGACTAAAAGGGTTGGCGGAGGGTTAGTGCCCCTCCCTGGAAAACAACTAACTAAAAAAACAAACAATAAGCCTCGGACAATGACTGACCAAACGATGACGACCAAGGACCGGACAAAGGACATGGTAATTGGAACTTGGAATGTAAGGGGAGCGAATGATGAGGTGAAAGAGAGAGAGAGATTGTCCAGGTGCTTGAGGGTGCGAAAGTGGATGTATGTGGAATAACTGAATCAAAATGGAGAGGAGAAAGTGTGAGAGAATGGGAGTATGGATGGGGTATATGTGCAGGAGTAGGTGAGAATGAGAGGGCAAAGGAAGGAGTATGTATAGTTGTGAGTAAAAGATGGAAGAGGAGCATAAGACAGTATGGATCAGTTGGGTCAAGGATTGTGTGGGTAAAGTTGAAAGTTGGAATACAAATGTGGGCGATTGTGTGTGTGTATGCACCAACGCAAGATCGTGCTAGAAGAGTGAGAGAAGAGTTCTGGACAAATGTAGAAGTGTGCATGGAAAAGTTTGGAAGGAATGAGAGAGTGTTTTTGATTGGTGATATGAATGGTAAAGTTGGGAATGTGAAGGTGGATGGAATAGTTGGTGAGGGGGGTGTGCCTGCTGAGATAGATGAGAATGGGAGTGCGTTAGTGGACATTTGTGCTGGGAGGGGGTTGGTGATAGCCAATACCCTCTTCAGGCATAAAATGATCCACAGGTATACATGGCGAGTGATGAGAAGGGTGGGTGGTGAACTGAATGAAAGGAAGGCAATGATTGATTATGTGTGTGTGGATGAAAGGATGCGAAGATGTGTAAAGGATGCAAGAGTGTTTAGAGGTTGGGGGAGTGGACTTTCTGACCACTACTTGGTGGTGGCCAGAATTAGAATGCAAGTAAGATGGAGGAATAGAAGAAGGGAAAGACGAGAGGAAGGAGTAGTTGCAAGGAGAGTGGAAAGGTTACAAGAGGATGAGAAAAAGGCAGAGTATAAGAGAGAAGTGGAGGAACGATTGGGCAAATATGAACTGGAGCGGATGGGAGACGTGGAAGGTGTGTGTAAGATATTTACAGAAGAAATATGTGCAGCATGTGATGTGGTGTGTGGAAGGAAGAGAAGACGGAGGGGGGTGCAAGGAACAGCGTGGTGGACTGAAGAGGTGAAACAGGCTGTGGCACAAAAGAAGAAAGCATACAATGAATGGATGAGAAATAGGGGCGTGGAAGAAGTTGAGAGGCGGAAGAGAGAGTTATATGTAGAAAGAAAGAGGTGAAAAGACTAGTAAGAGTGAGTAAGAAGAGAGTGGATGAGGAATTTGGAAGGAATTTGAGTGTAAAGTGGAGGGACTGTAAGAAAATGTTCCGGAGAGAGGTGAAAAGAGTAAGACAGGGTGGAAGTGAAGTTAGCAGGGGAGTGAAAGATAAAAATGATAGATTAATAGTGGAGAAGGGAGAAAAAGTGAGCAGATGGAGAGAACACTTTAAGGAATTGTTGAACGTAGAGGATGGAAGTAATGCGAGTATAAGTGGCTGGGGAATGGCTGAGAGAAGGAGGGAGGTTAGAAGACAGGAAGAAATCATTAGGATAGAAGTTGTGGAAGCAATGAAGAAAGTTAAATTGGGGAAAGCCCCAGGAATTGATGGAGTGTGTGGTGAAATGCTGAAGCATGGGGGAGAGATAGTAGTAGAATGGATGTGGAAGATGTGCAGATTGGCCTGGGAGGAAGGTAGAGTCCTGGAGGATTGGAAGTAAGGTATAATTATTCCCTTGTACAAAGAAAAAGGGGAAAAAGAAGTGTGTGGTAATCATAGGGGCATTTGTCTTCTTAGTATAATAGGAAAAGTGTGTGGTAGGATACTTATAGACAGAGTTAGAGAAAGAACAGAGAAATTAGTTGGAGAAGAACAGGGAGGCTTTAGGAAGGGAAGAGGTTGTGTATATCAGATATTCAATCTTAGATCTTTAGTGGAAAAGTTTCTAGAGAAGGGAAAGACGTTGTATCCGGCTTTCATGGATTTCGAGAAAGCATATGACCGGGTGGATAGACAAAGATTGTGGAAAGTGTTAAGAATATATGGAGTAGATGGGAAGTTGTTGAATCCTGTGAAGAGTATGTACGATGGTGCGAAGGCTGCAGTGCGTGTGGATGGTGAACTAAGTGAATTTTTCTCTTTGAAAGTTGGTTTGAAACACGGATGTGTCATGTTTCCATGGTTGTTCAATCTGTACATGGATGGGGTAATAAAAGAAGTACAAGGTAGGGTAGTGGATGTTGGAGTGGCCCTGGTGAGAGAGGATAGTGTTTGGAAACTCCCTGTACTGTTGTTTGCAGATGATACTGTGTTGTTGAGTGAAGACGAAGGGGAGCTGCAAGGCTTGGAGGATGAGTCTGAGAGAGTGTGTAAGAAACGGAATCTAAAGGTGAATGTAGGGAAGAGTAAAGTGATGGTCTTTGAGAGAGGTGAAGTTAGTGAATGTACAGCGAGGTTGGATGGTGAGGAATTGGAAAATGTGAGTACGTTTAAGTACTTGGGTAGTGTGATGAGTAAGGATGGAGGTTTGGAGGGTGAAGTGCTTGAAAGGGTACAGCAGGGAAGAAAGGTTGCTGGTTCTTTGAAAGCAGTGATAAGAAACAGTGAAGTGAGCATGGAAGTGAAAAAGTTACTACATGACAGTATTGTGATACCAACTCTAACGTACGGAAGTGAAGCTTGGACATTGTTGGAAGGACACAAGTCAAGAGTGAGAGCAGTGGAAATGAGTTATTTAAGAGGAGCCTGTGGAGTCACGTGGAGAGAGGCTGACGAATGAGGATATAAAAGGAGCGTTGTGGTGTTGATCTGGATGTGATAGGAAGCGTTATGAGGAATACACTGAGGTGGTTTGGCCATGTGGAGAGGATGGAGGGTGAAAGACTGACGAAGAGAGTGTATGTGAGTGAGGTGGAGGGGGGAAGAGGGTGGGGGCGGCCGAGGATGAGATGGAGGGATGGGGTGGAGAGGTATATGAGAGAGGGGTGTGTGAGTTGGGACCAGGGCAGTGAAATGGCGGGGACAGGGCGACTTGGAGGCGATTTGTTTGTGGCCACCCCAAACGGGATTGAGGCGTCTGGCAAAATATATATATATATATAAATATATATATATATATATATATATATATATATATGTGTGTGTGTGTGTGTGTGTGTGTGTGTGTGTGTGTGTGTGTGTGTGTGTGTGTCTTTATGTATGTAGAGAGAGAGAGAGAGAGAGAGAGAGAGAAAGAGAGAAAGAGAGCCTCTGTGCATTTTCGTACACAGAAGAACGAGAGTTCGCGCCCCGCCAGAGTAATAAACTTTGGGAGCGTTCTTCTGGCCACGTACTGCTTGGCGGACATAAGGGGTGCTGTGGCTGAACCAGTGTTTCATACTATAAATTATGTTTTTTCTTTTTTTATGTGACCGACTCTGGGCATAGGCTTCACAGCCTGCTTTCAAGGCCCAGTAGTCCTCCTATGTACCGTACACCTCTACATGTCACCACTTCGGCGCTGACACCCACTGTCCATATTGAATACATGCTAGGGCTGTCTCATACAGGACTGGTGTATTGGTATTAGCGGGGGTATTTTTACGACATGTCGGAGGTTCTTCCGGTAGATTAGTAACGTCTGATATTTATGAAATTCAATTCCTTAAACTGTTCCCTGTCCCAGCGGGATTTGAACCCCGGTCCGCTAGGACTGCAGGCCAACTCTCTACCGATTGAACCACCACGCTTGCACCCAGTCCCCTTGCACGGGCCGATTACACTTGGTTCACAGACTACACACACGTCCAAAACCACGCCAACATTACAGTTACACTTATAAGCACTTCTCACCCTACATACAATCTCTACCAGACAGCCTAAACCACTTGGTAGAGATACATTGACTGTATCGTCCCCACTTTGGTCGGGATAGGCAAATCCTGCAGTGGACACTCAAACGGCTGATGAGATGAGATGATATATATATATATATATATATATATATATATATATATATATATATATATATATATATATATATATATATATATGTATGTATGTCCATATTAGGTCCACTGAAGGACCGGATCTATTCCTCAGAGGGAGGCTGACTGCCGGAATTAACCCTTAGCCATGAAAGCGAAGTTCGAATAAGGAAGAGGTGTCTGTAGGAAAAATGATGTATTTGTTCGAAATCGAAGTGCTGTAATGGCTGTGTGTGTGTGTGTGTGTGTGTGTGTGTGTGTGTGTGTGTGTGTGTGTGTGTGTGTGTGTGTTTTAGAGCATATATAAACCATTTTGTAACCTGGCAGGGTGGGAATATTTGTATGCATTTGAAAGGGCATACTACCAGCAGTCACCTTAAATGTCCGCCACGACTTTGGTTTGATCCCTAGACACAAAGCACACCCATACTGAGACGAATACACAGTCGATCGGGCTACTGCAACTCCTATCCTGGTATAAGGAAAAAAATAAAAGCAGATAAGGGGAAGACAGAGATGTATAACACATTAGATAAGAGTAAGAGAGAAGTACTAAAGATGACCCACAATAAAATAAGTACTGGGCTAAGAATACTGATTTATGAGAATAAAACAAAAAGTGGATGGCAGAGTAAATGGGAGACAAAACAGGATAAATACTGAATGATGACTATAATATATTAGATTAAGGGACCCCAGATTAGTTTCACCCCAGACTTCAGCCAACAGCAGTTCAAGTCCAACTGTTACAAATTTTATGTGAATGGAGGACACCTGAAATCTCGTGTATGGATTTCTTTCTGCTTAGTTTGTTTATCCTTCCTCTGTTCATCGATAACAAAAAGTTGAGATAAACAATACAAAAAAGGGAAATAAGGGCTGAATAAACTATAAAAAAGGGAAGATAAGGACTGGATAAGGACAAGGAAGGATAGATACAAAAGTTAGGATTATGGATAAAGGCTAGGATCAGGGATAAGGGCCAGGGATACAGAGAATTCACGTGGGATCGACAATTTCCGACACAGTAATTGCTTTAGGATTCAACCAGCAACTGTGTGTGTGTGTGTGTGTGTGTGTGTGTGTGTGTGTGTGTAAGTGGGGGGGGGTGTACTGTAGGTGACTAGTGGCTGATGGGTATGACAAGGTATAATTATGTGAGTGGAGAGACTATGTGTTTATGAGTGCATCTGCTTGTGCGCTTCGGTATAACTGTGGGTATATGTGTAGGTGTTGTTATGTGCGTCAGACACATAAGAATACAAATGCCAAACACATTCACCACTTCTACCAGCATTATGATTAGATTCACTATTACTACTGGATAAGAATTGGTGAGATTAAGTTTTTTTTTCTTTCTTTCTTCCTGTCACCCATTCTTAACCAGTCTTTAAATATACGTTATCACTGTTACCATTGTCATTTCTAGTAACCACCAGTACAGTCGCAAAAAGTTTAACAACAACGTTTCATTACTCTAAAACACAGGATAAACGATGTAGTTTTGTGTTTGTACTGTGCGTTAAGGACTCTCTAATAAAGCAGCCTATGATCACCACAGTAGTTGGTTTGTGTTCACCTGATGGAACTGGGCCACTCCCACAACTTGAATACTAAGTAGTGGCTATAAGAAAGTGGATGAACTCTAGATTATGAGATAGGTATGAATGAATCTCCTTGGTTACCAGTCAGATCGAGCCTTCAGAGTAACTACACCGAGCCCTCAACTGAAAGGAGGAAAGGTTATTCCTCAGGTAAAAAAAAAAAAAAATGTTAGGTCCAGCTTGGTTAATGAGTGAACCTTGCTATCAACTGGAAGAGTGTTTTAGCGCACACACACACACACACACACACACACTTCGTTACATATGCACTTGCGATTAGTATCAGGCAGAGTATCTCGACAAGAATTACCCGTGGAATCTGTGGGTGGTCAGCCTCAGCCCCTGTGTGGTGAGAGAAGCAGCAGTAAGAGCAGTGCAACAGGTGCCCAAGGCGTCGGACACTGCCACCCACCACACACGTTGACATCCACTCCTTAACTACCACAACCTTACCTCAAGCGGTGAAAGATGAAGTTCTCTCTCTCTCTCTCTCTCTCTCTCTCTCTCTCTCTCTCTCTCTCTCTCTCTCTCTCTCTCTCTCTCTCTCTCTCTCTCGTTTCGCTAATACCAGACAGTTTCATTCAGCTGAAGGAGATGCCACGCAACTTTAAGGCCAAGAAACTATCCCGAATAAAAAAATAAAAAAAAACTTCTCCTTTAATCGCTGTCAGGGTCAAACTGTAGCATCTTTATTTTACTGGTTCAGTGGTTTTATTCAGCTGAGAGCGAATTCCGCGCAGCAAAACACCCGTGACAGTTGAAAACAGCGAAGTATTATATTATCTCTAATGTTCGACTACTTTATTCAACAGACAGAAGTAACAGCGACAGAAATACACACCGCAGTTTATTATTAGCAGGCTTGACTTGTTTAGCTGTAATTATCTCAAAGCAGAATGTTACTTTTGATGGCCAGTAACTTCTAACTTTTGACTCATTTTTTCTTCCTTTTTATTCACTGTACCTTTGTGCCCTTTGATTCCATAATTTCCTGCAGCAGAATAAACTATCTATCTATCTATCTATATACCTAGGCTGCTTCCCCCAAGGAAAGGGAGGTAGCCGAGACAGGACGACACACTCCCCATTTACTCATCCATTCAAACACATTCATTCGCATCTTAGCCTCAAAGGGGAGAACGGACAGATCCTCCCCGCACCACACCGCACAAGGGTCAACTGCGCAGTGCAATCAGTGACATCCGCAGCAGGGCCCGACAGCAGAGCTGGTTTACCCCTGCCACATCATAACAGACCCATCCCCTTACCCGCACCTGACCTGAAATAGCTGATCAGACCAAATGCGGGAGAATATCCCCTCAGGGCTGCGTCATCACTTATTCATTCACAATTTCTCTCCATTTATTTCTGTCACGCGCAGCCACTCTTCCTTGCTCAACAGACATCCCTCTCGCATCCAGCGCTCTCTTCACACTGTCCATCCATCCTATTCGTGGTCTTCCTCTCAGCCTTACACCTCTCACATCAGATCTAGTTATCTTTTTCACCAATCGCTCATTATCCATTCTCTCCATATGCCCAAACCATCGCAACATCCTCTGTTCAACTCTACCAGCTATCTCCCGAACAACTCCAGTTCTCCTTCGCACTTCATCATTTCGCACTCGATCCATACGCGTCACTCCACACATACTCCTCAGACAGAATAAACTCACCAGATGTTATCCTCAGTCAAAACGGAACCAAAGCACCTCCACAGCAACAATGAAGCTAACGGAGACAGTACATGTACCATAGTTCTGTGTATGTCCGTATGTGTGTATGAATGTGCATGGACGCTTGTATCAATATGGATATGATGACCTGTGTGGGGTTTGTTACGTGCATGTATAAGTAAAGGTCTCTCTCTCTCTCTCTCTCTCTCTCTCTCTCTCTCTCTCTCTCTCTCTCTCTCTCTCTCTCTCTCTCTCGTGTGTGTGTGTGTGTGTGTGTGTGTGTGTGTGTGTGACGCAAAGACTGTACTGTGTAGATTGTTCTCTGTTTCTGTAAGTAATGTAAATGACAGCCTGTGTAAGTATGTAAGCGTGCAAGTACACGTTGGATGAGTAATTGGTGTGTACGTATTAGTGTGTGCAACGTATGCAGCTGCCTCTGTCTGTGTGTACGTGTGTAAATGTACGTAAACCCATCTTGTCTGTATGTACGTATGTGTGCAAGTGTACGCAGAAAGTCTTGAGGAGATGCAATATGTAATTTAGGTATCCAGAATTCATTCCCGTCAGCTTCCCTCACCGATAAACAAAGAGAAAATTACCCATCATTATCCCGCGTCTTACACCTTCTTTATCCGCCTTTCTTCTTCTTCTTCTTCTTCTTCTCCTTCTTCTTCTTCCTCCTCCTTCTCCTTCTCCTCTCATCATCATCATATACATCAGCCTATCATCTTTTCTGCGTCTATCATTATCTTGTAGTAGTTAGCGGTAGTTGTTCCCTAGGCAGTCTGGCCGAACAGCCCCGAGTCCCTTAGGAAGGCCATGGCCGAGACCGGGCTTTCCCACAGAGCTGTCAAAGAGTGTATGTTGTGTTGTTGACGTAGGTGATTGTGTGAAATGCAGTCTTCCATAATGTGCTTAGTAGTTTGGGGTACTGTGTTGCATCCTGGACAGGCATCAGCTACGGAGTCATCCAGCCTCTTCTGGTAGCTTAAGAGGGCTGGATGGTGCCCACATCTCAGCCCGGCCAGGTGGACCCTGTCCTCACGAGGAAGATAGGATTCAGAAGGGTGGATGTCAGGAGGCCGTGCATGCAGCTGTGTGTTGTCTTTAAGTGACTGAATGGAGCGGCGAGTGATCTGAGTGTGGATATGCTTCTGGAAGCTGGTCTGAGGTGGGCGAGGGGGGAGAGATGACAGTATTTGTGTATGGTATCGTGTGCTGGGTGTTGTTTTGATGTTCCTTGGTGTGGATGGATGTGCTGCCATGTACTGTAGTGGATGTTGTGGGTTTGTGGAGGCTGCAGCAAGAAACTGGGCGCCTCTCATGTCTAGGTGATCCTTGACTTTGAGGACTTTGGTTTCTTGATGTAGGTGGTCTGTGGGTGTAGTAGCTGTGCAGCCTGTGATTATTTTTAGGGCCTTATTCTGTATGGTCTGTAGAGTGTTGTAGTGTGTTTTGGTCAGGTTAGAAGCCCCGGCAGGGCTTGCATAATTCATCACTGAACGTATGTATTGTTTGTATACTGCGGTGGTGGTTTCTTTGTTGTGTCCGAATGTTGTATGGGCAAGTGACCTCAAAGCATTGAGTATTGGTGTTATTTTATTTTTAATGTTTGTGATGTGTTGTTTAAATGACATTGATGTATTGTATGTTATGCCAAGGATTTTGTGTGTGTGTGTGTGTGTGTGTGTGTGTGTGTGTGTGTGTGTGTGTGTGTGTGTGTGTGTGTGGTAGGGGAGTGTTGTTTATGGTGAGGTGTGGGATGTGACTGTGTTCTGCTGTCCAGTTTGTGAAAAGAGTCACTGTAGATTTGGCTGGGGCTATTTTGAGCCTGCTTGTGGTGAACCATTCGTGTAGTGTGTTGAGGTAAGGTTGAATGATGTATGCAGCTGTGATGCGTTTTGGTGTGTACATGTAAGTGTTATATCATCTGCATAGGAAGCTATGTGTATCTGTGGTGTGTGGGGTGTGGGTACGTCGTGCATGTATAGATTAAAGAGTGTAGGGGACAAAACAGATCCTTGGGGGACGCCGTTTGTGAAGTTTCTGATGTCAGAAGACTGACCGGCAAATGTTACGTGTGCACATCTGCCTGCTAAGTAGTTTGCCAGCCATCTCTTTGTGTTATTGTGCATGTTTGTGTTGAGTATTTTGTTTGTGAGGTTGTGGCGGGGGATGGCATCAAAAGCTTTGCTAATGTCTAGTGTGACTAGGAGTGTTCTGTGTGGTGGCCTAGCTGAATTCATGCCATCGAAAACTCTCTGTGCAAGGTCTGTAAGAAGGGTGTTTGTGGAGTGTAGTGGCCTAAAGCCATGTTTTGACTGGGCTAGGGGAATGTGAGGTGTGACTAGTTGTAGTATCAGTCGTTCAGTGACTTTAGAGGGGATGCAGAGGAGTGTGATGGGGCGATGTGAGGAGGGTAACGTGGGGTCTTTGTTGGGTTTAGGGATAGTGATGATATTGCCATGCTTCCAGATGTTGGGTATTACGTTGTGTGAGTAGCTGTAGTTTGATATGTTGGTGAGTGCTTGTATGCCTTGTGGTCCTAGGTGTTTAAGGTGAATGTTGCTTATGTTGTCTGGTCCACAGGCAGATGAGTGCTTGAGGTTGTTAACGATGTGCTTCGTCTGGTTGTAAGTGAAAGGTGCGTCGTCTGGGTCTGTGGGGAACTGTCTCTTACGTCTGATGATACGTCGGTCTTCCGGATGGGGGGTTAGATGGCTGACTTGTGAAAAGTGATTGATGAGAGTGTTTGTTTGTTGTTTGTTTGAGGGTATGGTGTCTGTTGTTGTGATGGCAGCGTGTGATTGTGTGGTGTTGCTGTTGGAAAGTGTAATGCTGTTTAGTGTTTTGTAGAGTTTGCTGATGTTTGTTTTGTGGTCAAGTGTTTGGAGATAATTTTTCCAGTTTAGTGTTTGCTGTTCTGATATTTTACTATTTATTTGAGTGTTGAGTTCTTGTATTTGTTGTATGGTGTCTTGTGTATGGGGTGTTGGGGAGTGTCGCAGTGTTTCCCGTTGTCTGATGAGGCCTTGAATTTCTGGTGTGAAATTGGGGTTGTGTCTCTTTCTGTTGCCTTTAGGAATGTGTCTTTTGTCTGCGTTTTGTATGATTGTATTGAAAGTGTGCACAGCGGTGTTGATGTTTGTGATGGGTGTACTGTTTAGTGTTTCGAAATGTTGTTCTGTTTCAGTTACAAAGGCCTCCCAGTTGGCTCTCTTATAATTAGTGTATGTGTGTTTGTGGCCAGCTGGGGTGATTCTGGTTTTGGTAGTGATTCATTATCTTGTTATCTTTATTCCTGGGATCAATATCGCTTCTATTTCATTTTTTAATATTGCTTGGTTTATCATCACCTTTTCTTAAAGTGTCATCTACTTTGACTCTTAATTTTATATTTTCTTGGTCTATCTTCATTTTTACCTTCTCCAAGGAGGTTATGTTTTAGCCCTCGTTGGTTTGTTTGTTGGTTTGTCTGTGTTTTAGCAGGATTACTCAAAAAGTTCTCTGTGAATTTCAATGAAATTTTGTGGAAAGGTGGGCCATGGACCAAGAAAGAATTAAATTTGGGGGGTGGATCCGGTTCCGGATCCGGATCCTATATCCACGGATCCTGATTTATTTTAATGGCAATGGCATTGGCGGAGGTATGCGCTCTCTGAGTGCCTTCTAGTTTATTATTTATTGGTACACAGTGATAGAAAAAACTTTATTCAGCGTCTTAAGCGTTGTTAATCCTCCTCCTCCTTCTGTCTGCATTTCATAATCATCTTTCCTTCCCTGTGTTCGTTATCTCTTAGGTTTTCTATAATTCTTTTTATTACATTTCTTCATTTGCTAAGTATGTTATTATTCTGTGTTCCATAATTTTCCGAGACCTTCCTTTCTTCTCGGTATCTTCATTTCTTCATTATGTCTGTTTCATCTTTTGCCATTACGAGTATATTCCTTTGCGCTTCCTTTTCAATATCGCTGATACAATTCATCCTTCTCTCTCTCTCTCTCTCTCTCTCTCTCTCTCTCTCTCTCTCTCTCTCTCTTTCTGACTATATATCCATCTCTGTCTCTCATAAATTACCAAAGCATATAAAGAGCCACTCAGCTAATCTCACACAATATACAATTAAGCTCATCAACACATAATACACCATAATACCATCTAATCAAATATTCATCAGCTTCAGCCTCACTTATTATTACAGCATATTTATCAGGGAGGAAGATTAAATGCTGCTGTAAATACTGAACTACATATGAGTGCTGATCCCTTCAACCCAAGGACGTGTTTTGCATCTCACTCCTGCTGTCCCCAATCAATTTTAGTTTACCCTGAGACGCGAGACTAATCATAAGGATGTAGTTAATGAGGACAAAATAATCCCTTCAGTTTTAAATGCCATTTATCAGGTAAATAAAATCGTCTGTGCAGGGCAAGAATACAAACCTAATA
The DNA here is from genome assembly GCF_032717465.1 of Coenobita brevimanus. Taxonomy (NCBI): domain Eukaryota; kingdom Metazoa; phylum Arthropoda; class Malacostraca; order Decapoda; family Coenobitidae; genus Coenobita; species Coenobita brevimanus. The sequence continues at coordinate 35,038,441 of NC_136976.1, read as the reverse complement.
CGTCCTCGAGGTGAAAGTATGGACACCAATCAGTACTAACCCAGAACGACTGCTGCTAAAACCGCACCTGAAAAAGACGAAAAATAGCGTTAGATCGGTAGGACAGTGGTCAGGAGTGTTAAAGAGTAGGCATGAAACTGTGTGCCCAAATCGGTTCGGTGCCAGGTGATGTGAGGAACAGTTTGAGGATATGCTCTTAGGTAACACTGCTGTTACTGTTCCTCTATAAGGCCTCACCAAAATGCCATAAACACCCCTTGCTATATCATTACACCAGTTGTCAAAGTTATATTCTTGGAGTAACACAAGTCTGAGGAGTATATGCAAATAAGAATATGAATGTTAAAAAAAAAAGCACCGACGTCCTGCAGACTGGAAAAAATTGTCCCTTAAAAAAAAAAAAAAAAAAAAAAAAGGAAAATCAAGTTAATCAACTTGTATTCAGTTAATGATGTTTTACAAAGACTGTAGGATTATAGGGAGTGGGAAGGCAAAACTTTTTTTAGTTAACTAGCTTTGTACATGCAAGACGAAGGGTGCCAGTATTTCTTGCATTACCGACCTGGACTGTGTGACTACTGTAATGGCAGTAAATACTGAAATAGCAGCAGTAGTAAGAGCAACACTGCTGAGAGAGAGAGAGAGTAATGACAAAAGATTTTCACTGCACCCTATTCATATTCTGTTTTCTCTCCTATTTTTTTCCTTCTCTCCTGCTCCTCCTCCACTTCTCCCTCTTCCTCCCTTCATCCCTCTTCCAATCTTCCTCCACACCTTTAATCCTCAGTCAACTCTCCTTCCTATCAATATCTTTCCCTCCCCTCACCATTATTATCTTCTACCCTCCTTCCTTCATTCATGCAGCGTCCATTTTCATTTATCTCCATCTTTATTAACTTCTCTCCCTTCCTCTCTTCCTATTTCATCAGCTTTCCAGGCTTATCTCTTATTTTCTGTTTCTAAATATTATTAGTCTATTATTTTCTCTATTTTAGTCATATTTCTTCCCATTTTTATTCCCATTTGCTTCTTAAATCATTGTTTTTTTTTTATGTTTTTATTCATCCACTTTTAAAATCTAGTTTTTCTATTTTTTTACTCCTTCCTTTGATGTATGTTTAGCCATTTTTCCTTACTCCTATTTTTCTTAATTTTTCTCCAAAATCTCTCTCTCTCTCTCTCTCTCTCTCTCTCTCTCTCTCTCTCTCTCTCTCTCTCTCTCTCTCTCTCACAGGGTAATATACCAGTAGTAGAAGAAAAGTTAAAAAACTCATTAGCAGAGCAGTTAAAGAAAGAAACCGTCTCCACACCTTGTATAAAAGTCACACCAGTGAATTACTCACAGGGCAATATACCAGTAGTAGAAGAAAAGTTAAAAAACTCATTAGAACAGCTAAACGACAATTTGAAATTGATATAGCAAAAACAAGTTCTACGGATCCTAAACTTTTTTATGGATACATTAACGGCAATAAGAGACTCAAGGCGGGCGTTGGTCCACTTATCAGCGACGAGGGTGCTCTTATCACGGACGATCAGGAAATTGCCTCTACTTTAAATAAGTTTTTCAGTTCAGTTTTCACAGTAGACGCCAATGACACCATCGAAGAGCATCAAATGTCAATCCAAAACGCACTAAGTGATGTGCATATTAGCAGTAATGAAGTGAGAGATAAACTTAATAAAGTGAACAGTAATAAGACTCCCGGCCCAGACAATTTCTACCCTAAAATACTAAAAAATGTGATGGATGTAATATGCAGCCCTCTAACATCTATCTTTAACAAGTCCCTACAACAAGGAAAGGTTCCAGCAGACTGGAGACTTGCTAACGTGACCCCTGTATATAAAAAGGGCAGTAGAGATCAACCAGGTAATTATAGACCAATTAGCCTAACCTCTGTCTTGGGAAAGATCCTCGAATCATTAATTAGAGATAGGATAGTTGAGTTCCTAGAAACTAATAACGTAATTGGGAACAGCCAGCATGGCTTTAGAACGCGATCATGCGTGACAAATTTAATTGAATTTTACGATACACTTCTTAAAATGAATGATTGTACCAGGTCACTTGATATAATCTACTTAGACTTCCAGAAAGCCTTTGACAAAGTGCCGCATGATAAACTAATGACAAAAGTAAGATCACTTGGAATTGACGGAAATATTCATAGGTGGATACGTTGCTGGTTAAGTGAGAGAAAGCAACGAGTCGTTATACATGGAGTAGAGTCAGACTGGGCTCCAGTGACCAGTGGTGTTCCTCAGGGATCAGTGTTGGGACCAGTTCTATTTATTATGTATATTAACGATATCGATGTTGGCCTAAACACCTTCATTTCTAAATTTACAGACGACACAAAAATCGGCAACACTATATTAACTGAAGAAGACAGAATTAGCCTTCAAAATGGCCTTAATAAAATTATCAGCTGGTCAGAAAAATGGCAAATGCCCTTCAATGTAAGCAAATGTCAGGTACTGCAATGTGGGAAGAAAAACAAAAGGTATGATTACGAAATGAAGGGCTAAATCATTAGCAAGTCCTCACTAGTTAAAGATCTAGGCGTACTAATTTCAGACGATCTGAAATGTTCGAATCAGTGTATCTCTGCCGCCAATAAAGCCAACAGGGCCCTAGGCTTCATCAAAAGACATTTTACATATAAAAGCAAAGCTATTGTAATCCCCCTATACAAAAGCATAGTCAGGCCACACTTGGAGTTTGCAGTGCAGTTTTGGGCGCCTCACCTAATTAAAGATATAGAAATACTGGAAGCGGTCCAGCGTAGGGCTACCAAGTTAATCCCGTCCCTGAGGAATAAACCATACCTCGAGAGACTCAGGGAATTAAACCTATTCTCTCTTAGAAAACGGAGACTCAGGGGACAACTGATTGAATGTTTTAAGATTCTAAAAGGCTTTAGTAATATTGATTCAAGCAAGCTATTCACAGTAATTGCCGAGACTGTAACTCGAGGAAATGGTATGAAGTTGCAAGCAAGGAGGGCTAAGCTTGATACAACCAAAAACTCCTTCACTTACTCTGTTGTAAGCGAATGGAATAAACCTGGGAATGTGACTGAGAGTGGTACCATAAATATATTTAAAAAGAGACTGGACATGTATCTCGACGCAATTGGTATCGTTTAGTTAGGATGGAGCAATTATTGCATATTCGCGTCTGCATTCATGTGTCTGTTAGACACAGACAATATTTTAGAATATATATACTAGATAAACATTCTATTCATCTTTTGATAAAAAACAAAAACAAAATTGCATGCATAGAGTAAGTATGTGGCTGTATGCCCAAATTTTCCTTTTCCATATTATTCTACTTTCTGCCGATCCTATAAAATTCCTTCAGGTTTTTTATTCCTGCAAGGTATTACTTCCTCTCTTGCTTCCTGTACGGCAAATGCCGGAGGGTCTGGAGGGTGGAGGAGAGAGCCTTCTGCTGTGCTATCCTTTTCTCCTGCTCCTATGCACTATATTAGGATTAAGGCCGGACCACCTCGTAGGGACCGTAAGGTCTGTGTGATCTGTGTATCTATGTAACTCTATGTAACTCTCTCTCTCTCTCTCTCTCTCTCTCTCTCTCTGTTAAGTGTGTGTGTGTGTGTGTGTGTGTGTGTGTGTGTGTGTGTGTGTGTGTGTGTGTGTGTGTCTGTGTGTGTGTGTCTGTGTGTGTGTGTGTCTGTGTCTGTGTCTGTGTCTATGTGTGTGTGGGTGTGTGGGTATGTATGCTGGTGGAAGAGTTCAGGAACAAGCAATGAGTTAACCCATTGGTTTTGAGAATATGTCAGAGGTCAAGGTCACAAGGGTAGGTCAAATGGTGGCCTACCCTAGACAAACAGTTTTTATAAAATTGTGACTACACTTGGAGGAGGCGTTGAAGGTAGGACAAGAATGAAAGGTTTCAGTGTTGAAAACAGTCAGAGGTCAAGGTCAAAGGGCATTGTCAAAGTTCCACCCGTGTGTGTGTGTGTGTGTGTGTGTGTGCTCCTTAAAATAGTTTTGATCTGATTTTGGCCAAACTCGGTGGAAGGGTTGAGGGTCAGACAAGGAGTAAAGCTATTGTTTGTTTTTAAGACCTTTAGATCAAGCTCACAGGCCGAGGTCAATTTACGCAGTTTATACCAGATTTAGATCAGACTTTGTGGGCGTTAAGGATAAGGCAAGAATGGCCTAAACGGAGTCGATTTTCAGAATAATCCATGAAAGGCAAAGATCACAGGGAAAAGTCCAATCCCAGGGTTACAGGGCATAGTGAACTCTGACGATTTTGTTCTGATATGAACAAAGCTTGATGGAAGGATTAACGATCAGGCAAAAAGGTATGTTTTGAGAACAGTCAGTCAAAGATTAAGGTCACAGGGCAAGGTCTGAGTCTGACCTGTTTGTCTGTGTGTGAACAAAATAAACAGTTTTTACCTGATTTGGGTCAAACTTGGTGAATGAGTTGATGATCACGCAAGAGGTTGACATGTTGTTTTGAGGACAAGTCAAAGGTCAAGGTCACTGTGCAAAGTTAACTCCAACAGTTCTGTGTGGATCTGAAGCAAATTCGATGGAAAAATGAAATAATTTGATTCTGAGAGTTAATTATTTAAGGTTAAGGTCTCAGGGCAAAGCCAAATATTCTGGCCTTTGACCAACGGGTGGGCGTGGGTGCTGCACTCTGACCACCCTGTTCTTGGTATGTTTCTATCTTTCTTTCTTTCTTTCATTCATTCATTCTTTCTTTGCGTATCACACCTTAACATTCTCTACCACATTGTTTATACCTTTTTAAAATTCAGATAATCAGTATCAACAATATACTAGACAATTTTAAAATGTGATATGCTAAACAAATCGCTTAAGAATATGTGTTGCTAAGTTTGTTATGCCAGGGAGAATGTAGCTGACAAGTACTTCACACCAGACCTGTACTAATTCCACTGTAAATAATCTTAGGCCTACCGCTGTGTGCTTTCCCTTGTACTCCATTGTGCACCCTTCCTCTCCTTCTCCTTTACACCCTCTCCTTTTCCCTCACTCAGGTTATTTCCGTCCCTCCCTCCTCTTCCTGCTTCCATAACAAATCCACACCTTTAGTAGACAGACTTTTTGCCTGTTTGTAAAATCATCTCACTCCTCCCAAACTTTCCTCCTCTTACTCCAGATCTCTTACTTTTATCTCCATGTTGTTCTTTCCTCTCTATCAATAACTCACAGACTCATCTTCATCACAGTTATCTCCCATTTCTCCAATTTCTCCCTTTCCTCCAGTGTCTCTCCGTTTTCCTCTCTTCCATATCAACATATCAAAACCTTTTCTCCACCGAAGTTCTCCCTCTTCTGTCCAGTTTCTCTCATTTTCCTCCAATGTCTCTGTTTTTCTAATATGCTCTCCATCTTATCCAAAATAACTTGTAATATCCCTCTGTTTCAAGAATCTCTCTCTCTCTCTCTCTCTCTCTCTCTCTCTCTCTCTCTCTCTCTCTCTCTCTCTCTCTCTCTCTCATTTTCATCCCTACTTCCACTCGTAATTTTCACATTCATTCTCCCACTCCCATCTCCTACCCACTCCCACACCATTTTCTTCTCTCCTCCCGCTCCCACTTCCACTTCATATTCTTCTCTCCCTTCACTCTCACTCCCATTCCTTCTCTCCTCTCCAGTATCTCTAAATAGCTGGCGTTCCCTCATACTTAGACATTCATTACCCACGGGTATTGTTTTCACTTGGTTTTTCTGTTTGTCTGTCTGTTAACAACTTTATGCGAAAAGTACCGGAGAGATTTTGACTAAAATTACGGGGACGATATGTTATGACCTTGTAATCACCTGATCATATTTTGGGTAAAACTGGACCAAGACCCACGCTGTAGGGCCAGAAAATGTCATAACCCCTTTCAAATTCATCCTGTCTACATGAAACAAAAACCTAAAAGTGCATCTTTCAAATCTGCATCCTATAACATGCCTCATTACATCAGGGGGGTCACCCCCCAGTTAGCTGTAAAGGGGGTCAGTGTCAGGTGGGTCGGGCCTAAAATTTCAAATGGGCATATAATCGTCAATTTTCACCCGATTTACTCCAGATCTGATATCTGATATCTTTGACTAGATATCCCGTTGTGTCTATACGTCAGTATTAAAATGACTGCAGGGGACGGGTTTGCTGTGCCTTAGCACCGTTTCTCGTTATCGCCTGCCTTACAAGGCTGAGCGATAATGTCATTGCCTGCCTGTGTGTGTGTGTGTGTGTGTGTGTGTGTGTGTGTGTGTGTGTGTGTGTGTGTGTTTGTGTGTGTGTGTGTTTGTGTGTGTGTGTGTGTGTGTGTGTGTGTGTCTGTCTGTCTGTTCCCGTGATATCTCATGAACGGCTTGAGCTATTAAGCCTTGATACCTTCAAGGTATCAAGATGTGGGCAAAATCTTGGCCGAGTTCGAAAATGGGCACGCGGGGTCAATGTCAAAATCACCAAAATGGCTGCCAAAGGTCAACTAGTTTTTATCGCCCGCCTTTAGCACCAATATATCTCACGAACGGCATGAGCTATCAAAATGAAGCCTTCAGGGTATCAAGATATGGCCAAAATCTTAGACTTGGCCAACAGCATATTCTGGCAGGCGATTAGCATTCGTCTCTCGAATGTTTTTCTTTCATTTTATTCTTTAATTTACTAGCTTTCTAACCTTTCTCTCTCTCTCTCTCTCTCTCTCTCTCTCTCTCTCTCTCTCTCTCTCTCTCAGGGCCAGCATAGCCCACATAGCTGCCATGCCTCACGTGCTTCAACACTCATTTTAACCTCTTCGTTTACCCGCTTTCTTTCCGTGCCGCATAACAGCAAGAGAGAAAGAGAGAGAGGGGGGGGGAATGGGTTAAGGGAAATGAAATTGACTGAAAGAAAGAAGGAAGAAAGGAAGGTAGGAAGAGAAAAAGACGGAAGGAAAGAGATCGGTAGAAGATGTGAAGGAATGGAAGAAGATGAAAGGTATAGTAAGGGATGGAAGGATGGGAAAGGAAGGGAAGTGAAAGAAGGTAAAAAGAAATGACAGAGGGAAAGAGGAGAGGAAATGACTGATGATCATAATGCTGCTGCTGCTGCTGATGGTGGTGGTGGTGGTGGTGGTGGTGGTGGTGGTGGCGGTGGCCGAGGAAAATGTTGTTCTTGTTGATGATGACAACGACGAAAATATTGTTGATGATGATGATGATGATGATAACTTTCATCATCATAATGGAATGTGATAAATATTAGTGAAAATCTTATTCGGACAGAGAGAAAGTCAGCGAGAAGGGAGCAAGAGGACGAAAATAAAGAGAATGGAAGATAGAAAGTGAGACAGGATATAACAGAGTATGAGAGAGAAGATAAAGACATTCTAATTACTATTAGAAACGATTCAAAAGTGTAAAAAAATGATAAAGAAAGGAGAAAGAGAGAAAGAATGAGATAGGATGTAAGGCAGCATGAACGAGTGTGCATGGGAAAAACGAAAGCGGTGTAGATACGATAGAAAGCTGTGAGAGCTCGAGATAGATGTGTGAGGAAATAAGAGCGTGACAAAAGGAGAACCTGAAAGCAAACGAGAAGCCAAATGAAAAGTGAGAGAGAGAGAGAGAGAGAGAGAGAGAGAGAGAGAGAGAGAGAAAGAGAGAGAGAGAGAGAGAGAGAAAGAGAGAGAGAGAGAGAGAGAGAAAGAAAGAGAGAGAGAGAGAATATATTAAGTAGGAAACCAAGAGAGTCATGGCGTGAGGAATGAATAAGAGTGTGGGGGAAGAGGAAGGGGTCTGAGAATAAACATATCTGCACACTCATTTATGCCTTGTGCGTGGAATGGTGCCTGAAATGCCGGGTAAGAGGCAGGCAGGCAGATTGAGGGAGGGAACTGGGTAGGCAGAAACAGACAGGCAGAGAGGGTGGGGCAGGAGAGGGAGCTCAGAAGGAAGAAAGCAAGGCAGGGTGAGGCGGATGCTAAGGCAGGGAGAAAAACAGGTAGGATGTAAGGCAGGCTGATGAAGGGGAGAGGGGGGGTAGGCAGGAAGAAGTAAGTGGGGAAGCAGGGAGTGAGGAAGAGTGAGGGAGGAAGAGTGAGGGAGGCTGAGTTAGGGAGGAAGTAGATTGAGGGAGGAGAAACAGGAAGGGTGAAACAGGGGAGTGTTGAGGAGGTACAGTAGGGATGAGAAGTAGGTATAGTGAGAGGGAAGTTGGCAGGGAAGGAGATAGAGTGAGATGGGCTGAGAGCAAGGAGGGAGGCAGGGTGAGGGTAGTGACGCAAGGTGAGGCAGGGAGGAAGAAAGTGTGAGGGTACGAACAGGAGTAAAACAAAAAAGTTGAAAAGTAGGAAGAGGCGAGGAGAGTAGGTGAGGTTACGAAGGTACAGATAGATAGATGGAGAGAGAGAGAGAGAGAGAGAGAGAGAGAGAGAGAGAAGAGAAGAGAAAGAGAGAGCATAGGAAGTGAGAGAGAGTAGGAAGAGAGATGGAAAAATAGAGAGAAGGTGGAAAGGAAGGTTGAGGAAGGAGAAGTAAAAGTGTGGTAACAAAAGGAGAGCAGGGGGTGAGGAACAAGGGTGGAGAGAGGGAAATGAATAAGGGTGGAGATACTGGAAGTAAGATAGGTGGACTGTGAGTAATTCAAGAGGACAGAAGGAGAGAAGAGAAAAGAGTGAGATGAACAGTGAAGAAGAGAAAGGGGAAACCAAAGAAAGAACAGAAGAGAAGTGTACTGTGAAAAATTAAAGCGGACGAAAAGAGAGAGAAGAGTGACATGGACAGTGAAGAAGAGAAGGAATAGAAGCCAAAGAAAGACGATAAGAGAAGAGTTGGACAGTGAGAAAAGAATAAGGAAGAGAAAGATGAATAACGAAGAAGAGAAGGAATGAAAAAAATGAGAAAACAATTAAGAATGAAAATGAAAACACAGAGGTAGAGGAGGGAAAGAGAAAAGAGAGGAGATGGAGAGTGAAGAAGAGATACGGAACAGGATTACATAGGATTACATAGGAAAGCAAACAGCAACAGACCTTATGGTCCTTTCGAGGCTGCTTGTTACAGAGAAAACTATGACTACAAGATCTAACTCTACATGTTGATGGATAAGGATAGTAAAGTAAGAAGGCTCCCCCCGCCACCAAACCCTCCAGGAAAAAGTGAGAAAAACCACCATGCAGCATGGAAAAACTGACATGGAAATTTCATAGGAAAAAATGGAAAGGAAAAGTCACATTCTATAATACTTTGTCTATAAGCTACCCGATTGAGTAACCTGAAAGAGAAAGTAATCAAATAAACTAATAGTTACGGCATGACATTATAAACCGGTACATTGAGTTTATGGGAAGTCTGTGGACATAACGTGGAAACTACACACTGCACAGTGTGGATGTTTAGGGGTGGTGCGGCAGCTTTGCCTGGCGCTTTTAAGGTAGGCAGCAGTCAATCAGGCCCTAGCTCCGTTCAGTCCACTGAGACCAGGAACTCTCCCATGTGGGACAAGTACACAAATTTCATCCTGAAGCAATGACCCCTGGTACATAAAAAAAAATCCCGATGGTGGTCACTTGACTAACAGGGACCCTCAGTGATCCACAGCCCATCACAGGTCGAAAGTCAGAGTAGTGACCATTAACTCAGGGTTATCTGTGCAGATCCTAATCTGTGCTTATATTGCTTTCTTTGCATTGGGGAGATTGAAAAATATATACGACGGGTGTCTTAGATGAAAGGGGGCTGCACAGTGCACAGTGTGGATGTGCAATGCGCAGAGTGGATGTTTAGGGGTGGTGCGGCAGCCTTGCCTGGCGCTTTTTAGGTAGGTAGCAGGCAATCAGGCCCTAGCTCCGTTCACTCTACTGAGACAAGGAACTCTACTATGTGGGACAAGGACACAAGTTTCATCCTGAAGCAGTGACCCCTGGTACATTAAAAAAAATCCCGATGGTGGTCACTTGACTAACAGGGACCCTCAGTGATCCACAGCCCATCACAGGTCTTAAGTAAGAGTAGTGACCGTTAACTCAGGGCTATCTTTGCTTACTGCATATTTCCTCATTTGCACTGAGTAAACTGAAAAATGTATAATGACTTGACATGACGCTATGTTAAGTTTATATGATGTCCTGTAGACACGAGGGGACTGCACAATGTGGATGTTTAGGGATGGTGCGGCACCCTTGCCTGGCGCTTTTTAGGTAGGCAGCAGTCAACCAGGCCCTGGCTCCGTTCACTCCACTGAGACAAGGAACTCTCCCATAAGGGACATGTACACAAGTTTCATCCTGAAGCAGTGACCCCTGGTACATTAAAAAAATCCCAGTGGTGGTCACTTGACTAACAGGGAGCCTCAGTGATCCACAGCCCATCACATGTCGAAAGTAAGAGTAGTGACTGTTAATTCAGGACTATCTGTGCAGATCCTAATAGTGCTTATATTACTTTATTTGCATTGAATAAATTGACAAATGTATAATGACGTGACGCGACACTATGTACGGGTACGTTGTTTACAGGGTGTCTTGTAGACAAAAGGGGAATGAACTTGCACGTAGCTATAAAAGCAAGTTATTTGGACAGAAAAAGAGTCAGCTGAGGATTCTCGTGCAAATACTTGTCTATTTTGTTTTTGAATGTCTCAATTGAGATACTGTTCACGGTATCTGAGGGTAATCTGTTCCAGATATTTACAACTCTGTTAAAGAAGTATTTTGCTTCATGGAATTGGAAACGCTTTCCCATAATTTTGCAGCCATTACTTCTGGTTTGACTCGACCGGTCTATATCAAAATATTTATTCATGTCTAAGTTGTCATATCCCTTCATGATTTTGAAAACTTCAATAAGGTCCCCTCTTAACCTGCGCTTCGTTAGGTTAAATAATTTAAGTTCTTCAAGGCATTCCTCATATGGTTTGCTTCTAAGTCATGGTATCATTTTTGTGATTCTTTGCTAAATTTTCTCTAATTTTTCAATGTCCTTTCTGTAGTACGGAGACCAGAACCGCACACAATACTCAAGATGGGGGCTCACTAGTGAGTTGTACAAGACAAGTATGACTTTTTCCGATTTAAACTCGAAAGTTCTTCCAATAAAACCCACCAGCTTGTTTGCAGTTTTAACCGCCTTGGTGCACTGCTTACTTGGTTTTAGGTCATTTGATATTATCACACCAAGATCCTTTTCATTGTCTGTACTTGATAACTGGATATTGTTCATTTTGTAGTTCGCATGGACGTTGTTTCTTCCAATATGAAGTACTTTACATTTTTCTGTGTTGAATTTCATTTGCCATTTTTCTGCCCAGCTTGCTAAAGTATTAAGGTCATTTTGTAACTTCTGCCACTGTAATTTTGAAGTTACTTTGCTGGTTATTTTGGTATCATCTGTAAATTTGGATACTTTACAATTTAGACCCTCATCAATATTATTTATATAGATAATAAAAAGTATCGGTCCTAGTACTGAGCCTTGGGGAACGCCAATGATCACATTACGCCATTTGGATTCCTTTCCGTTTATTACAACTCGCTGTTTTCGGTCTGAAAGCCAGTCTTGTAACCATTTCTGCGTATTTCCTTTTATTCCATGTGCTTCTATTTTGCTCATGAGACGCTTGTGAGGGACAGTGTCAAATGCTTTCTGAAAGTCGTGGTAAATTATATCTACTGCTCTTGAGTCATCGTATTATTTGTAAACATCATGGAAGAAGTCCAGTAAGTTAGTTAAGCATGAACGACGATGTCTGAATCCATGCTGCGAGTCTTTAGTTATATTATTTTCTTTTAGATAATTAACTATTTTATCTCTTATGATTTTTTCCATCAACTTGCACACTATTGATGTTAAGCTGAATGGTCTGTAATTTCCTGGGTGCGACTCATTTCCTTTTTTGAAAATTGGTGTTACATTTGCTAATTTCCATTCGCATGGAACTTTCCCAGTACTTAACGATTTATTGAATAAGACAGAGAGTGGCACCAGTAACTTATTTTTTGCTTCTCTGAGAATTCTCGGTGATATTTTATCGGGGCCAGGGGTTTTGTTTATGTTCGTACTATTCATGGCTGAAAGGATATCGTTATAATGGATAGCATAGTTACTAAGGACTGTGTTGTTTGCTTGGTTTGTGGGTAGCAGTAGGTTTCTGGTGGTGTTTTCAACTGTAAAAACAGACGCAAAGTAATCGTTAAGAATGTTTGCCATTTCGACCTCATTTTCTGTGTGTTTGCCATTGTTCGTTTCTCGTTTCGAGGCAAAGAGGGAAGAGAAGAAAGGTGGTGAGTAAGAAAAGAAAGAGGAGGCAAAGACATAAAGCAAAAGGAGGAGATGGAGAGTGAAGAAGAGAAACGAATGGGAACCACAGAAAGAAGAGAAGAGAGAAGGAGAAAAGAGAGGAGGGAAAAAGAGGTAGACAATGACGAAGAGAGAGGAATGGAAAACGGAAGACACAGTAATAGGGAAGTGGAGAGGAAAGAAGAGGAAGAAGAGGCGAAGAGAGGAGGGTTGAAAATAGAGCTTAAAAAAAAAAAAAAAAAAAAAAAAGAGAGAGGGCATAGAAGACTGAGGAAATACTAGAGGAGAGAGAGAGAGAGAGAGAGAGATAAGGGGGAGGGGACAGGGAGAGAGTAACAAAGCTAATGGGAGCAGAGGGAAGAATGCGAGAATCTTGGGAGAGAAGGTCTGAGGGAGAAAACAGGAGAGAGGGAGAGAGACAGAACAAAGGGAGAGGGAGAAAACATGAAGGCGAAAGAAAACAGGAGAGAGGGAGAGAGACAGAACAAAGGGAGAGGGAGAAAACATGAAGGCGAAAGAAAACAGGAGAGAGGGAAGGATATGGATAAAGGAGGACGGGATGGAGACGCAAAGAGGGGGGTAGGGAGGGAGGATAGCAGATTAAGTTGGAATGATCGACGGGAAGCAGGAAAAGGCAGGGGATAGGTAGGTAGGTAGGTGGGTAGGTAAGTACATACGTAGGTGAATGAGTAGGCAGGTAAATAGGTAAGTAGGCAGGTAAATAGGGGAAGGAGGGAGAGACAGAAAGGAAGAAATATTGGGGAGGGTGGAGAGAAGTAGGAAAGAGGGAAGCAGGAAGGAATGCAGAGGATGGGAAGGAAAGCTGAAAAGTAGACAAGGAGTGAATCACTCAGGAATACAGAAGAGAAAGAAGAGACGGGAGGAAAGGAGGAAGTGAGCAGGGAGTGAGGTATGAAGAATGTGAATCAGAAATGAACGCAGGAGGAAGGAGAGAGGGAGGAGGAATGCATGAAGGGGGAGAGAGGGAGGAAGAATACAGGAGGAGGGAAAGAGGGAGGAGGAATACAGGAGGAGGGATAGCGGGAAGAGGAATGCAGAAGGGTTAGGGAGGGAGAGGGGAACGTAGGGAAGGAAGAAGGGGGGAATGAAGGAAGGGAGAATAACATAGGAACAGGAAATGTATGTGTAGGATAAAAGAACAAGACTGACAGGAGTGAAAGAAGGACGGGAAGAAAAGGATAAAGATGGAAGAACGAATAACAGGATAATGATGATGATGATGATGATGATCATGAGAGAGAGAGAGAGAGAGAGAGACTGACAACCACACCCTAGATAAGACAGAGACAGATAGACTCACAGATAAAGACAGACAGATAGATAGATACAAGTATATCTAGCTTTCTATTGCCAGACGCCTTAATCCCTTATACGGGGTGGCCACAAACAAATCGCCTCCATGTCACCCTGTTCCCCGCCTTTTCACTGACCTGCTCCCAATTCACAAACCCCTCTCTCATATACCTCTCCACTCCATCCCTCCATCTTATCCCTGGCCTTCCCCTCCCTCTCACCCCCTCCACGTCACTCACATACACTCTCCTCGTCAGTCTCTCATTCTCCATTCTCTCTACATGGCCAAACCACCTCAGTGTGTTTCTCCTAACGCTTCCTCTTACATCCACATCCACACCACAACGCTCCTTTACACCCTCATTTGTCAATCTGTCACCTCATGTGACTCCACAGGCTCCTCTCAACTCATTTCCACTGCTGTCACTCTTGACCTGTGTCCCTCCAACAACGTTCAAGCTTCACTTCCATACGTTAGAGTTGGTATCACAACACTGTCATGTAATAACTTTTTCACTTCCATGCTCACTTCCCTGTTTCTTATCACTGCCCTCAAGGAACCAGCAACTTTACTTCCCTGTTGTACCCTTTCAATCACTTCACCCTCTAAACTTCCATCCATACTCATCACACTACCCAAGTTCTTAAACATACTCACATTTTCCATTTCCTCATCATCCAACCTCACTGTACATTCACTGACTTCACCTCTCTCGAAGACCAAAACTTTACTCTTCCCTACATTCACCTTTAGATTCCGTTTCTTACACACACTCCCAAACTCATCCACCAAGCCTTGCATCTCCCCTTCATCTTCATTTAACAACACAGTATTATCTGAAAACAACAGTACAGGGAGTTTCCAAACACTGCCCTCTCTCATTAGGGCCACTCCAACATCCACTGCCCTACTTTGTATCTTTTTAAAAACCCCATCCATATACAGACTGAATGACCAATGGAGACATGACACATCCCTGCTTCAACCCAACCTTCAAATAGAAAAACTCACTCAGTTCACTATCCACACGCACTGCAGCCTTTGCACCCTCATACATACTCTTCACAGCATTCAACAACTTTCCATCTACTCCATATTTTCTTAATACTTTCCACAATCCTTGTCTATCCACCCTGTCATATGTTTTCTCCAAATCCATGAAGACCGCATACAACTTCTTTCCCTTCTCTAGAAACTTTTCCACTAAAGATCTAAGAATGAATGTCTGATCTACACAACCTCTTCCCTTCCTAAAGCCTCACTTTTCTTCTCCAACTAATTCCTCTGTTATTTCCCTAACTCTGTCAATAAGTATCCTACCGTATACTTTTCCTATTACATTAAGAAGACATATGCCCCTATGGTTACCACACACTTCTTTTTCCCCTTTCCCTTTGTACAAGGGAATAATTATACCCGACTTCCAATCCTCTGCGACTCTCCTTTCCTCCCAGGCCAATCTGCACATCTTCCACATCCATTCTACTACTATCTCTCCCCCAAGCTTCAGCATTTCACCACACACTCCATCAATTCCTGGGGCTTTCCCCATTTTGACTTTCTTCATTGCTTCCACAATTTCCATCATACTGATTTCTTCCTGTCTTCTCACCTCCCTCCTTCTCCCAGCCATTCCCCAGCCACTTATATTCGCATTACTTTCATTCTCTATGTTCAACAATTCGTTAAAGTGTTCTCTCCATCTGCTCACTTTTTCTTCCGTCTCAACTAGTAATCTGCCATTTTTACCTTTCACTCCCTTACTAACTTCATTGCCATCCTGCCTGACTCTTTTTGCCTCTTTCCAGAACATTTTCTTACAGTCCCTCCACTTGACACTCAAATTCCTTCCAAATTCCTCAGCCACTTTCTTCTTACTCTCTCTTACCAATCTTTTCACCTCTCTCTTCCTGTCTTCCTTCTCTCAACTTCATCCACCCCCCTATTTTCATCCATTCATTATATGCTTTTTTCTTTTGTGCAACAGCCTGTCTCACTTCTTCATTCCACCATGCCGGAATGAAGAGGTGAGACATATACAAGTCGGTACAGATAAATATACAGACAAAGATACATAGATAAATATATATGATGGGATAACTGATGCATGGTTCATTTAGCTCAGTGCACTGATGATAAGCTTGGCCTACTGTTGTGTTTAGCTTTTTCTTGTTTCTGGATCCAGCCCACCATAGTCTGTAACTGTGAGGAGGAGGAGGAGGAGGAGGAGGAGGAGGAGGAGGAGGAAAAAAGTAGAGGAGAAAAGCAGAAAAACAAAATAAAGCAAGCACAACTCTCACGAATCTTACCTTATCTCAACACAGGTAACAAGTCAATTAAATCAAGGTAAGGTGGCGTTGAGATAGGTAGGCAAAGCTTTATTCTAATTTCCTGAGGGTTAAGGTGGGCGTAGGTGTCCATTATGTGGAATTAAGGCAATGCAATTCTGCTCATTATTCTCCGTAATAGCCTTAAGTTTTTGAGTAATGAGGCAGAAGGAAGAAGGGTGAGAGAGAGAGAGAGAGAGAGAGAGAGAGAGAGAGAGAGAGAGAGAGAGAGATTTCTCTATGTTACGAAGCAAGTAAATTGGGGAGAAAACGGAGAGAGAAAAAAAGAAAGCAGAGAAAAGGACAAGGGAGCAAGAAGGTTGAGAGAGAAGAGAGAACTGGAAACAGAATCGAAGTGAGGAAGAGGTAAAAGTAGAGAGAGAGAGAGAGAGAGAGAGAGAGGGAGGGAGAGAGGGGGGGAGGGAGAGAGGGGGGAGGGAGGGAGAAATTGGCTAGAGTAAACGAAGGAACACAGAGACGGTAAGGAAGAATTGCACATAAATAGATATATCGTAAATTGTTGATCAATTGAGTAGTTATAAGGAAGAGAGAAACAGAATGGTAAAAAAGAACTAGACATATAGTAAATGAGAATTGGATTGAGTTGGGATAAGGAAAACAGAAGTAGATAGACGGAAACGAAGAAACAGGCAGATTGTAAGTAGGAGGTGAAAGGTGAAGAGACGAGGGTGACAGACACAGACAAATCAAGACAAAAAAACAGAAAGATGAAGTACAGATGAGGAAGATAGAATGTGACAGATGGCAAAGATAAATATTTAAGTAGGCAGCAGGACACAGAATGGAGGCAGCGAGAGCGAAGACAGACACACGGAAACCAGGAGAATAGATACCGGTAATATGTGTAAGGGGAAGAGGGAGGGAGGCACAAGGGGATACAGACATAGAGGCAGAGACAGGATTAAAGAGCCGATATGACAGATGACGATACAAAGCATAAACGGGTACGTATCTGTCTATAAATGCATACATACATATGTACATACGTGTGTGTGTGTGTGTGTGTGTGAAACAAACGGGGTACTAAGTATGACAGAGGAAGCAAAGAGACCTAATGAGGCAAATTCAGAAAGACAGACAGATACTAAAGGATGAAAAGACAGAAAAACACAAATCAAGACACAGAAACAGACATCCAAACATACACCAGATGCAGAGACAGAGACATGGAAATCAGAGAGACAAGCACACAAACAAGCACATAGACAAGTACAAACGAAAACACGTATTTAAAGAAACAGGAAGACGTCCTGGCAACGAATGACAAAACATGAAAACCGATAAACATACAAAAACACAGAGAGGAACTGAAAAAGTGAGCGAAATATACAGTAAGAGAAAAATACTGAGAGACAAACATACAGAGTCCAAAAGATACCAACAGTTAAGCCTTCGAGTACAGACACAATCAAACCTACACAAAAAGAGATAAACCAAACATAATGAAGAGAAACAGAGGCATAAAGGATTAAAGTGACCAACAAAAATAACAACAACTAGATGACCGCAAGAGTGATCAAGGACAAGTTTGATTAGAAAAACTTCCCGCGGCCATTGTCTACTAGAAGCCAAGCTATAAAGGGACCTTGAGGTAAAGGTCAACTGATCTTGTGCATGTCACTTCAGGTCATCACAGTCTGTAAGGCCACCAAGTTTGGTGGCTCTAGCTTTAATCCTTAATGGAAAATTTGGTGACATCCGGAATATTCGGAAAAGTCCTAATTTTCTACCCTTGGCAATCTTAGAGAATGAGTAATCGACTGGAACCATACTACTTTCCCTACTGCGTTCGCCAAAGCCTGTATTGTAGTAAAATTTCAGCTTCCCAGCTTGAACAATTCTTGATACAGCGTGGCTGACTCACTTTCCTGTGTTCCAGATAATATGCGGTGATCCGGCTGACGGATTCCCACAATATTTGGCAAAAAGACGCGGACAACTGTCCAACTAAGCTGGCTATGTTTGAAGCCTCTAGGCCAAATAGGCTTTGAACTATTGTAATTTAAAACTAAGTAATAATAATTTTAATAATGATAGTGATAATAATAATAACAACCAGAATGGCACTCAGTACAGCGCATACATCCAAGGCTCAACATGCATTTCCTTTTAATTCAGTGAAGTCTAATCCAATATAAAACTCATAACCCTTTAAGTTGTAACACCATAATTTTAAACTACCCATGACCCTTAATCATAATTTTTAACTCACTGTACAGCCAACAAAACAGTGCATATCATTTCATAATCTGCATTATGGAAGAATAATAGGTTGATACAAACTGTACACATTTGTGGATACTAACATCCCAAATATGCCTGATTATTTTTATCAAGATCCATGCAATATTCACTGAAAAATTTACGAAAATGTCGCAAAACGCCCTATCTCGCAATGTTAAAGAAAGTGAAATAAAATCCTGATTCCGCACGTTTATCCGGATCAGCACCAAAATTTAATGGAGTCTATTCTGGGCCAAGGCCCATTATTCTACCAAGTTTCGTGGAAATCCGTCAGAGAATAAATGTGTAATCTTGCTCGCAAACCAAGCAACCAACAAACAAACAAACAAACCGACAGAGGTGAAAACATAACCTCCTTGGCGATGGTAGTAATATCGGTAGTAATAATAATAATGATGATGATAATAATAACAATAATAATAATACTAATAATGATGATTTATTTTTATTATTTTTTTATGTGTCCGACTCTGGGTATAGGCTTCACAGACTGCTCCCAAGGCCCAGTAGTCCTCCTACATACCAAGCACCTCTACATGTCACCACTTTGGCGCTAACACCCACCGTCCATGTTGAATACGTGCTAGGGCTGTCTCATACAGGACTGGTGTATTGGTATTAGCGGAGGTATTTTTACGACATGTCGGCAGGTCTTCTGGTAGATTAGTAAAGTCTGTTGATGATGATGATGATGATAATAATAATAATAATAATAATAATAATAATAATAATAACTAGAATTGCACTCAGTAGAGCGCATACTTCCGCCAACGCCCTATCTCGCAGTGTTAAAGAAAGTGAAAAAAAAAAAAAAAAAATCCTGGATCTGCACCTTTATCCGGATCCGCACCAAAATTTAATGGAATGTATTCTGGGCCAAGGCCCATTCTTCCACCAAGTTTCGTGGAAATCAATCAAATAGTTTTTGTGTAATCTTGCTCACAAACCAACCAACCAACAAATGAACGGGGGTGAAAACATAACCTCCTTGGCGGAGGTAATAATAATAGTAATGATAATAATAATAATAATAATAATAATAATAATAATTAATAATAATAATAATGATAATATTGACGAGAATAAAATAACATCCCACAGGGATGTGGGCAGTTTTAATTATGAACAGAAACAGACCAAAACACATACAGTAACAAAAAGACAGACCCTTACAGAGAGACAGAAAAAAAAAAGACAATGAGGCAGACAAAAAGACAGACTATCTAACACACGGAAAGATACAAACAAGTAGATAATTAAAGATAAGCATAAAAACACATAAAAATGGCGCACATACCACGTAAAATGCATAAAGATATCACAGAAATACAGGTTGAATCAGACAGACAGGAAAACAGATTGACAGGTACACAAAATAGAAAACTAAAACATGTATAGAAACTAAAATGCAATCTGAGAGCGCATACCTCCAACAGCGCCAATCAAATATAATATTGCTGCAGTAATTCCCTACCAGACGAATACTTTTACGATATCACATAGTCGGTTAATTCTACGGTCTTCGTCTGCTCTGTTGCGCAGTTTCAAAGAGCGCATACCTCCGCCGACGCCAATAAAATGTATAATTTTTTCTTGCACACGGATGCAGAACCACCTCAGACTTTAATCAGCTCTTCCCTGACCCAGTGGCCACCTGTCCACCAGATTTAATAGAATTTCACTAACATTTTTTATTTTTTTTTTTAGATATTTTGTATATACACAAACAACCAAACAGACACGAGTGAATACATAACCTTCTCCAATAGAATGAGACAGACAAGAAAGTAGAGAGAGAGAGAGAGAGAGAGAGAATTACCAGACATACAGACAGAGCAAGAGACAGACTGACAGGTATAGAAACAGACACAAAATCAGACAAACAATCAGACAGACAGACAGAGGGACTTTAGATCATGGTGAAAGAGGATGAAGAGAGAACGGCACTCCAGGAACACTTGGGTGGAGGTGGAGGTGACAGAGAGAGAGAGAGAGAGAGAGAGTCCATTATGTGATAGTGATGCACATCCATTTGTCAATCTGTCTATCTATCTAAATCTAACAGCCCATCTATATTTTTTCCATTCGTCTGTTTGACGGTCTGTCCGTATGTTCGTGTCTGTCCATCAGTTAATCAGTATATCTTTCTATCAATCTATCCGGTTTTCTCTTTGATATGTCCCTTCATGTCTAACTAAACATAATCCTAGGTATTTGTTTATTAACCTGAACAAACTACCCAATCAACCAAACAAATAGTCTTTTCTATCTAACTTAGATAACCGATCTAACTGCCCAGCCGTCTGTCGATCAATCAAAATATCAATCAGTCTGTCTAATGTCTTCCTCTCTACCTACGACTTTTTCTGTCTATCCGGCTGTGTGTCTGTCTGTCCCTCTGACCAGCCGCTTCTTTCCCTAGGTAATAGTGTTTTCAGCATTTATTTCCGTGTATACCTGAGTCTGTTTATTTGCCTATCTTTCCATCTACTTACATATCTATCTATCTATCTGTCTATCTATTTTTTTCGTGTGGAAGTTTCTTCGCCCGTCTATCTATCTTGCTCTATCAGTCGCGTTACTTGTTTGCCTATCCTGTTCATTTGTCTCTTTTCGTTATATCTCCCAGCATACACACTCTCCTCATTTCTGTCTTGTTCGTCTCTCTGTAAAGAACCACATTCCTGCCTTCATTACCTACCGGTGTAAGAAAACATTATATATCAGTGAAATATCGTTATACCATTACAACCAGCCATCAATTAACCAACCAGTCTATCTAGTTATCTATCTATTCATCTGTCTATGGCACACCTATCTATTTGTCTGTTTGTCCAATTGTCTGTCTATCTAACTTTCTATCTACTTACCTATCTATCTCTCTGCCTATAGTCGTCAACCAGGGCGTCCCTTTAATGATTACTGACCACATGACACACATCATTCTATCTATCTATCTATCTATCTATCCATGTGTCTATCTATCTATCGTCTGTCTGTCTGTCTGTCTGCACGTCTAGTCATTTTTTTCCATGCTCTCGCTCCTCTTCCTGAGGCTTGTTGCCTCGGCCAAGCTATCTTTCTGGTCTGATTGGCCTGATTATTACTAAACATATTCCTGTACCCGTTATCTCCACACACCATGCTGTTATTTTCGATTTTGGCCTTGTTAATGATTCTGTAATAATAATAATAATAGTAATAATAATAATAATAACCTGGGTTCCAAAGTAACAAAAGGCCTGCGCGGATGGCATGTATTCTATTGGGTTTACAATGTGGTTACTGTACGGGGAGAATTTCATTTCAGACGTGCTCTCTACTCTGCTTCGTGATTCTGTACATATGAGTTACAAATAAAAACAAACACAGGTACTACATTTACGTATAAGAAACAAACCTCGAAAAATGTAACAGATTTGCTCGTAGATGTTTCCTCTCTAGTTTATCACTGCATCTATTTACCTGGTGACTATCTGTCTGTCTGTCTATCTGTCTAACCAGTATTCAGTCCGAGAGTGCCTTTAATGGTTTCTGATGGAGACCTAACACCGATCTATCTCTTTATCTGTCTGCCTGTCCGTATCCATTTATCCGATCTCTCTCTCTCTCTCTCTCTCTCTCTCTCTCTCTCTCTCCACCAGCCACCTATCACCTAATCACCAGTCAACTACCAGTCCATCTGTGTATCCTTACATCTATCTGTGTATCTATCTAGTTTCCTTGCTGCCTTCCTCCTTACCATATTCATTCATCTGTTCATGTATGTATGTATAAATGAATGTATAATGTGTGTATGTGTCTAGTTACATACTATAATACATAATACTCTCACGACCCCACACTCTCTCGCTATCTCTGTCTACGGTACATAACATCTGCGGTATTTACCTGGCTCTGTCTATTAGTCTGTCTATTTATCCCTGTAATGGTTTATGACGGAGGCTCCATACTCATCTGTCTATCTCCGTGTCTAGCTCTGTATCTATCTATCTATCTATCTATCTATTATACCGAGTATCTGTTTACAGCCATTTATATACTCTCTCTCTCTCTCTCTCTCTCTCTCTCTCTCTCTCTCTCTCTCTCTCTCTCTCTCTTATATACTCTCTCTCTCTCTCTCTCTCTCTCTCTCTCTCTCTCTCTCTCTCTCTCTCTCTCTCTCTCTCTCTCTCTCTCTCTCTCTCCATTATCCTATTCATCTGCTACTCCAGTTACCCATTTGCGTATGTATGTATGTATGTATGAATGTATATATCAATGAAAGCTTTGTGTGTGTGTGTGTGTGTGTGTGTGTGTGTGTGTGTGTGTGTGTGTGTGTGTGTGTGTGTGTGTGTGTGTGTGTGACATCATAACAGGCCACCAGGGGCAAAGGTCTGTCAACTACCGATAATTAGTGTGGCCTACGTAGCCTGGCCTCAGGTCCCTACACCTGGCAAAGGGTAATAAGACAGCGTATGATCTTTTCTTATAAACTTGAGTACCATAGGGTTTATAAGAGGAAGAAAGTGAGGGTGGAGGAAAGAAAGTGCAACGTGGTGAAGATGTAGTAGTGGGTAAGTAGATCCAGAGAGAGAGAGAGAGAGAGCAAAAAAATATGAGAGTATGAGTGGTATTTTAAGTGGCTTTGGAAAATTTTCAACGCCTCCTTTTCAGCAACCTATTCCCACCTTTACACGTGGCTCTCCCAATGAATGTCACTGATGCAAACTGTTAGTCCTGGTGCTACACAAATGGCATATGAGAGTATGTTAAGGTGTAATGTGAAAAAAAAAAAAAAAAAAGCATCATGGAAACATTACTACACAGCCTCCCATGTCAGGCAGAATATA
Source organism: Coenobita brevimanus (assembly GCF_032717465.1). Taxonomy (NCBI): domain Eukaryota; kingdom Metazoa; phylum Arthropoda; class Malacostraca; order Decapoda; family Coenobitidae; genus Coenobita; species Coenobita brevimanus. The sequence goes on along the minus strand of NC_136976.1, from coordinate 35,015,414 downwards.
GACAGACAGACAGACAAACAGGTAGACAGGAAAACAGACAGACAGACAGACAAACGGTCAGTGACAAAGACAGATAGATAGATAGACAGATAGATGGACGGACAGATGGATAGGATAGATTGATAGTTAGACTGGTAGACAGATAGACAGATAGATAGTTAAACTGCAAACTGAACTAAAAAACCTGAAGTAAGAGATAAGGGAGCAGAGTAGGCAGGCGTACGAGGGGCGTGAAAAAGAATGAGGCAGGAATATGGCCGTCAAATGTATGAAGGTGCAGTACTTTGTGGAGTATGTAGTATGAAGGTGCAGTGGTGTGTGAAGTATGTAGTATTAAGGTACAGTAGTGTGTGGAGTTTTTAGTCTGAAGGTACAGTGATGTATAGTGTATGTAGTATGAAGGTGTAGTGGTGTATACAGTAGAGTATGTAGTATGAAGGTGTAGTGGTGCGTGGAATATGTAGTATGAAGGTACAGTGGTGTGTAGAGTATGTTATATGAACGTACAGTGGTGTGTGAAGAATGTAGGATGAAGGTGTAGTGGTGTGTGAAGTATGTAGTAGTATGAAGGTACAGTGGTGTGTGAAGAATGTAGTATGAAGGTACAGTGGTGTGTGCATATAGTATGAAGGTCCAGTGGTGTGTGGAGTATGTAGTATGCAGGTGTAGTGGTGTGTGAAGAATGTAGTATGAAGGTGCAGTGGTGTGTGAAGTATGTAGTATGAAGTTGCAGTGGTGTGTGAAAAATGTAGTATGAAGGTCCAGTAATGTATGAAGTATATAGTATGAAGGTGCGGTGGTATGTGAAGAATGTAGAGGTAAGAGGCGTGGCTTCTGAATTCTAGGGACTGGAAAATGGGAGTAAGAGTCGGAAAGAAACTGCCATAAAATCCTGTATGTGGGGTAAAATGTTTTAACAGGGTGAGAAACGACACTAGGAAAGAAGGAAGCAGACGTTCAGTAATAGGAAACGTAGATCAGGGTGAAGAGAAACTGATTAAGATGTACCGTAAGCATTGGAAGTGGAGAGATTAAGGAAGAGGGAAGACACGAAGAAAGAATTTTAGAGACGAATATGTAACAGTGAAAACTGGAATGATGTTGATTGTAGACGACTACATACACAGACTGAAAAATGACTGAATGAGATTGGTTTGTTCTCTTTCCAGCCGCTGCCTCCGGTTGAGTGAGTTAACAGCAGGTATGCATTAATGAAAGTACTTGGAAATAGACGTCCACTCTGAAGATGTGGAACGTGTCCGAGCTCGTACGGTGCGAATTTTGACACGTACTAGCAAGGTTGGCATTGATTAAATCAAATTGATGTAATCATGTAATTAAATCGTTTATTACTTTGCTAAAAGAATCATGATTTTTATTTATTTTTTATTGTTTATCTAAAAGTTAACAAAAATAAAATCAGAAGGTTTATAGAAGTTGTGTATAACTTTGTGTTGGCATTCATTTATTCAGATACTTGAGCATTAAGTTAGCAGATTTGGAGGAATGGTCTATCTATTTATCTATAGCCCGATGCCCTAATCCCGCAAAGGGTTGCCGCAGACAAAACGCCTCCAAGTCGCTCTGTCACCCACCATTTGACTACCCTCCCCGCAACTCACTCCCTCCTCCCTCATATACCTCTCAACTCCATCCCTTCACCTCATCCTCGGTCTTCCTTTCCCTCTCCCTCCCTCCACCTCACCTACATACACCCTCTTAGTCAGTCTTTCATTCTCCATTCTCTCCACATGTCCAAACCACCTCAATGTATTTCTCCTAATCTTCTCAACCACATCCACATCCACATCCACCCCACAACGTTCCTTCACTTCTTCATTCGTCAACCTGTCCCTCCATGTCACTCCACATGCTCCTTTCAAGTAACTCATTTCCACTGCTCTCACTCTTGACTTGTTCCCCTCTTGCAAGGTCCATGCCTCGCTTCCATACGTCAGGGTAGGGATCACAATACTATCATGCAGTGACTTCTTAACTTCCATACTCACCTCCCTATTTCTCATCACTGCTTTCAGTGAACCAACAACCTTCCTTCCCTGCTGTACCCTTTCACGCACTTCATCCCCCAAAGTTCCATCCTTACTCATCACACTACCCAAGTACTTGAATTCACTCACATTCTCCATTTCCTCGCCATCCAACCTCACCGTGCATTCTGTGACTTCATTCCTCTCAAACACCATAACTTTACTCTTGTTTACATTAACTTTCAGATTCCTCTTCCTACACACTGTCCCAAGTTCATTCACCAAACCTTGCAACTCCAATTCATCTTCACTCAACAATACTTTATCATCAGCAAACAACAACACCGGAATCTTCCAAATCTCACCCTCATTCATTAGAGCCACCCCCACATCCACTGCCCTACCTTGCACCTCCTTTACAACCCCATCCATGTATATATTAAACAGCCATGGAGACATCACACAACCCTGTTTCAGTCCCACACTGAGATAAAAAAACTCACTCAGCTCTCCATCCACTCGCACCGTAGCCCTAGCTCCTTCGTACATACTCTTCACAGCACTCAGTAATTTCCCCTCCACTCCATATATTCTCAATACCTTCCACATACCTTGTCTATCTATTCTGTCATAAGCTTTTTCCAAGTCCATGAAGGCAGCATACACTTTCTTTCCCTTCTCTAGATACGTCTCCACTAAACATCTTAGAACAAATATCTGATCTACACACCCTTTTCCCTTCCTAAGTCCCCCTTTTTCTTTTCCAACTAGCTCCTCTGTCATATGCCTAACCCTATCAATGAGTATTCTACCATATATTTTTCCAGTCACACTAAGAAGGCAAATATCCCTATGGTTACCACATACTTCTCTCTCCCTTTTTCCTTTGTATAAAGGAACAATTATACCTGATTTCCAGTCCTCTGGAACCCTTCCCTCTTCCCAAGCCAATCTACATAACTTCCATATCCACTCCACTACAATCTCACCCTCGTACCTCAGCATTTCACCACACACTCCATCAATTCCTGGGGCCTTTCCCATCTTGATCTTCTTCATTGCTTCCACTATTTCCGCCCTACTGATCTCTTCCTTCGTCCTCTCATCTCTCCTTCTCCCAGCCATTCCCTAACCACTTATACTCGCACTGCTCTCACTCACTACATTCAACAAATCCTCAAAGTGCTCCTTCAATCTCCTCAATTTCTCTCTCTTCTCCATCAACAATCTATTATTCCTATCTTTCACTCCCCTGCTCTTACCCCTTTCACACTGCCTTACTTTCTTTACCTCATTCCAAAACAATTTCTTACTCTCCCTCCATTTCACACTCAGATTCCTCCCAAACTCTTCATCCACTTTCTTCTCACTCTCCTTCACTAATCTCTCTCTGAGGGAATGATGCCATTAGAAATTGCTACATTGTGTGACAAAAAATATTTTTAAATTTGTGTAACGAAGTATTGAAAATATTTGTACATCTGCAGTAATGAGCCATCAATCAAAAACCAAAGCCATAAGACTAGGTCGGCTATGGTTGGTCACTTAAGGCCATGTCATAATAATATCAGCTTAAGAGTTTCTGTGTGGTGAAATAATCAGCTTTGGAATAGGCTGTCTTGATTACCACTGGCAACTCAGCCTTAACCAGCAGTGTACAGACAGGGCTTGAACAGGTATGTATCTGGATTCTGGGCAGTGGCTTTCAGCCTGAACCATCAGTGGATAGAGAGGACGTGAAGTTAACAGTATTCAGATACTGCTCTAGAAATATTATCTATATAATAAACAGAAAAATCAAATAAATACAAAATGAAATAAATCGAATTAATCATGATTTTTTTTTTAATCAAAATAATCACCAACCCTGCTAATACTGTTGAAGATCTTCCCAAATCGCGATAGTAGCCCACAGAGATCTCCCCAAGTGGTGAGGATGCTTTTTAACACTCCAACCTGTGCCACAGTAGTATAGGCTATAGAGATCTCCCCAGACGGTGAGGGATCCTTTTTTACACTCTAACCTGTGCCACAGTAGCATATAGACAATTCCCCAGACGGTGAGGGATACTGTTTTACACCCTAACCTGTGCCACAGTAGCATATAGAGATCTCCCCAGACGGTGAGGGATCCTTTTTTACACTCTAACCTGTACTACAGTAGCATATAGAGATCTCCCCAGACGGTGAGGGGTACTTTTTAACACTCCAACCTGTACTACAGCAGCATATAGAGATCTCCCAAAGTGGTGAGGGGTACTTTTTAACACTCCAACCTGTACTACAGTAGCATATAGACATCTCCCCAGATGGTGAGGGGTACTTTTTTACAGTCCAAGCTGGACATTTCTTTACACTTTTAAGTGAATTTTGGCTGAAGTAAGTTGTCCTCGATCACGTTCAGACAAATAAAAAATATTGAACAAGATAATAAATCATAATGATGATAACAATAATAATAATAATAATAATAATAACAAAAATAATAATAATGATGATAATAAAAAATAAATAAATAAATAAATAAATAACCTACATGATTCATACAGACATTATGTAGGACACATCACGGTGCTTAAATTTACGACAGGGGGGATACTCGTATATATGTTTCCCAGCTTGTTTACAAATGCGCCTTTTTATATCGATATTTATGCATGCTATTTCCCACCCAAACACACCCAAACCCATCCCATTTGCGTCACTCCACCCGCAACGACGCTTCATTAAATAACAAATTGTTGTCGGAATTTATAGGCAGCGTTTTTTGAGTCAAAACGTCAATTAACAAACACGAGAAAAATCGGGCGAGTGGGCGGGAGGTTGAGGGTGGGAGGGAGACGGGTTGGCATATACAAACGAGAGAGCGGTCCGTGTGTGCTGGATTGATTTGTGAGTCAGATGTATGGACATGTGTGAGGAGGGGTTGATAGATAGATAGACAGCTAGAGATAGATCAATAAATAGGTAGATAGACATAAATAAATAGATAGATAGACAGACAGAGAGACAGAGAAAGAGACAGATAACATAGAGGCGGCAGGCGTATGTTCTGACAGACATCAGACAGACACTGGCAGACGGAAGCAGATAGGTAACTACGTAAAAAGCAGACAGTTCGGTAGATAGATAGTTTGACTGGTAGATAAACAGGTTGGTACTAGGTCTGTTGGGGTTGATATATACGCAATTTCGTATTGGGTAGACAATATAGGGGAAAGTGTGTGTGTGTGTGTGTGTGTGTGTGTGTGTGTGTGTGCTGGGAGAAAGATAGATAATATAAAACGTAGTCAGAGGTAGATAATTGGTAGATAATGCTGTACTGGATCGTAGATAAGGACTGAACGATACTGGGCATATAATTTGGGAGCCAGGTGTTGGACTGGTTGTATGTTGTGCTAGACAGATGGTGGGATTGACTAACAGGTAGATACGTAGATATATATGAGGTAGATGATTGTATTGATTTAGTAAGTGAATGATTATCGTCGTCCCTGAGAGCGGTATCAGGACAAAAAACCTGGTAGCTAGCCAAGTGCAACACTCCCAGGCTGGGGACTCAACTAAAATTACACACAGTCCGGGCTTAGACAAATGTAACAGCTAAAATACAGTTAATTCCTCAGTAATAAAGGAAAACAATTCTATCCACTTAACCTCTGGATGTCAAGGAGACAAAAAAAAAAAAAAAAATGAAGAAGAAGAAGAGGGAAGCCGGATACTCTGTTCTTCTTAGAGAGTAAAAGTGACTGATGAAAGAAGGTAGAAGAAAGCCGGAGGAGAATTTCTACAAGGGTTATGCTGGGGTAGTAGAATATGCCTGAATGTAATGGCAATGAGAAAATGTGAAAAATGAATGACGTGTTTAATGAAAGAAACTATTTGGCCGACTATGTATGTTTATCGGAGACACGGACCACCGACAGAGGGTACGTACTCATCCCTGTTTGTGTCTGCCTATCTGTCTATTACAAGGATTAAAGGCGAACTAATGGAAGGATCATGATGGATATTTGTGGGACTAATCCGGTCGACAGTCTTTTAAATCTTTTAGTCCGGTGACGTCGGTTTATACTTACTATCACCAGACGATTCTGTTCAACTTAGGGCAGATCTCTAGTAGACAAAGGGTTAATGAAGACTTTATCAAAGTCCTCTAGTTTGAAAGGCTTCTCCTAAGCCAGCAAACTCATCTGTTGGTAGCCAGAGTAAAATGAAAAACACGTCCTTGTATTAAAGGGAATTAAAGGAATTTTTTTACCCTTTTTCTCCAACTTGGCCTGAAATCGCCATCTCTCCACCTTGATCACCGACTTGTAATGAGTTTAACACGAGAATATGACGGTAGTCATGAAGTAGTGCTGTGGAAAGGGTGCAGAGCCGTAGTAATGTCCATTTCTGTCACTGATCTCGTGCTATGTGAAATACGTTGCAACAGGACGAAAATCTAAGCCAAGTAAAGGTAAAATGACCTTAATACGAAAACCAGGATGAATACTTTTGGGGATGTTTCAGTTGGCAGAGAAGGTGGTTACTGGCAGTATGTCCTCCTAAATGCTTACTAATATTCACACTGTTAATTTACAATAACGAATAGTCCATGCTCTGACCACAAACAAACATGACCAGAACAACAGTCAGAATTTCACATGTATTACCCTCACTACAGACAGCGAGGGAAACTCTGAAGTAGTGACAGCAACTAAAACAGAGAAACAGTAAGGGAAGAAAAGGGAGAAACTGACAGATAGCAACAGATAATGTCAGGGAGATAGTGAATGATACTGAGAATGATGAATTGCGAGGTTGTAATAAATACTGAGATACTAAAGGAACTGTGAGGAAGACTGAGAGATGATGAGTTTGAAAAACTGAGGGACAATGTTAACATTGAGACAGGAAAGGAGCTGTGAGCGGGAGAGAGAGAGAGGATGTGAACTAGTAACAGCAGCAGAAAATCGTTTAACAGTGAAGGTCTGTGATTCTGTGAAATATAAAAGAAACGGGGGGGGGGGGGAGAATGAGACGCAGAAGGCCTATTCACTATCTGACACACGCCAAAGCTTCCCTTGTTGGCCGCTTTGCTGCACAGCGAGCCACAATAAACAAAATAGATAGGTTAGGTATTTATCAGTTCGTGTGTAACGCTTTACAATCAGAAGTGGCTCAGTTATGGAGACACGACATCCACAAGCTATGCGAGTGAAATGTCGTGAGAAAGAGCAAAACAGTAACACAATGAGAGAAGAGGTAGAGATACAACGAGAAAGTGAGAGAAACTGTGATAGGCATGAAAGACAAGAGGAACATATAGTGAGAAAGACAAAAAAGTGAAACAATGAGAGAACAGGTAAAGATACAAAAAACAGTGAGAGAAAGTGAGAGAAACTGTGATAGACATGAGTGACAGTGGGAACATGGAGCACTAGGAGGACTGCCCGCCATACTCGTAACAAGACTTCCCCAATACCACCACCGTCACATCCACACCATCCTGGAAACGCTACTGGAACACAGCCCATCCTGTAAAGGCTATTGGAACCTTGGTTATCCTGGAAATGGTAACTCCCTACTACTATGCTGGGGGAATAGTAGCCTTCATCGTCCTGGGATTCACATGAGGGTTTTATTATCGTTCTTAGATCTGTTTTTTATGGAATTTTAGTTCTGTTTTAAAGTTATTTGCTGTGAGGCTTAAGGAATGTTTCTGAGACTTTATAGGACAAATAATAACTAAGAGTCATTATTCTAAATTCCATGATAAGATTTCATTCAGCTGAGGGAAAATTCTGCCCGACAAAAGTTTAAGTGGATTTATTTGAGATTATAAGCCTGTTCATTGTAGTACTGAATTTATTGAAGGAAATTATCGTTTCAAGGAATGTATTGGAACAGTTGTAGTTGTAACTCCAGGTTAATCTGAATAAGAACTCAGTAGACTACAGGCTGAAGTTGCCCCCCTCCTGCAGTCCACCATCACCCGTGCAGGGGATAGAGAGGGAGCTGAGGGCTTTTGCAAAGCCAGTCAGAGATGCCTCCCAACTAAGTCAATGCCACCGAGCGAAGGCGTCCCTCTCCAGCACCAATGAGTGTACTTGGATAACACCACTCACTGCCATGAATTTATCCTGATGTATCTATATATCCTCTAGTACATTACTGACGCCAAAAATGTTGATATTAAAAAGACTGTGTTAGAGAAATAGGCAAAACATGTCGCAGGGGAGGAAGTGCTATAACCATTGATGCCAACATGAGTATAGTTCCATGGCCTGTGTTGTACTCTCGACAGAAACTGAATAGCGTTCTTCGGGTTCTTAATTCTCTGTCTGTCTGTCTATCTGTCTTTCTCCATATATATATATATATATATATATATATATATATATATATATATATATATATATATATATATATTTTATTCATTTCTTTTTTGTCACTAACTATACTTACGTATTTTAAATCCAACACATCAGTATCATTCTCCAGTTTCGTTTCGAAGTCAGTTTATCTACCTATGTCTGTCTATCTGCCTATCCGACCATATACCTATCCACCTATATATTTGTCTATGTACAATTTTCATACTTCTCGTCCCTCCACGTCTTGACTATCCCCAAAAACACCACCATGGCAGCCACGTCACTATGAACAGGACGTTGCTGCTGTAACGTGAATAACCTAGACACTGATCGTCCTGGCATTTATATGATATAATTTTGATACCCTGTTTAGACATACAGGGTGGTTCATATATACCGCTACTCTTCCACTTCGCCCTCTGATTTCTCCAGTTTTGTAGACACACACACACACACACACACACACACACACACACACACACACACACACACACACACACATTCTAGTACACCACCACCAAACTGAACCGTCCAGCAGTACATAACATACAGCAAAGTGTGTTTCTAGTGGGGCGCTATTTACGGACCATCCTGTTTTCTGTGTCAGATTTAAGGTTGCTTTTCAGTTTGATTTCTGTGGTGTTTCAGAAATGTTTCAGCGTGGATCTGTAAAAATTCTAAGCTTGTTCAATGTTCATGGTACGGTTGATGTATATAAAGAATTTTTTTTTTTCTCTCTCTCTCTCTCTCTCTCTCTCTCTCTCTCTCTCTCTCTCTCTCTCTCTCTCTCTCTCTCTCTCTCTCTCTCTCTCTGACCTACCCCTGCCTCACCCTGACCCATCCTGACCTCCCCTCACCCTTGCCGACCTCTGCTTCCCCTGTCTCCCCGTGACCCACCCCTGCCTCCCCCTGACCCACCCCTGCCTCCCCTTGACCCACCCATACCTTTCCCCTGTCTCTTCTGACCCACCCTATCTCTCCCCTACCGTAGCCTGGCTCACCTCTGCTTCTCCCCTGCCCCATCCTGAACCAACCTCCCTCATCCTGACCCTCTCCCGCCTCCTCTCTTTCTCTCCCTAACCCACCCCTGCTTCACAGTGACCCATCCCTGCCTCACTCTGACCCACTCGTGCCTTACCATGCCTCACATCTGCCTCTTTCTCCCCAACCCCTGCGTCTCCATGCCTCACCTTCCTACCTGCCCCTTTCTTTCTTCTTCTTACTTTGTCTCACACCTCGATCACTGTTGTTTGCCCAATCTCGCCCCACCGCTGGTACATCATGCTTCATTCTATCCTGCCTCAACATTCTTCATACTTTCTTTATTCTTCCTCATCTGTTTTCTCTCTCTCCTCCTGCATCACTCTACTTTCCCTGTCTGCCTCACACTCTCTCTGTCTCACCCATCTCATCAGCTTCACCCAGTTTCTCTCCGTCACTTTTGCTTACACCTCATTCATGACCAACTGTGCCTTACCTTCTTCACCTGCCTCATCCATCTCATCCATGCCTAACCCTACCTCACTTCTTTCACCAGCTTCACCTGCCACCGTGTCTAACCCTGCCCCTCCCTACCTATCTCATCCACGACTAACCTCATTTCCTTCAACAGCCTCACCCATCATCAACGCCTAGCTCTACCTCACTCTGCCTCTCCTTCTCCACCTGCATCACCCATTATTCATGCCTAACCCTGCCTCATTTTCTTCATCGGCCTCATCTATAATCCATGCCTAATCCTGCCTCATCCTGCATTATCTCCTCCTCTGCCTCGCCAGTCATCAGTGCCAAACACTGCCCCAACCTGCCGGATCTCCATCACCTGAATCACCCAGCATCCGAGCCTAACCCTGCCTCACCTTCTTTAACCTGCATCATCTATCTTCCCTGACCTCTGCCTTACCCTGTCCCACCTTACCTCAGCCCCATCGTCTACCTCACCTGCATCGCCTCGGTCTGTAATTACCTTTCGTGACAGGTAGACTGAGAGCCGGGAGGAGGAAGAGGAGGAGAAAGAAGAGATGAGGAGGAGGAGGAAGAGATGAGGAGGAGGAGGAAGATGAGTAGGAGGAGGAGGAAGAAGAGAAGATGAGCAGGAGAGAGGAGAATAGAAGAGATGAGATGGAGAGGGAATGAGAGGAAAGGAAGACAGGGAAGAGACACAAGACATCGATGGAGGGAGATGAATATGACAGAAGGAAGAAAACGACGGAGTAGGGGATATCGAACGAGAGAGAGAGAGAGAGAGAGACAGAGACAGAGACAGAGACAGAGACAGAGACAGAGACAGACAGACAGACGGCGGGATTAAGGCCAGGCAATGAGGAATGAAAGGAGGCTGAAGGACGGGTTTGTATTTGGGAGGCTGAAGGAGGAAGGAAAAAGGAGGAAGCTTAGTTAGAAATAAGAGTGGGGGCAGGGCAGGAGATCTGCTGTTAAACTGTCCAGCTTATAATAGATAGGTAGATAGATGGATAGATAAATAAATAGATAGGACTGATAGACATATAGTTGTGTGTGTGTGTGTGTGTGTGTGTGTGTGTGTGTGTAATTTCCTCTCTCTCTCTCTCTCTCTCTCTCTCTCTCTCTCTCTCTCTCTCTCTCTCTCTCTCTCTCTCTCTCTCTCTCTCTCTCTCTCTCTCTCTCTCTCTCTCTCTCTCTCTCGCCTCCCATGCCCTTTGGCCATTGGTGTGTGTAAAAAGAGTCAGGGAAGGAAAATATCATAGGCGTGGCCTGGTACTGACAACATCCTTTGGTTTGGTGAGAGACAGACAGACAGACAGACAGACAGACAGACAGACAGACAGAGAATGAATGAATGAAAGGAAAAACAGAGGACAGAACCAACAACAACCAAATAAAGACTGGAATATATAAACACCGGTAATGAATAACAAGACGAACTGACAGCCAGACAAACACACCGAGAGGAAACTGGGGCACAGAGAAACTCGTGTATGTATGAATCTGTGTTTTTTGTCAGTGTACATTTGTCTAAGTACATTATATATATATATATATATATATATATATATATATATATATATATATATATATATATATATATATTATTACCTCGCGCGGACGGAGTCCGACGAAATATTGTTTTTTGTTTGTCTGTTTCTTTGTTTGTTAGCAACATTACGGAAAAACGATTGAATGAAATTACATGCAACTTTCAGGGTATGTGGGCACTGGTACCCAAAGAAAATCATTAAATTTTGGAGGTAATCAATTAATCCTGAAAGGTCAAAATCAAGGTCACCGATTTTCAGAGAGCTATAATTTGAAAACAGTTGAAGATAGAGATATTTACTATTTGGAAAATACAGGAACTCGTAATATGAGCTTTCTTTTGGCACCAAGATTTTTGACCTTGAATGACCTTGAACGGTCAAACTCAAGATCACGGATATTCAGGGGGCTATAACTCGAAACTGGTTGGTGATAGAGAGATATTTACTAAAATCAACATATAGGAAATTCCATATGGGTTTTTTATTGGTACCTTGACCTTTGACCGTATGTGACTAAAATGTCAAACTCAAGATCACGGATATTCAGGCGGCTGTAACTCGAAACTCGTTGAAGAAAGATATTTACTATTACCAAAATATAAGAAGTTCCATATGGGCTTTCATTTGGCACCATGACCTTTGACCTTGAGTGACCTTGAAAGGTCAAATGCAAGATTACGGATTTTCAGAGGGCGTTAACTTGAAAACATTTGCTCCATTACCTTAGACTTTAACGCATTAACTCCCAGGGTTCCTGTGTGAGGGACTTTGCGGGAAGAGTACTAAGTGTACTGCCCTCCACCTGTCGGCTCATAGTCGCGAAGCTCATTGGTCCCTACCCCGGGGTTCCCTCCTCTATTAACTTTTGGAAATGCCCAGTTCCGTCCTATATTGAGGACGCTGGGCTCAAATTTGCTAGCTGTGCACTGACACTAAATGGCAGAAACGAGTCGATATTTAACAGCAATAAAATAACTGCTGTCCGGCGAGGTTAGTTGTGCCTGTCACCACCTGTAAATACAGTATGTGTATATCTGTGTATGAGTATGTATGTACATAAAATGTTGGTGCTTCACTGTATATGTATGTATAAATTTGTAATATTACTGTGTCCACAGGTAGTGTATATGCGCGTATGAGCATAATTATGTAAACACATGTGTTAGGATTTTAGTGTGTCTGTGTTTATCTGTTCATTTTCTATTTCCGTGTTTGAAGAAAAGCTTACTAAATGTGTATGCGTATTCATTACACGCTATTTCTCATTTTTATCTATTGCACACACACACACACACACACACACACACAAGATATATACAGTATACAATATATATATATATATATATATATATATTTTTTTTTTTTTTTTTTTTTTTTTTTTTTTTGACCGACTCTGGACATAGGCTTCACAGCCTGCTTTCAAGGCCCAGTAGTCCTCCTAAGTACCGCACACCTCTACATGTCACCACTTCGGCGCTAACACCCACCGTCCATACTGAATACATGCTAGGGCTGTCTCATACAGGACTGGTGTATTGGTATTAGCGGGGGTATTTTGACGACATGTCGGCGGGCCTTTTGGTAGATCAGTAAAGTCTGATTTTTCTGAAATTTATATATATATATATATATATATATATATATATATATATATATATATATATATATATATATATATATATATATATATATATATATATATACTGTATATATCATACATATTCATATACACGAGTGGATATATTCCAAATATTTTCCAGCCATCAGTAACATTTTTTTCACTTTTGTGACCTGTGGTTTGTTTCAGCACTGGTGGGCCTGTTTGTACCGCTCACCTTCAAGAATTTCTTCTTCTCTTATTTTGCCAGTGATAGGTTTATCAGGAATCAATGTTGTCTTCAGTTTATTCCTAGCTGTCTTTTGACTTTAAAAATTTCGTGAGGTTATTCGTCATATTGAAATTCCTTTGTCTTGTCTAAGATTATGAACGTGTCATCTGCAACTCTGTTATATTTGAGACATAATTTATTTATGTTTGTTCCTCTTTTTTTTTTCCGTCTGATCTTTCTGAAAACGCTTTCAAGATATGCTGTAAACCACTTTGTGAAATTATATAATAGGCTTACCCGTCTCTCATCTTAATTTTATGTGTCTTTATATTATTTTATTGTTGCATTATCCCAGAGCTGATCATGAGTGTGAAACGTAGAAACTGAAGACATCATTGGAAAATACAGTACACTGATGACCTCATGCTGAGTCGTGGAGAGCAGTGTTAGAAATCCTTATGAGAGGAAGGGATTGAATAAGAGATTAACTAGGATCAGTGACTCTTGATGGAGCAGAAATTGAGGACTGCACGACATATAACTGGGAAAGGAAAATGGATACAGTTCAGAGGCTGACAGACTTGACTGGACGAGATGGCAAGTGCAGCAGCAAACTCCCTGACAGGGGCTGGAGAAATGAGAACTAAAAGTTTGCAAGCAAAACATGACATAGCTTGGTACAGTAAAGAATTTATGGAGAAGGTTGGGGTGAGACTTTTATGGTAAGTGGACTTCTAGTTTGCAGATGATACTGCACTGGTGGCTGATTCAGAGGAGAGATTGAGACAGTTGGTAGAGGAGTTTGGAAGGGTGTGTGAAAGGAGGAAATTGAAAGTAAATGAGAATAAGAGTAAAGTGATGAAGTGTACGAGGTTGGTAGATGGTAGGGGGATGAATATAGCTTTGAATGGCGAGTTGCTTGAGGAGGTAGATTGTTTTAGATATCTAGGGTCACATGTTGCTGTGGATGGAAGAATAGATGCAGAATTGAAGTTTAGAATAAATGAAGTAGGAAAGGTGCTGGGAGGAATGAAAAAAGTGTTTAGATGTCGTTCGCTTAGAATGGATGTAAAGAGAAGGTTGTATGAGGGTGTTGTGGTACCGACTGCGTTATATGGGGCTGAAACATGGAATATGGGTGTAGCAGAGATGAAAAGTTTGAATGTAATGGAGATGAGGTATCTGAGGAATATGTGTGGAGTGACGCGTATGGATCGAGTGCGAAATGATGAAGTGCGAAGGAGAACTGTTGTTGTTCGGGAGATGGCTGGTAGAGTTGAGCAGAGGGTGTTGCGATGGTTTGGGCATATGGAGAGAATGGATAATGAGCGATTGGTGAAAAAGATAACTAGATCTGATGTGAGAGGTGTAAGGCTGAGAGGAAGACCACGAATAGGATGGATGTACAGTGTGAAGAGAGCACTGGATGCGAGAGGGATGTCTGTTGAGCAAGGAAGAGTGGCTGTGCGTGACAGAAATAAATGGAGAGAAATTGTGAATGAATAAGTGATGACGCAGCCCTGAGGGGATATTCTCCCGCATTTGGTCTGATCAGCTAGTCAGGTCAGGTGCGGGTAAGGGGATGGGTCTGTTATGATGTGGCAGGGGTAAACCAGCTCTGCTGTCGGGCCCTGCTGTGGATGTCACTGATTGCATTGCGCAGTTGACCCTTGTGCGGTGTGGTGCGGTGAGGATCTGTCCGTTCTCCCCTTGGGGCTAAAATGCGAATGAATGTGTTTGAATGGATGAGTAAATGGGGAGTGTGTCGTCCTGTCTCGGCTACCTCCCTTTCCTTGGGGGAAGCAGCCTAGGTATATATATATATATATATATATATATATATATATATATATATATATATTCATCCGGACCTCCTTTCCCACCTAAGGGCAGGGTGAGGAGTAGCAGTGTCCATATATATACAAATACTGTATATATATATATATATATATATATATATATATATATATATATATATTGTTACGGAACAGAGAAAGATAATGTACACTTTAAGTGAGAATACTAATAATCACTACTGTCCCGTAAAGGTCTAAGTTCAAAACAAAGAGTTAGGTAAAATTACAAGTTAAAGTTTAATGCTCAAACTAACAACAAAACATTCAGGACTCATAAGGATAATGTAATGCCAAAAAACAGGTTAAATATATGGTTAACTGCAATAGCCTCTATTAACACGATATTAGCATGAGTAAATTTATCTAAGTCAGCCCTGATAAAATGAAAATACACTGGGTAATGCTCAGTTAATGCAAGATAAATTATTACAGATACAAAATATTATCAAAAATGACTGACAAAAAGAACCTTACATGAATCACAAAAACCCCACTAGGCCTACAAATTAACACCTTACGCTATACAGTACAAGAACAAAATGTAATAACACTCATACTCAAATTACACAGCTGCTAGATGGTTGGAGACTTCCTGAGCACTCACAATAATAACTGTACAGGGGAGGACAGAGATGTGAACAAAATGAGTAGATCTAAGTGGCAATAATGTAGAGACTGAGCTCATTATATAGAGGCCAGCAGAGCTTGATACAACTTGTAAGAAGGACGCGCAAATGAAGCCATAGGGGACAAAGAGCTGACAATCCTACTCTGAACAACAGAAAGGATGACTTACTCTACTATAACGGTAGAAGGGGGGAACTGAGGCAGAACACGCTCATGATCAAACATGCAGCATACTGTGCGTTAAAATTACACAGAGGATGATGAAATCATAGGCTATGTAACACCTCCCCACAAAGAAAAAAGAAATTTACAAAGGAAATTTCTTATTGCTCTAAAACAATCTGTCTAAAGTCTAGATAAGCAATCTGCAATAACATTTTCTTTCCCCTTGACATGTTGTATGTCTAATGAATACTCCTGAAGAAGTAGACTCCATCTTGTCAATCTCTGATTTTTATCTTTAAACTTACTAAGGAATTTCAGTGGGTTATGATCGGTATAAATGACTATGGGGTCAAAACCAGAACACAAATAAAATGAAAAATGCTGTAAACCCAAAATCAAGGCTAAAAGCTCTTTCTCAATAGTTGAGTAGTTCTTTTGAGGTGGAGTGAACTTCTTACTGTAATAAGAAACAGGGTGTTCAATACCCTGATCATCCTCTTGCAGCAAAACAGCCCCAGCTCCTGTATCACTTGCATCAACAGACATCTTAAAAGGCTTAGCAAAATTTGGAGTAGCGAGCACTGGCTGACTTAATAGGATAGCTTTAAGTTTGCTGAAAGAGGATTCACAGTTATCGGTCCA
Source organism: Coenobita brevimanus (assembly GCF_032717465.1). Taxonomy (NCBI): domain Eukaryota; kingdom Metazoa; phylum Arthropoda; class Malacostraca; order Decapoda; family Coenobitidae; genus Coenobita; species Coenobita brevimanus. Next base: position 34,998,928 of record NC_136976.1, on the reverse strand, counting down.
GACAAATTTAACTCCCTTTTTCAGTAGGTCTGTAAGTGGTGATACAAGAATAGAAAAGTTAAGAACAAATCTCCTGTAATAACCTACCATTCCCAAAAATCTTTCTGGCTCTTTCCTACTTTTAGGTCTGGGAAGATCACTTATAACCTGAACCTTAGCTCCTGGTGGTGCAAAATGTCCATCACCAATTACATACCCAAGGTACTGAACTTTAGCTTGACCAAACTCACACTTTGATAAATTAGCTACAAGATTAGCCTGAACTAAACGCTCAAGAAATTTACTGACATGGCATAGGTGATCTTTCCAGTTGTCACTGAAGATTAATACATCATCAATATAAACAACACACCCTGCCAAACCCTCTGTTACAACATTCATGAGCTTCTGAAATGTGGCTGGTGCATTCTTCATACCATATGGCATTACAGAACATGAAAAAGTCTTTCCTAGTGTTACAAAACATGAGATCTCCCTAGCACGTTCAGTCATAGGTACTTGCCAGTATCCCTTTAACAAATCAAACTTACTTATGTACCTAGCCTTTCCGATCTTGTCTATGCAATCTTCCACACGAGGGAGAGGGTAAGTGTCTGTTTTGGTTATCTGATTAACACGTCTGTAGTCGATGCAAAGCCGCTGTGACCCACCCGGCTTAGGGACCAGGATGACAGGAGAACTCCACTCGCTCTGACAGGGCTCGATCATCTTGTGGTCCAACAGGTAGCCAAGCTCCTTCTGGATGAGAGGAACTTTCACTGGGTTCACACGGTAAGGAGGCAATTTAATTGGCTTTGCGTCTCCAACATCGACATCATGCATCAACACAGTGGTTCTTCCTGGAGTGGCACGGAACACTTGCGGGTACTCCTGCAGTAATGCCGAAAACTCCTGCCTTTCCTCGGGAGCTAGATGAGAAAGCTTAGTCTGGAGATCATTCATGATATCAGGATTCTTCCCCAAACTATCACTCAGGCTCATACTGCATGGGAGAGCTTCACTTGCAGACTCGGGTGGAACAGCTACAGTGCAGACTGGATTATTTTCGTCCCGCCTATGATATAACTTTAGCATGTTGATGTGACATAGTTGCTTGTTCTTTCTACGATCTGGTGTGGCGATGACATAGTTGACATCACTGAGTTTCTTCTCCACGAAATAAGGACCACTAAACTTGGCTTGAAGAGGTTGCCCATGAACTGGTAGCAGAATCAAAACCTGATCTCCTGGTTGAAAGTGGCGTAACCTGGACTTCTTATCATACCAAGTCTTCATCTTCTCCTGAGCAGCTCCTAAATTCTCTCTCGCCAGTTGTAAAGCAGTGGACAGCCGTTCTTTGAACTTCATCACATACTCCAGCAGGTTGACGTCATCTTCCTCCGACAGCCAGCATTCCTTGAGTAACTTAAGGGGTCCTCTTACTTCATGGCCAAACAGTAGTTCAAAAGGTGAGAAGCCCAGTGATTCATTTGGAGATTCTCTTGCGGCAAATAAAACGAATGGAAGACCTTTATCCCAGTCTTTCTGATGTTCCAAACAGTATTTCTTGAGCATCGATTTGAGTGTTTGATATCTCTCCAACGCTCCTTGGGTCTGGGGATGGTAAGCTGAAGACGTGATCTGGGTGATGCCCAACTCTTTCAGAGACTGCTTGAAAACGTTTGACATGAACTTACTTCCCCGGTCTGACTGTACCTCCTTGGGCAGACCAAACTTTGTGAAGAACCCTAGCATTTCCTTAACCACGTTCTTTGCTGAGATATTTCTAAGTGGAATGGCTTCAGGATAACGAGTAGCCATATCAATCAGGGTCAACACATAAGAAAATCCTGAAGAAGTCTTAGGAAGAGGGCCCACAATATCCACCAACACACGGGTGAATGGCGCCTCAAAAGGAGGAATGGGAACTAGAGGTGCAACCTTTTCGGTCTGATTACACTTCCCCACAACTTGACAGGTGTGACAAGACTTACAATACCAGGAAACATCCCTGAAGATACCTGGCCAGTAGAAGTGTTTCAAAATGCGTGCCACAGTCTTCCTCACTCCAAGGTGTCCTGCCAAACTGGAATCATGAGCCACTCTAATGATATCCTGCCTACAAACACGAGGGATGACAACTTGATGTACAACCTCCCTTTCACAGTCGGCTGATACTGTTGGGGGTTTCCACTTCCTCATAAGTACTCCTGACTTTATATAATAACAAGCAGAAGCACCAGCTGACTCTTCCTCACTGCAAGCAGAGTTAGCTAGACCTTTCAACTCAGGGTCAGCAACCTGCAACTCAACCAACTCTTGACGAGACAAATTATCAACACTACGGGGTACTGCCTCATCTGGTGAGTGGTCCAAATTAGCAAGAAAAGTGTCAGCTAGGATAACATCATCATCATCATTATCCTCTAAATCACCAGTAACTTTAGACTTAGCCCTAGTGACTGCACATGCAGGGAACACATCAGGGACATCACAATCCTGGGTCGCAGCCACTGGCTCACTAGACAACTGAGGAGCTGGACACAGTTGACTTCCACCAATATCATTTCCAAGTAAGAAAGTTACACCTGACATAGGGAGTGTCTCAACCAACCCAACAATAACGGAACCATTAACAAAACCAGACTCTAAATTCACTCTGCACAGAGGGACAGAGAAGTAATTATTCCCTACACCTTGTAAGATTACAGTTTCATCAGAGGAATTAACATTAGAGCCTAGAACACTGGTCAGCATAAGGGATTGGCAAGCACCTGTATCACGATATATTTTAACTGATTTCCTGTCATTACTGTCCAGAGGACTGACAAAACCATCAGACAGGAAATTAGCACATGAACTCTTGAGAGTGTCACCCATGTTACTGCTCAAAAGAGGAGCTCCATCATGAGAATTTAAGTTACCCCTCAAAGCAGGTTCAGTTAACTCAGTTAAAGAATTCTGGGAACTCTCAAGAGTGGACACTAGACCAATTGACTGAATATTTAAAGACTCCTTTTTGTTCACATCACGCTGTCTCCTGAAACATTTCTCCGTAGTATGACCAAGCTTACTACAATAAGTACATTTACTTTTCTGAAATCTAGAGGTGAAGCTGGTATTTACTTCCTGAGAAACATCATCTTTATTTCTTTCCTGTTACCTGTACTCTGAGTAGAGGCAACGTACTTACTCTCAGCTTTCTTTTTTTCTCTAGAATATCTCTTGTAAGTGAGAACATATTCATCAGCTAAAACTGCAGCATCAGACAAATTATCTATTCTTCTCTCATCAAGATATAGGCTTACATATTTACTAATACACCTTTTGAAGTCCTCCAGCAAAATCATCTGCTTAAATTTACCAAAATCAGAATCCACATTCTTAGAATTTAACCACTGCTCTAACAGATCTTCTTTGATTTTTGCATACTCAACATGGGATTGCTTATCTTGCTTGTAAGTTGTCCTAAATTTTACTCTATAGGCTTCAGGAACAAGCTCATAGGCCTTAAGAATCAAGCTCTTAACTACATCATAATTATCAGATTGATCCTGAGGCAAAGATGCATAAGTTACTTGAGCTTTACCGGTGAGAACAGTTTGAAGGAGTACTGGCCAATACTGTTTGGGCCAATTAAAACCTGTAGCTACCCTCTCAAACAACTGAAAATACTTTGTTAAATCAGATTCATTAAAAGGAGGGACAAGTTTAACATTTTTAGCCACATCAAAATCATCAGAGCTAGATGATCCAGTTCCACCTTGTTTCATGCGATACTCATGGTCTGCCTGAATCCTAGCTAGTTCAATTTGTGCCTGAGCCTGTATCTGTGCCTTCTGAATCCGAGCCTGAGATTCAGCCTCCTTAGTATTTGCTTGAAATTCAGCCTCCTTGACACAAGCCTCCTTAGCCTGAGACTCAGCCTCCTTAGCACGTGCTTGAAATTCAGCTTCCTTCACACGAGCCTCCTGCAGGGATAGCTGTAACTTAGCTAATTCAATCTGCGTTTGCTCATTTGGAGGAGTTACATTAAACAAGTTTTTATTAATCATGCCAACAATTTGATCTTTAGAATGATGAGAGTGAACTGCAATTCCCAATTGTTGAGCAACAAGCTTAGGTTCATTCTTTGTTCTGTTTTCTACATCACACACTGTTTGCACATTTGACAAAAAATCTTTGGCTTCATCAAGTGTAGTAATAGTAGACATCATGAATAAATCAGTCACAAAATATCAAGCAATATCCTTATGATAATATCCTGAATATCCTGATAAGAGGTCGCCAAATTTATGTTACGGAACAGAGAAAGATAATGTACACTTTAAGTGAGAATACTAATAATCACTACTGTCCCGTAAAGGTCCAGGTTCAAAACAAAGAGTTAGGTAAAATTACAAGTTAAAGTTTAATGCTCAAACTAACAACAAAACATTCAGGACTCATAAGGATAATGTAATGGCAAAAAACAGGTTAAATATATGGTTAACTGCAATAGCCTCTATTAACACGAAATTAGCATGAGTAAATTTATCTAAGTCAGCCCTGATAAAATGAAAATACACTGGGTAATGCTCAGTTAATGAAAGATAAATTATTACAGATACAAAATATTATCAAAAATGACTGACAAAAAGAACCTTACATGAATCACAAAAACCCCACTAGGCCTACAAATTAACACCATATGCTATACAGTACAAGAACAAAATGTAATAACACTCATACTCAAATTACACAGCTGCTAGATGGTTGGAGACTTCCTGAGCACTCACAATAATAACTGTACAGGGGAGGACAGAGATGTGAACAAAATGAGTAGATCTAAGTGGCAATAATGTAGAGACTGAGCTCATTATATAGAGGCCAGCAGAGCTTGATACAACTTGTAAGAAGGACGCGCAAATGAAGCCATAGGGGACAAAGAGCTGACAATCCTACTCTGAACAACAGAAAGGACGACTTATTCTACTATAACGGTAGAAGGGGGGAACTGAGGCAGAACACGCTCGTGATCAAACATGCAGCATACTGTGCGTTAAAATTACACAAAGGATGATGAAATCATAGGCTATGTAACAATATATATATATATATATATATATATATATATATATATATATATATATATATGTGTGTGTGTGTGTGTGTGTGTGTGTGTGTGTGTGTGTGTACAAGCTATATTATACATGTACTGTATATAAATTATATAAACATATCTGTTTGGAAATAATTATCTTTTACAGTCGTGGCTGACAACAATAAAGCTTATTATTGAAGCTGAGCAATGAATCCTGGTGAACATGTGTGTTGGTACTGTCACGGGGTTTATAAAATAACACGGGGTTTTTAAAATTAATGCTAAATATTATTTAATTGATAATAATATTCAATAATATTGAAGAGCAGGGACAATGATCGTCTTACTAAATCAAGCAACGATTACTTTACGCTGGCCTGCTTCGCACGATTCTCTAAGAACGAGAATTTATGAACTTTCTCAACAGTACATAGCAGAGACTAATTACTCGATTGCTGTTATTGTTAGCCTCTGGAGAAAGTTACTTCACCCCTGACAATAAATGATTAATACTAATAATAGTATCAGGTTCTTGCTGGTGCTTAACTCCTAGGAGGCACAACGGATTTTAAGTTTAATACAAGACTGGCCTAAGTACCAGTTATGAATAGCAAAACGTTTATGCAAGCTAGGAGCTATATGGAAAATAAGCTTAACTGTGGAGAAATGAAACAAGAGTTTACTTTACATTAAGCTCAAGGAAAAGAACTGTTAAATTTATTGATTACAAAAATAAATTTAACGTTACAATTCAAAATCAGATTAATGAGATCGCACTCACTCACTCACACAAAAGCTAAATACTTATGCCTAGGAAAAAACACCTTAATTAAACTCTTAAACCTAGGAAAATACAAAAGGAAATACTGGTCGATGAATGCTTTGTATCACCAAAGGGTGGGAGCACTGGAGACTGTGGTCTAAGTAGAGCCTGGCTGACTTCTCACATGTTGGAGCACAGATCCTTCCTCCGTCAGAGCAAACACTGGACTGACTAAGTCGTGGGAAACAAAAGCGGAGCACTAGGCCTCATTTTTCTAACGGTCGAGGCAAGCAGGGGCGAACAATAAAGAAACAATAGTATCGCTCAGTAGAGCACTTAGTGACGTGCATTAAATCGGTCACTTTTGAAACAGTGACGAATGTTTTGAAAAGTATACCCCGAAATGGGGAGAGAAACGGTTAACTGAGCGATACACAGTGAGTTTTCCACTAATAGTTCGTGGCTTCTCACAAAAGGGAAATGTCGCGAATTTGATTCGTGACAGGTACGAAAGCTAATGTGTAGGTGTTATTTTGTGTGTGTGGATGCAGGTAATTGACGAAGGAATGTGTGTGGGGAGATATCAGTGACACGAACCGTCACTGTCAGCGCCACCGTCACCACAGTTACCACAATAGCAACCACTGCCACCACCACAGCTACCACCGCAACAACCACCACCATCACAACAACTAATTCCATATCAAATACCATCACATTTCCCTCAGGAAGTACCCCCACCACTTCCATCATTATCTTCATCGGTACCACACCTACCACCACATCCACAACAGTCATATAAACAGTCACCACAACCACCGTCACTGTCATTACCATCAAGACCATATCCAACACCAAAATTACTACCATCATCATCACCACAATCACTACCACCACACTTACTATAACCACCACCACAGCCACCACCATCATATATACCATCACCACAACCATATCCACCACAAAAATAAATATCATCATCATGACAGTCACTACCACCACAGCTACTATAACCACCACCACAGCCACCACCTTCGCTGCTACACCACAATATCCAGAGAACCACTTCTGCATCTAAACAAGTCTACCAAAACTAGACACATCACCATTATCACCACTATTGCGATAATCACCACAGTCACTACCTCAGCCACCACCACAGCTATCACTATCACTACAATTACCCCCTCCAACACTCCCCATCACACCTAACCTAACCTACCACCACAAGTCCACAACACCATCACCACCACATTTACCACACACCGACCACACTCGCCACCACAACCACCACCAGTCTCCAACCACACCACCAATTATTTCTATCACAACAACACCCATCACCACCACATTTGCCACACAACCACGCCTACACCCATCACCATCACCACAACAACCATCGACACCAGCTAAGCAAGTCACCCCCTACCACACCTACTCTACCACAGCAACACCAGCAGCTGTCAGCACCACATTCTCCGCACCACCAGTACAGGTTCAGTACCATCAAACACATTTATCTACATCCATACCACACTTGATCTACCATACCATCACATCACACCACATTCACCACACACATCACAACAGCCACTGCCACCAGCACCACACACATCACCACATCGTACCACAGCCACCACATCCACCACAATCCATCCATCCACCAATCTCTACCAATAATACTTTACCAAACCATCAAGACCACCAAGTTCTACCACACCACACCTGACCTACCACCACACCACCAGCCATCAGCACCACATTTGCCACAGTGTCAGTACAGGCACACTCCACCCATATCACACCTACCCTACCACATCATCAGCACAGTTAACACAACCACCTCCATCACCACCACCACCACACACATCACCATACCCACTACTACCAACGTCATAACAACAATCCCCTCCACCACCACTACAACAACCACCCCTACCACCACCACCACCACACACCAACCCCTACCACACCTAATCTAATCCATCACACCACACCACACCACACCACACCAACCACACCACCAGTTATCAGCACCACATTTACCACACCACCAATACTGGCTCATTAGCAGCAGACACTCTCATTCACCACCACAAATGGCCAATTCGGAGCCAAATGGACCAATAACAGCCAGTGTCACTTTTGTGGATTTGCCTGAACACGAACAGAAAATATTGGATCCGATTATATATATGGGCAAAATTATTAGGACATGAAAATTAACATAGGCACAAAATATTTGAAATAAAGTTATTACTTAATAATGAAGGGGTGGAAAATATTCGAGTCTGAAAATTCAATAGGAGGAAAATATTTCAATATGTTATTCATTCATTCATTGCCAGACGCCATGTATCCCAAACGGGGTGGCCAAGGGTTTAGAGTTAATTGTTTTTACAGGGAGGGGCACTAATCCTCCACCAACCCCACTTGACACGTAGGGATGCCAACAGCATCTGGTGTTGCCAGGCGGTCACCCATCCAAGTACTAACCAGACCCAACGTTGCTTAACTTCGCTGATTGGACGGGAATGCGGGCAGAAAATATTTAGTCTTGAAATTTTTATGGGTAGAAAATATTTGGAACTGCAATGTATGAGGGAAAATTATATGGTCATTCGAACATTAGCTTTCAGTAGATCAGGATTTTAAAATTGTATGGGTGCAACATGCTTTGAAAAGTAGATAGCTAAAAAACCTAAAGTATCCGAAAAAATACAATTGATAAAATCTTGCACACAGAATAAAACAAATTTATATGAATCCAAAATTTAAAAAAAAAAAAATGTATGGACACTGTCTAAAATTTACTTGGGCTGAAAAATATTTTGAAGTGAAAATTATACTGAGGCTTCTTCAATAGTTCCTCCTTTATTTGCAACACGTCTTTCACATCACTACTGCTCCAGGGCACAAAAATAACCACTTGGAATAAAGAAGCCGATGACCAATGTTGCCTCCTTTATGACATTCTAATTCTGCACCGCCACACGACGTGACCCACCTGTTGTAAAAAACCATAGAATACCCTATTAACCCATTCACTACCAGGACAGTTTTATACATTGCTTCCCTGTCCTCAGATGATTTTGTTCAACTTTGGAGTGATCTCTGTTCATCAAAGGGTTACTGAACTCAAAGAAATAACTAGGAGTAAGTAAGAGGTTATCAGCTTATGGTTACTGATATAACTGACCACACACACACACACACACACACACACACACACACACACACACACACACACACACACACACACACACACACACACACACACACATTGACAATTTAAACATATTCGTTCTCATTCTTACTAATTCCCACATAATAATGATGTGATTACATACACATATACGCTTCTGAGCTAATATACCGTATGCAAGGGCAATTTCTCTCTCTCTCTCTCTCTCTCTCTCTCTCTCTCTCTCTCTCTCTCTCTCTCTCTCTCTCTCTCTCTCACACACACACACACCAGCAAGCATCACGACCTTTTGCGTCCAGTCATTCTATTTTATGTGTAAGTAGGCTAACAGTGCAAGTATCTTGACATTATTTGGCGTGAGAGAGAACAATGACAGACGATGACCGAGTGCGATGAAGTGCCAGTGACAGACGCACAGGATATTAAGATAATTTTTTTACCATCATCATAAGCATCACCACCACCACCACACTCACCACCACCACCACACTCACCACCACCACACTCAGAATCACCACCACCATCACTACCCTCACCACCAACACCACCATCACTACCCTCACCACCAGCACCACCACACTCAACATCGCCACGACCATTACCACACTCACCACCACCACATTCACTACCATCACCACACTCACCACCATCACCAGCACTACACACACACCGCCATCACCAACCCGACCTCCACCAGACCATTTTACTCAACTTGGAACGAACCTACAGTACAAAAGGGGATAATGAAGACTACATCCAACCCTTCCAGTTCAAAGTCTCTCACGTAAGCTGAATAACATCGTCTGGAAGCAGCAAGACCACAAACCACGTCCTCGGGTTGAAGCGACTAACAAGTGGTATTAGTTTCATATATTTCCATACAACATTCTGTGCACATTATATTTCCATAGCCTATGCCCAGAGTCGGACACATAAAAAAAAAAATATATATATATATATACTTAAAGTCTATAGTCTCACAAAGGTAACTGCGAGCTAAGAACAGACCACAATGTTTATTTGCGTTCGAAATACTAATATAGTAGACACCGTTCTAAAATTACCAAATAAAAGGACAACTTATTTCAAACGTCGTCAAAATAGCCATTTGTGTGGAAGAAAGAAAAAATATAAAATAATTTCGTGCAGAAAAGAAAACAGTCTAAAATACACCAGCTATGTACTTTTAATGAAAGTATAAATCTGCAGACCCAGTCATAAGATATACAATTATATGACATACAGACAGACAGATGGGTAGATGCCGTTAATATTTCAACTGATAAACTTTCAAGGATCCAATTATTCACATGCTAAGACTCAAGCTATTGGGAGTTGTCTGACTCTGACCGTAATTTCATACTTAATTTTGCTAAGGTTAACTTCTTTTCATCATTAATTTAAGGCGTGTAGAAACTTACCTAAATATGGTGAATCCCGGAAAAAAAAAAAAACCGTGTGTGTGTGTGTGTGTGTGTGTGTGTGTGTGTGTGTGTTAAGGGGTGGCAGGGTGTACATAAGGCAATGAGCAAGGGGATTAGGGAAGGCTTTAACCAACAGGTGACAAACGTTTAATTATTTACTGACACAAAAATTGGTCAAATCTGCCTGCTTTCCATCACATTATAACCCACACAATTATAGAACGTTTGATGACTAACAGATAAATAGAAGACTGACACCTAAAGTTCGAATCTTGATTGATAAAGATTTTTGCAGTATTTATCTGCATACAGATGTTCTTTAAACGCCATCGGATGATTTGGGATACTGATGATGGATAAACAGACAGGAAGACACCAGACATTCCAATTCTAAATTCTGACTGACAGTAAGAATGGTCAGTTTCACCTGAATCCCGAATCACAATATAATCCATCTGGTCATTATGGACTTTGATGACAGACAGAAACACGGCAGACATCATGATTTTAATCCTGACTGACTCCGAGATAAGTCAACTCTACCCACAACTCAAACGTCATCATACAATACTCCATTTCACTAAGTTTGGCACCATCAGTGGTGTCCTCAACGCCTGTAGTGTTGATGTAAAGCCCCAGCACTGGATAAACCTTTATGTTTTACTTTGAGAACCGTTATATAAAGGCAATACAAAAAAGGTATATCCAGTTCTGAGGACCTTTATCAGTGCTACAGGTGTTGAGGACATCACTGATGGTGCCAGAGTCGCTGAAATGGAGTATGGTAATCCATTAGCCCTTTAGGAGTTATCAGACGACAGGCAGAGAAATGACCAGTGAGGCAAGCAGGTTGCATTAAAATCTATCTAGTAATAAAGAAGTTTTTAGTTGACAGACACACACAAAAACATTCAAGTCTCCCCACTGGCAGAGTTGAGGCCAGCACAATGTTAGTCAAAATACCAGTGCACCCAGTAGCCGTAACCCTATCCTGGTGACAGCACAACACCAGGCCTCACCACACACACCCAGTACCTGTAACAAGCTAACACCACCACCACAATATAGAACACAACACCACACAACCATCTATCACATCACCGCGGGGGAATCATAACACTTACCACCACCATGACCACAGCTACTACCACTACAACCACGACCACAACCACCACCATGACCACAGCTACTACCACTACAACCACGACCACAACTACCACCATGACCACAGCTACTACCACTACAACCACGACCACAACTACCACCATGACCACAGCTACTACCACTACAACCACGACCACAACTACCACCATGACCACAGCTACTACCACTACAACCACGACCACAACTACCACCATGACCACAGCTACTACCACTACAACCACGACCACAACTACCACCATGACCACAGCTACTACCACTACAACCACGACCACAACTACCACCATGACCACTAACACTACCACACTTAATAAAAAAGCACAACCATTGCTATAAATACAAGCTCCACCACACAACCACCAACATCCTCACCACCACAGCCACCAAAGCCACAGCATTCACCACAACCATTACCACTACAACCACAACACATATACCACTACCACAGCCAATATCACTACCACAGCCATCGCTACAAAAACAGGCTTCACCACAGACACCACGAACATCCTCACCACCACAACCACAACATTCATCACAGCCACAACCATAGCATTCACCACAGTCACAACCACCACCAGAGTCACGACTACCGCCACATCCATTAACACTACGACAACCAATACCACTACCACAGCCATCGCTACAAGTTCAGCTCCACCACAGACACTCCACAACCACCACCATCACTATGGCCACTGACACCACCACACTTAATACCACTACCACAACATCGTTATGCATAACATCCCCCACCACAAACACCACTACGGTACCATCCTCACCACCACAGCTACCTCACACACAACATTCACCACCACCACCACCACCACCACCATCACAAGTTTCGCTACCTGTTTTGTACCATCAAATGACAACAGGAATGTACGAATACTGTTAATCCAGAATAGTTTTCTTTTTCTTATTACGTATTGCAAACTTATGGTTCAACTTTATGTTGGTGAAGGGACGTGGCTACCTTAATGCCCAAAATCTCTCTCTCTCTCTCTCTCTCTCTCTCTCTCTCTCTCTCTCCAGAAAAACTTTATGGTTTAAAATTGAGTTGGCTAATGACTAATTATAGAGTCTGGATTTTATCACTTAATAATTTTGGATGCCTGATCGAGTTTCTGCAGAAGTAATTAAATTACTTTCATATCAGTACAGTATTTTGGTGACAGTGGTGATGGTGACAGCTGTGGTGGTGATGATGAATGTGGTGATAGTGGGAATCTAGTGGCGGTGGTGGTGGTGGTGGTGGTGAATGTGGTAACAGTTTTGATGATGGTAGTGATGATAGTTGGGGTGATGATTGTAGTAAATATAGTAGCCGTTATGCTTGTGGTAACTGTGTTCGTGATGTTTGTGGTTGGGGTTGTGAGGTTGTGGTGGTGTTTGTGGTTGTGGTGAATGTGATGATAGCTCTTGTGGTGATGGTTAAAGTGATAGTGAGTGTTGTATCACCACATGCACGCAGAACTTAACTGGTGTTTCTGACTCTGAGCACAGATATACAACCCGTTCCTGAGGCCCAACAGTTCTCTGCTTCATAGTCCATCAGGTGTCACTACTTTGACACTATAACCCACTGTCCATACTGAAGACATGCCAGAGATGTTTCATTTAGATCGGGTGTATAAGTATTAGTGAAAGTGATTTTGTAACATGTCGATGAGTATTAAGGAATAGCAATAAAGGCTTTTAATTCCCCACCCCGGCCTGAGATTAACCACGTGTAGTCTTGTGGTAAACCTTCACCTTTTATCCACACTACCACACCTCCCCCTCCACCACCACCACTACCGCTACCACAACTACACTATACTGTCACCACAACTACACCATACCGTCACCATAACTACACCATACCGTCACCATAACTACACCATACAGCCACCATAACTACAGCATGCCGTCACCACAACTACACCATACCGTCACCATAACTACACCACGCCGTCACAACAACAACACCATACTGTCACCACAACTACACCACGCCGTCGCCACAACTACACCATACCGTCACCAAAACTACACCACGCCGTCACAACAACTACAGCATACCGTCACCATAACTACACCATACTGTCACAACTACGGCATACTGTCACCACAACTACACCATATCGTCACCACAACTACACCATACTTACCATAACTTTTGGAACTGTACAAGAAATATGTTAATCACAACAATGATGGAAGCCGTTACCATAACAAGTGGTGCCAGGCACAACAAACCTCACCCAACAACAGATATTTTATTGCTGTTAAATACTGACTCGTTTCTGCCATTTAATGTCAGTGCTCAATTAAGGTGTAAGGTAATGGCGCAAATGTTTTCACGTCACGCCCTCTGAAAATCTGTGATCTCATGTTTGACCTTTCAAGTTCACTCATGGTCAAAGGTCATGCTGCCAAATGAAGCCCATATGGGATCTCCTATATCTTGGTAGTAGTAATTATCTCTATCTTCAACGAGTTATAGCTCCCTGAATATCCGTGACTTTGAGTCTAACCTTTCAAGGTCATTTACGGTCAAAGGTCAAGGTACCAGTTAAAAACCTATATGAGATTTCTTGTATGTTGAAAATTGTAATTAAAGTCTAAGGAAATGGTGCAATTGTTTCAAGTTGTACCCACGGAAAATCCATGATCTTGCATTTGACCATTCGAGGTCACTCATGGTCAAAGGACATGCTGCCAAATGAATGCACATATGAGACTTCCTATATCTTGGTAGTTGTAAATATATCTTCAACGAGTTTCGAGTTATAGCCCCCTGAAATTCCGTGACTTCGAGGTTGACCTTTCAAGGTCATTTATGGTCAAGGTCAAGGTATCAATTAAAAACCCATATTGGGTTTCCTATACAGTATGTTGATAATTGTAAATATCTCTATTTTCAGCCAGTTTCGAGTTATAGCCCACTGATTATCCGTGATCTCGAGTTTGACCTTTCAAATTCATTTAAGGTCAAAGGTCTTGGTGTCAAATGAAAGCCCATATTACGAGTTCCTGTATATTCGAAATAGTAAATATCTCTATTTTCAACCGTTTTCAAGTTATAGCCCTCTGAAAATCCGTGACCTTGATTTTGAACTTTCATGATCACTCGATTGCCTCCAAAATTTATTATCTTTCTTTGGGGACCAGTGTCCAATTATCATGAAAGTTTCATGTAATTTCATTCAGCCATTTTTTCCGTAAAGTTGCTAACAACAAACAAACAAACTCGACCAAAAACAATCCCTCGTCGGACTCCTTCCGGGCGAGGTAATTACGCTATTTACTATAACCACACAGGGACTACTACAACTACCAAAGCTATCAACAGAACCATAACCAAAAGTACCACGACAACCGAAACTATTACCACCACAAACGCCAAAACTGCCACAACCACAACACCAGGACAACCACAACCACCAGCACTACAGCCACAACTCCAACCACCACCACCACAGTTAACAGTACCACCAGAGCTGTTCGGCCAGACTGCCTAGGGAACAATGACCACAGTACCACCACGAACTGCAAAAACAAGTAGGAAAATAAATACTGAAAGAGCACTCAGTAGAACACACATTTATGCAACACAGTACAAATCACTCAATCTTCCTTGGTTATTGAAAGTACGGCTGTGTTTACCTAATATTATCCATTTCCTGTTAATAATTAGCCTGGTTTTATTCTTTCGTGTTACTATTTCTCCTGTTATTATGCTCTCCCTTTATAAACACCATTCATTCGGAAACTTTTTTATTTTTTATTTTATTTTTTTGCTATGGCCCGTATTCTCGTCTGGTAAGGAGGTTCCCTAGCACCTCTTTCTTAGCGATAAACTTTTGAAAGTGGCTGGTCAAATATCCTTTTGTACTTTTATTTATGCAGAGTATGGCGATGTTTGAAGGATGAACATAATACAGACTAGGACAGTGAGGTGTAATAAAGCAGGGCAAATCGCTAAGGAAAAGGTGTTAGGGAGCGTCCTTAACAGACAGGTATACGAGCCTATATCTAACCACTCCAGTTCGGAAATATCCTGAGTCAAAGCATCTGGTGGAAGCAATTATAAACTTTAAAAAGTCACCAGCATGAAAGCGTTCTATGTATCTCCAGGCGCCTTAATCCCATAAGGGGTGGCCACAAACGAAGCGCCTCCATGTCACTGTCCTCTACCGTCTGGTTGCCCTCTTTCCAACTCACACTCCCCTCCCTCTTATTCCTCTCCTCCCATACCTCCATCTCATCCTCGGTTTCCACCTCTCCCCCCTCCCTTTACCTCACTCAGGGGTTAATTCCTCTAATTCCTAGGTCTCCTAAATTGATGATCTCCCGTATCCAATTCTATTTTATACTTTCATTCTTTTCTCATGGCTCTGTGCTGTATTATTATTATTATTATTATTGGATCCTGATCAGCCCAGATATTAGTGGGAAAAATGATCAGAATGCGTTTGATGATATTGATGGTACTGACGATTGTGACCATAGCGAAGATTATGAAGATGAAAAAAGATGACGGAGATAAGGAATACAATGATGATGATGATGATGATGATGATGAAGATGATGATCCTGATGACAAATATGACAGTGTTCTTTTATTTCAATATACTCTAGCTAAAATATAACATCCAACCTTACGTCAGCACGGGCATATCCCACAACTTCATTATATTCATCCTATTAGTTTTTTTTTTTTTTTTTTTTTTTTAGATTAAAAAAAAATGAAACGAGCGAAATCATTACCTCCGTCCATCTTAGGTGAAGAATAGATATGTAGGTACTGGTGAATAAATACCACCTAAATTACCCCCGGCAAATAAAATAAACCTGCCACACAATACAATAAGGGAAATAACAGGCAGTTTGATAAAACCCACGAGAGGTCAAGGATAAAAAGAGCAAGAGTGAGGAGGAAAAATATTTCACACACACACACAGATAGATAGATAGACAAACAGACAGACAGACAAGACATACACATACGGATACAGATAGAGATATAGACGAATACTGATCGAGGGATGAATGGATAGATATAAGATAGAGACAGATATGACGAGTATATATATATATATATATATATATATATATATATATATATATATATATATATATATATATATATACAAAGCTGTCGTATTGGCTGTGGTTAATTTGTGAAGTGAGCGGAGGGATGGGGGTGAACGTAAAGGAATGGAATATGCATAAGGATGGAAAAGTTTTGGTGGAGAAAGTATTACAGAAACAGAGAGAAACCCCAGGCAGAAGAAGGAGCGCCAAAGTTACTATTGGCCACTTGTTGTAACTACATCGTTGGTTTACATTTGTCTTTTCCTCTTTCTTTTATCGCTTTTATTGTGTGTGTGTGTGTGTGTGTGTGTGTGTGTGTGTGTGTGTGTGTGTGTGTGTGTGTGTGTGTGTGTGTGTGTGTTTTCACTTTTATTCCCTTTATGACTTTTTTTACATTTATCCTTCACTTTTCTGTCACTGCTTCCATTCTTTTCTTTGTATATTTTCTGGGTTTGCTAACATTCATTTCATTGTTTTCCCCATCAGCTTATTTTCTTCTTTCTTTACGGTTAATTATGTTTTCCTTTTTATACTCTTGTAAGATTCTTTTTCCATTTGTTTTCTCTTTTTTGAATTAGATTTGTCCTTCCATTTTTTTCTCTTCGTTACTGTTATTCTTAGACTCCTTGACACGGAGGGGAAGGAAAATAAAAATCTCCGACTCTAATGGGAGGAAAAAGAAAGTCGCCACTTATCACAAGAGGGATCGACTTATGAAACTGAAAATTACGTTTTTCTTTATTCTGGTATATGTCGCCGTTTCTCTAAAGACGAAAAAATCATGGTATTACTTTATTCTGGCTTACACTGCCAATCTCAGAAAATAGAATTTTATAGACTTTCTCTTTAAACAGTACACAGCAAGTGATGATTACTCCTGGACGCTGAATTAGTAGTAATGTTCGCCTCAGAGAGAAAGTGTCCCTACTTCCTGATAATCAAAAATTTACATTACCATAGAACTTAGCAATACTAAACGCAAACGGTTTGATTACAAATTATTATGATATAACTGGCCTAACTTCAAGTTGTGATTAAGATCAAGGAAAGTTTGTGCAAAGAGGAAGCAAGCAAATAAAGTGAGAACAATATGGAAAAATGAAACATGATTTTACAATCAATCAAGCTCGAAGAGAAGAACTGAATATTTATTAATTACGACAAAATAAATTCTAATATCACAGGTTAAGCAAGTAAATTCAGAGTCTCAAGCAATTAAATTCACTCACTCAGGCAATCAAGCTAGCTAATACTCTTAAGCCTAGAAAACAGAAAAACGATACAGTTAATGGCGATGTGGAGTCACGGGGCTATAAACTGGAGTCGCCGCTAAGACACCATCAGACGAGTGGTAATCTTCGATGATCCTACTGTCTGCTCTTCTATTGCTATATCCACCTACCTCTGGGCTGTTCAGCACCAATTACTAACTTCGGTGAGTGGAGAGGCTTGGTGTCCCAACATAGGGCCCACAGTTCGAGAGACACGTGGGTGTCCTGGCATACACCCATCCCCTATGGGTTTCCCTCTCCAACTATGTTTCTCACGCCAGCAGGCTTGAGTGTGGATATGAGGGGTGAGATCCAGAGCCTTGCCTGGCACTTTCAAGAGAGACAGCAGTTATTCAGGCCCCAGTTCCTTCTCTCATCTGCGAGGCCATGCTTTAGTTCAGTTGATCCATCCCCTGCAGCATAGACCCCTGGTACGTTAAAACGATCCCGACAGGTGCCATTTTACTAATAGGGACCTCAGTAACCCAAAGCCTGTCACAGGTCGAAAGTGAGATTGGTGACTGTTAACTCTGGGCTATCCGTGCATGTGCCCTAGTCTAAGTAATGTCTGACAGTATTGTTTACACACTTGAATACCTTATTACTCCACATGTATGACTAATATCGGTAAGCTGGAGAATCCCTATGGAGACTCAGGCAGGTCACATTTTAACACCCAGCGTGGGTGTGAACACTCAAGTGGATAAGCTAGCTGTAGTAATAGCATCACAAGGAAATTCAGACACAGCCTAAGAATGCCTCTGCGGGGTTCTCGAACTTCCCTTTAACCTACAATCTATATGTATAAACAGGTCCAGGACGAAATGTACCTTATGGGACCAACAGGCGAGACATCAGGTCTGCGCCCACACTGCCACTGTCCTTTCTATGAAATGGCTCAGAGGTTAGAGGTGACACATACCTGACGAGTGGTATGTTGATACACCATAGGAACACACAAGCTTGTTTATTTCATGTCCCATTCCTGTCCAGAAAAAGTCAGCATGGATATGGTCAAAGGTTTTCCTTTTTCCCATGTGACCTTACAACACTGAACAATGACCCAGTTCAAACAACACTCAGCGATACTTTGCGAGAATGACAAGCTGCAGTCGAACCCCACCCTGGGGTGTTCGTGACTCATGGTACAGTCGTCCGCGTTCGCAACGAGGGAACCTTGCTTGTCCTTCCCATGAATGCTTAATCACATAACCCTCTAGTTCCTACACACTATGGCAAGTGTTGGGTCAGGCTGTTGCTCTTGGACAACACCTTACCTAAGATCAGATCTTATGGTATTGCAATGGTCAACAAGGTGACACAGTTTGCAGCCTTAGCCATGGCTCGCTTTACTGCAGCAGCCAAATTCCGAGTAGCAGCATGTACAGTGCAGCTATACTTAGCACCACTAATGTTCCCTATAGTTAAGTCAAACAGAGGTCCTGGCATGACAACTGCCACTGTTGAACCTGTGAAAAAAAGATGTTACCTGGATACATGCCTCAGGAAACAATCTCACTTTCCTGGGGATCATCAAACCCCATACCCTTGGCTTCCCGTATGAACAAGTTTGTAGCCACGGTGCAGACTCACTGAGATGGAGTGAACTAAAACTGTCCTCTATAATTAGGTCAATCAGAGGTTCTGGCATAACTGCCATTGCTGAACGTGTGTAAATGGGAGATGCTACCCGAATATGTGCAGGAAACTGTCCCACTTTCCTGGGGATCATTTAGCTCCATATCCTTGGCTTCCTGTGTGAACAGGTAAGGAACCATGGTACTAACTCACTGAGACAGAGTGAACTAAAACTAATATTTCCTCTAATTAGGTCAAACAGAGCCTGTGGCATAACAACTGCCACTGCTGAACCTGTGTACAATGGAGATGCTACCCAAATACGTGCAGGATACGGGTTCACTTTCCTGGGGATCATTAAGCCCCATATCCTTGGCTTCCTGTATAAACAGGTTAGAAGCCATGGTACTAACTCACTGAGACGGAGTGAACTAAAAACTGTGTATGAGCTGTGTTGTCTCGCAGTTGAATACTAACAGTACAAAATTAAGAATATAGGCACAGCCTGGTGGTAACCAGTTCAGTTTAGTAAACTGGTAAACAAGACGAAATCCACAATAACTGGGGACACTCACGATAATTAACCCTTTGGTTCCCGGTGGTGTCCCAGGGGCAAGTAAAATCGTCTGTTGTTAGCCACAATAAAATAATAATCGAGTTAAGTACTTGAAGTGGCAGTAAAGCAGGAAATGGCCTGCTAAACAGTTACCTCCACTAAGCTAGCGTAAAATCTCTTAAAATAATTACTTGTGCCTATAAACTTTAATGCTTATAACTATTAAAATCGACAACAAGAACATGAACAACAACAACAACAGCACAAGAACAACAACAACAACAGCAACAATAATAATAATAACAATGATAATAATAATTATGATCATGATGATAGAAATAATAATAATATTAATAATAATGATAATAATAATAATAATAATAATAATAAACTTGAAGATGTGAATAATATCATGTGTTGTGTTATGGTGCTATAATAATCGCGTGGAATTATCACGGTTTAGTGTTAGAATAATTATTTCACACTCTCTTTGTTTGGCTTCACAGGACCGGCTGGGAAGAGAAACGAGCTGACTAGAGGGAAAGAGAGGAGGGAAGAAGAGAGAAGAGGAAGAAAAGAAGAAACAGGACAAAAAGATTCAGCACACAGAAATACGATAAAGGAAGCTTAACACGACAGGGAGAAATAAATGAAAACAAGAACACGAAGAGGAAGAGAGGAATTACAAGACAGACAAGAAAACCGTTCAGTATAGATAAGAGAAGAATAGCGAGAAGAGGAACAAGGAAGGACGGGAGAATATTAAAAAAGAGAGAGAGAGGGAGAGATTCAACAGAAAACTGGGGGAAAATATAAGGAAATAGTACGAAGAAGATAGCAGAAGGAAAGGAAGACATATGAAAGGAAATATAAGAAAGTTACTTGATAAAGAAAAAAGAAGAGGAACAATAAAAGGAAGACACGGAACCAAAGAGCAAAGAACTGCTTATTAAACAAGGAGAAGGAATAAGAAAGTAGATAGAAAAAAAACAGCAGGAAATAAAAAACGAAAAAGAGGCGAGAGGAAAGGAAACGTGGAAGGGTGAGGAAAGATTTACACAAGAACAAAATAAGAGAAAAGGAAGAGAAAAGACGAGAGGAGGAGACACAAATCAAAATACGAGGAGAGAGATGAGATAGGAGATAAGAAGATATAGACGAAGACCGAGAGTTAAGAGACTTGAAAAAGAGAGGAAGGGCAAAGAATACGAAGACCAGAAGAAAGACGAAAGTTGAGGAAGTGAAGAAACGGAAAAAGAAAAGGAGGAGGAGGAGGAGGACAGACGCGAAAACGTTAATAAGAGAAGGAAACCAGAAAAGTAAGGCAGACAGAAGAACGGGGAAGACAAGGTAGAAATAAGAAAGAAATATATAAACCACAGAAAAAAGGGGGAGAGAAAATAGGAGAAAACAAAGACAAGAAGGAAACTGTAAAGAAAGTAAGAAAATAGGATAACAAATGATGATGAGAAAGAAAAAGACGTAAAAACAGTAAATAAAGTAGGAAGGAAAATAGTGAGAAAGATAAGGAGGCAAAGAAAGGACTAGGAAGAAAAGAGGAAAATGTGTTAGAAGAAAAACGTGAAAAACAACCCACTAAAGGAAGAAGGAAACCGCAACAAGGAAGACGAGGCAAAAAATACACAAGGAAAAGTAACAAGTGGTAGGCAGGAAAAAAGAGAGAGGAGATTATCTAGGACAAGGAAAAAGGAAAAAAAGACGGAAAAGGTGAAAAAAAGCTAGAAAACTAAGCAACAAGGTATTCCAAAACTGAGTTAGAAAAGAAAGGAAAGATAGATGTAAAGTAGAGAGGGAGAAATAAAGGAGGAATTAGTGAAATAAAATGAATAGTTAGCGGCAAAAAGAGAGAAAATACGTTAGGAAAAGGCAGGTGAAAAAGAAAAGAGGACAGGAGAGAGTCCGATAATTATGCAGATAATTAACGGAAAAATTATAAAAAAAAAAAAAAAACTAACAGGAGGAAAATGCATATGAGCAGACGAGGGAAAAACCTGGGAATGGAAGTGGGAAAATAATATGAAAAACAGGAAAAGAAAAAGTGAGAAAGTGAAGTGAAGAGAAAGTGCAAAAGAACAGAAGGCAGAAAAAGTAAACAGGAAAGGGCAGGAAAAAGTAAACAAGAGGATGGCCCTGGTTCTTCTTGCTTTTCTTAGCGCCGCCTCACTCCTCAGAACAGGTAAGTAAAGATAGTTGCTTAAGCTATTTATTTTTCACTTTTTTCATCTGGACTAAGTATTACACAATACTGTATCTTTAGTTCTAGGAATGAAAATTGGAATTAATTTGAACTCATAGATCTAAGTAGGTATATGTATTACCAGATGAAAGTACTGCACAAAATCAAGGAATAAATTTATTTATAGGTGAGGAATTTTTTAAAATTAAAACCTATGCTGTAGATGACAGTGGAAAATTTGGAAGACATGAATGCTGGGCGAAATGGTGTACGGATCATTTGTTGGCAGTTTCTTCTGCTTATGGATTCATCATCATCATCATCATGACTCTTTTTCTCACTAATACATGAGAGGATGATAATGACAGTGACGAAGACGATGATGACGACGACGACAACAGTGATGATGATGATGATGATGAAATAGACGAGTTAACCTTCTATCAGTTTATCTGTCAACATTAAGTTTCACAGATACACAGGCAACACAGACTCTACACCCCTTTGTATGTGGACTCGCCTTAACAACCACATATGTGCGTTCATGTTCTGCCTTTTGGTTCCTTCCTTGCATTAAAAGAAATGTGTATCATAACTTTTAACCCAAAATAAACAAGGATTAATTTGCCAGAGTTTGTTTAATCAAGCCCTGCAGTTCTCGGTGTAACTGGAGTAAAATGAAGGAACGAGCAGAGATCTTAATTGGCCGTGATGAAACAAGACGCACGACAAAACATCTCGGCTGTGTGGGAAGGAACAATTTGCAGACATGATATTTGACTCTACTGGTGAGCAAAGAATACGAAGAACCATGAAAAATATGTAAATGTAATAGTGGGCGCTCCCGTTGCACAATATACAGTAACTGTCGGGAAGGAACAATTTGTAAATATGACCATATTTTACTCTGTGGGTGAGCAAAGACTGAAAAAAAAGGGTCATGAAAATACATAATTTAAACAGTCGGCTCTCCCATTAAACAAAATAAACTGTTAGGATGGAACGATTTACAAACACAGCATAATATTTTGCTGTGTCGAGTAAGCAAAAACATAAAACCGAAAAACAAGAAAATAAATAAATGTCAGTTGTTTCTCCTCTAAAAAAAAAATTAGAGAGGCTGGGGAGAAACAATTTACAAACACGATATTTTACCATAATAAATAACCAAAACCATAAACACAGAAAAATAATAAAATATCCAATGTCGTTTTCCTTTATAAACAGTTGGGAGGGAACGATGTGCAAGCAAGATGATATTTTACTGCCTAGAGGAATCAAAACTATTCAAAAAAGTTAAAAAAAAATAATAATGGTTCACAAATTCATGGCTACTTTAGTTCCAAGATTCCAGGATGCACATTTTTCTAAAAAGAAGAAAAGAAAAGAAAAAAAAAAAGATAAATGCCAAGGGAGGAACAGAATGGTAAATAGTGTTCCAGGGATGACCCGCTGTAAACATGAAACGTTGACATTACCAGGTGACTCTTTTCATTACTCAGCGAAAGAGCTACAAAGAGTGGAGAAATGGTGGCTGCGATGCTTTATGCTGGTTTTTAAGGCAATCGACCCTGGCACACGTCAGAAATGTAGCGTCTGACGTAACAGTAATGCAAAAGAAAATGATGTAACACGTCAATGAAAAGGCAGAATTTCAGGGAAGTACTGTATTTAATGGAGGTGAATTTGCACTTCATTTATGAAAAATATACATATATATCCTGCAGACAGGCTCAGCACTCAAAAACCCCGTACTGGAACAACCACAAGAAAGGTAAAAAAAATACGAAAAAAATTAATGATATAAGAGTAAAGCCCGACTAAAGCCTAATCTAAAATAATGCACAGCCCGTATCCCAGGTCAGGGAAGGGAATATCGCCTATTAATGAATAGGACTGAAATGCACGGAAACTGAGTTATTCACATTCAACAGTCTCACACATATTCATACCCTCTGTCTGGCTGTCAGTCTTTCTGTCTGCTTGTCTGTCTGTCTGTCTGTCCGTCTCTCTTTCTTTCTCTCTCTCTCTCTCTCTCTCTCTCTCTCTCTCTCTCTCTCTCTCTCTCTCTCTCTCTCTCACACACACAGCAGCAGTCACATTCTTCCAACCTCTCATCAAATACCTCACAGCTGGAAGATAAAATCAAGGTTTCTTCCCACCCAGGGAGATAAACTCACACATTCTCTCTCTCTCTCTCTCTCTCTCTCTCTCTCTCTCTCTCTCTCTGTATGTGTGTGTGTGTGTGTGTGTGTGTGTGTGTGTGTGTAGTAATCACATCTTTCCGCCTGTCATTAACCATGCCAAAACAGGTAAAAATAACATCAAGGTTCTCCCGTACACAGGTAGTTCACACACACACACACACACACACACACACACACACACACACACACACACACACACACACACATTTTGCCAAACTACCAAACTGTGGCTTTCAAAGGCTACAAAAATCACGAGTGTTTTTCAGTCTGAGATTGCGAGAGAGAGAGAGAGAGAGAGAGAGAGAGAGAGAGAGAAGGGAGGAGGGAGAGAAAGAGAGGAGGGGGTAAAAATTACGTTATCTTCACGCAATTTCCCACCCCATCATACGCCAGTAAGCAGAGGGGGGAGAGGGGAGTATGAGAGGGGAAGGGGGAGCTCTGATGAAGGGGGGAGGGCGAAAAGAGGTTTGTGTGAGGAGGGGGACGGGGACTAAGAGAGATAGTCAGGGGGGTTTTGGAGGGAAAGAGGGGAAGATGGGAGGAAAGAGGGCGTTGGGGGACCTGACGGGGGACAGAAAGACTGGGGGAGAGGGGAGAAGCCTGATACGGAGAAGAGAGAGAAAGGAGGGAGGGGGAAGTGGTCAGATGAGAGGGAGGGAGGTTTGAGGCAGGGGAGGAAAGGAAAAAGGGAGGGGAAAGGGTCTGATGAGGAGAGGGAGAAAGGGCGAGAAAATGGAATCACAGAGGGAATGGAAGTAGGCAGCTAAGGGTAAGGGGAGGGGAAAGTGAGGGGAGGGAAGGGATTTTAGAGGGAGGTAGGAAAGGGTGGAATACGGGAGGGAAAATGAGACAAAGGGATAGGGGGAAAGGTATCTGAAGGAGGGGAGGGGAGGGGAAAGGAGGGGAGGCGCTTGAGGAGGGGGAGGGTGTAGGGTGGGGGCTGTCCAATTATTTTTCCCTCGTGGTCGTATTATCTTACAGCTTAATAAGAAGGTCTAATTTTTACTCTCTTTTAACTCACTCTTTTTCAGTCGTCTCGTTTTTATTTTTTTTTTCTCACTCTCTTTTCAGTCGCCTCTTCTCATCAGTTTTATTTACAAACACCTTTTTTATTTTTCTGGTCGCCTCACTTTTTTTTTATTTGCCAGTCATTTCTTTCGTTTTTTTTTTTTCTTCACTCCTCTCTTTTCTTCTCAGTCCTTTCTTTAATCCTATTTTTTCGCATGTTCTTCACTCTTTACCACGTCTTCTCTTTCTCTCACTGTTTTTAGTTTTCTCTTTGGCTCACTCTTTCTCTGCGCCTCCCTTCTCGGTCCTTTACTTTTATACATTCATTTATTGTATTATATTATATATCTACTTTTTCAATAACCTCTTTTACCATATTATTCTAGCATCTTATTCCAGTCTTTCTTTTTCTTACTTCTTAAACACCTAATCCTAATTTTTTCAGCCTTACAACGTTCTCTCTCTCTCTCTCTCTCTCTCTCTCTCTCTCTCTCTCTCTCTCTCTCTCGCGATTCATCATACTCTGCCTTACTATTCTTCATCACCCACCTTGTCCTTTCTTTCCGCCCATCCTGTCTAACTCCCATCTTCCCTGCCTCACTCAGCCTCGCCTCCCTAACTCATTTTGCCTTACTCTGCCAAGCCCCTATTTCAGTACCTCTTTACTCCCCTGCCTCATTCTCCCTCCCTTACCTATCTGCCTCACTATCCCTGCCTCACCTTCCTACCTTTCTACAAACCCTCCCTACCATTCTACCTCCTCCTATCAGCCTCTGCCTCCCCTACCTCCGTGCCTCACTAAACCTGCCTCACCCTCATAGGTAACAAGGCTGAAAGGCGATAAATTCCTGTGTAGGAGATGAAACCATACTGCAGACGGGGATACATAGTGTAGGCAGCGGTGCAGGTTGGGTATAGCCGGGTGTCCGTTGGCTGGAATGTAAGTGGGTGTAGGTGTAATAAGAGGTAGTAGTCTATTAGAAATCTATATATATATATATATATATATATATATATATATATATATATATATATATACTAACAGGGGTACCCGGCGTTCACCCTCCCCCTCCTTATCTTCCTCCTCCTTTCCCTTCCCCCCATCTCTCTCTCTCTCTCTCTCTCTCTCTCTCTCTCTCTCTCTCTCTCTCTCTCTCTCTCTCTCTCTCTCCTTTCCCCTCTTTATTTATCTGACTCTTACCACTCTGCCCCCCTCCATGAAAACATCGGTCATTTTGGTCTTAAAACCTTCCTTGGGTCATAAGACCAAAAAGACGAACACTGCAATCCTCTTTGTTCTAGTTCAGTCTTCTTTCTGCCCCAGAAAGACCATTTGCCTCTCATGCTTTTGAAGAGGTATTATAAGAGGTCCAGGAACTTTCTATTTCAGCTATCTCAAACTAACGCACAGTATTTGTGCATTTGTTTACTATTACCGATGACCTAAAATGACCTCCGACCGGTGACCTCAATTTACCTCGGAGGTCAACTTCACATAGCCTATGTCCGAACTGGAGGTCATGTGAGTCTCCATGCCAAAAATTGGGCTGCAGGGGTATCCGGCATTGCCCGGGCCAAAAAGGCGAACACTCAACTTGACCTCAGATGACCCAGATCTGAATTTTCACCCCCCTAAAACCTTCCTTGTGTCATAAGGATTCCAGATATGTAGGTTAAGGCCAGGTAAAATATTCGTGAACAAACAGACAGACAAAAAGTGCCGTTTATAGATAGATAGGTAGATAGATAGATAGATATGGAACCTCTGTGGGACAGTGGTAAAGTGTGCGTTTTCGTACGTGGGAGAACGAGGGTTCGCGCTCCACCAGGGTAATAAACTTTGGTTGCGATCTTCCGGCCACGTACTGCTTTGGCAGACATAATAGGTGCTGTGGTTGAACCAGTGTCGCATACTATAAAGTATGCTTGCACCCAGTCAACTTGCGCGGGCCAATTACACTTGGTTCACAAACTACACACACATCCAAAGCCACTCCAACATTACGATCACAGTTACAAGCACTTCTCACCCTACATACAATCTTTACCAGACAGCCTAAGCCACTTGGTAGGTTACACAGGCCGTATCATCCTCACTTCGGTCGGGATAGGCCGGTCCTGCAGTGGACACTCAAACGGCTGATGAGATGAGATGAGATATATACACACACACACACACACACACACACACACACACACACACACACACACACACACACACACACAAACACACACACACACACACACACACACACACACACACAAAATATATATATATATATATATATATATATATATATATATATATATATATATATATATATATATATACATAGAGGGAGAGAGAGAGAGAGAGAGAGAAAGAGAGATCTTGTAGAAACTTCGTAGTTCCTTGTAGTGTGTTTTGTAGATCAGTTATACATATATTAGACTCATGGACGTGTTTACGTGAGTAGTTTTGTAAGTTGTTAATCTTTACTCCCTTTGTCATGCAATGACAGGAGAGGTAAAGATTAGTATGGGACTATTTTTATTTGTCTTGGAAATATTAACAAAGTCTCTCACACACGAGTGAAGTATAGAGTCCCGCTGTTACATTCCCACTGTCTCACTCTGTCTCTCTCTGCCACTCTCTCGCCCCTGTTGCTAGCCTCCATCTCCTCTCTGATTCCTACATTTCCGTTTAGCAGGGGTCGTGTCACGTGGGCTACACTGTCGTGGAAGCTTCTAGAACCCTGTATGTCTGCGTGTATGTAGCACTTCCAGTGCCTACTGGCATACTGTTCATTAAGTATTTGCTGAACTCATTTCCTTTTGGTAAATTCTCACTGACACACTTCCTGTCTCACACCCTGGCTTGGTGCTTCTATCTGTCTATCTATCTATCTGTCTATCTAACTATGAGTTGTATTATTATAATATGGAGTCCTGACATCGCTCGGTCACGCCAACTGGCGGTCCTCCAACAGCAGTCATCAGTGACACTCTAATTTATTAATACATAATTTTGATTACAATATTGTATAGACATGATATTCATGATAATACTGTACTGGCCTAATAATAATCTAGAAACATAACACATTTTAAACTTATTGTATACATAATTGAACAAATGCACTATAGATAAACTGATTATAGAGTATTGTATAAAATATTGTAAAATGTGTATGTATAACGGGCATACGCATATAACTGTGCAATGGCAATAGCGCTAGGTCATTACATTACATATGGAGTTATCCCTTTAGTAATGGCTAATATTTCACCTAACTTGAATGATTCTTGTAATACAGAATTGTTGTAACATTGTATGACTTGTTACAAAATTGTATTTTTATTGTACATAATTGTATTATAATTGTTACATATCGTTTGTAGTTACATAACTGTAGCAACTGTAAAGTAATTGTATTAACATTGTAGTAATATTGTAGTAACAGTGTAGTAATACAGAATTTTGCTAACATTGTATGAATTGTTACACAATAATTGTATTGCACATAATTGTATTGTAATTGTTACATATCGTTTGTAGTTACATAACTGTAACAACTGTAACATAATGCAATCATTTGTCGTTACTTAACTGTAGTAATTGCAGTAATATTGTAGTAACTGCAGTCCTGACATCACTAATTCGGTCATGCTGTGGTCGATGATAGTGATGATGTGCATTGCCACTGGCTCGTGCAGAACAATAATTTGTTTTTTGATTCACTTATGGAAGGAGTTTATGTGGTATTTGGCATTTGTAGTGACACTGACACCTATTTTCATTTGTTTGTTATGTGATCTTACTGTATTTTTTTTTTCTTGTACGTATTGATTTTCTATAGTTTTTTTTTCTTCGTTTGTCTATGCTTTGTCGGTGTTGTCCAAGGTTGCATAATTGTGGTTAATTCCTTTGGGACCCTTTTATAAGGCTTAGTTTAGTTGCACAGATATTATTGAAAATATTATATAGCCCCATATTTTGTTATTTTATATAAAAAATATATATATATACACTATATACATTATTAACTATATACACTCACTTGTTGTTCAGTTGTACCTATCGTGGGCAATATATGTGTCAGCACTGTGTGGAAATCTTTGTCTTCACGATTGTGTGGAAGATGTTGTTCATTCTAGCTAACGTCATTTGTGTTGGCCATTTTTTTTTTCTTTTCTGGTTTTCCTTGTATCTTAATTTGTCTGTTTCCACTAGGTAGCTTGAATTAATAAATGTTTAATACAGTTCTTTTAATTGCTCACTGAGTAACTGTGATAGTATATATTCTTTATTACTTTGTAGATGTAATAATGTATAGCTGTATGCATGAAACACGTATTTTATGTAGATATAAATGGTAACACTCGTTGGTAGTAAATAAATGCTATAGGAAATGAATGAATTTATACAGTGTAGAATATTTATTGTTGGTGCAAGTATTTAGTGATTGAATTATGCAGATAACTGAAGTAGGTATGTGTATGTAAGTTGTAATTATACAGCACTTTTTATATGTTTGTGCAGAAGTTTATTTGTCTACCACTGTGTATTGTATAAATGAAGTAACTATGTAACTCACTAGTTTTTACCGTGATGGTAATGGTGTGAGTGGTGAGTGGTGGTGTCACACACGAGTTGATTGACGTCGTCGTCTCAACAAACATGCATGGTGACGTCGTTTCAGCAGATACACATTGTTACGTCGGCTTCCCACACTGGTAGCTGTGGTGAGTAAATGAGTAGCGATGAGTAATCTGAGTGAGGAAAGGTGAGTAAGATGCGTTATAAATGTGGCCCTGGTACTTGCCGCGTCGTCTTGACCTCTATGAACCTACGTCAGCGGTGAAGGTAGGGGGGCGGTAGGAGAAAGAGTTAAGGATCTAGTGCTTGTTGCTTTGTTCTTGCTTTTCGTTTACTTGTTTTATTTTTTATTCTTCTTGCTGATACTTGAAGTTGCGTGAAGAAGATTAGACTTGTTATTTGTAGTTAATCGTAGAGCTTGTTGATCCTCACTCGTAACTCGTCGTTGCTACTATATGCTCGATTGAGTTTCATTGAGTGTAGAAATGATGGTTCGTAGGCGTAGAGCCTATCGTTACTGCTATCATTTATTATATTTGACTCTTTGGATTTGTAATATCTAGGTCTTGAGTCTTGGTTAAAGTTATTGTGCTAAACGAAGAGCAGGAGGAGTCAAAGATGAATACAGGGAGTTGATCTTGATTTATTATCTTCAAAGAAAGTCTAAGTTGAGCAGAGTATGTAGTACACAGGGATGTAATTTACTGACTAAGTGCTGTCGGACCCCTCTTCTTATTTCCTCTCTCCATTACCTGTCGGTACTATGGCTAACCCCTTTCTGATCTTCGGAGGCGTGGGTTCGTATCCCACCGCTGCCACCATATCTTGTAGAAACTTCGTAGCTTCTTGTAGTGTGTTTTGTAGATTAGTTATACATATATTAGACTCGTGGATGAGCGGTTGTTATACGTGAGTAGTTTTGTAAGTAGATAATCTTCGTTCCCTTTGTCATGCAATGACAGGAGAGGTAAAGATTAGTATGAGACTATTTTTATTTGTCTTGGAAATATTAACAAAGTCTCTCACACATGAGTGAAGTATAGAGTCCTGCTGTTACCTCCCCACTGTCTAATTTGTCTCTGCCACCCTCTCGCCCCTGTTGCTAGCCTCCTTCTCCTCTCTGATTCCTACATTCTCGTTTAGGAGGAGTAGAGTCACGTGGGCTACACTGTCGTGGAAGCTTCTAGAACCCTGTATGTCTGTGTGTATGTAGTGCTTCCGGTGCCTGCTAACATAATGTTCATTAAGTACTTGCTGAACTCATTTCCTTTTGATCGATTATCTTTGACACACTTCCTATCTCACACCCTGGCTTGGTGCGTCTATGTATCTATTTATCTATCTATCTATCTATCTATCTATGAGTTGTATTATTATAATATGGAGTCCTGACATCTATATCATCATCATCATCATCATCAGCCATAACTAGTCCACTGTTGAACAATGGCCTCCCTCAACCTTTTCCACGAATTCCCTGACTGGGCCAATCTTTGCCACGTTTTCCCTGCAAATTTCTCTATCTTATCTCTCCATCTCCTGTCAAGTCTTTTTCTTCCACGCTTACAATCTCTTGGTGTCCAGTCTGTCAGCCTCTTGCTCCATCGGTTATCCCTTATTCTTGCTATATGGCCTGCCCACCTCCATTTCTGTTCTTTTATAACCCCCACAATATCTTTGACTCTAGTCTGCTCTCGCACCCAAGTTGATCTTTTCCTGTCTCTTTAAGACATTCCCAACATTGACCTTTCCATTGCTCTCTGAAAACGGATCAATTTATTTTCCATCGATTTTGTCAATTTCCAGGTCTCACAACCATACGTCATAGCTGGAATTATAAATTCGTTATATACTTTTCGTTTCATACAAACTGGCAAGCTACTTTTCATAATGTCTCTATGTTTACCGAAAGCTTTCCATCCAATTGTAATGCGTCTTTTTATTTCGCTATCATTATCTTTCGTTAATTTTAGTATTTGTCCCAAGTAGTTGTACTCCTCAACTTCTTCAAGAATTTCATTGCATATTCTGATGACACTCTTTGGTGTTTGTGGATTAAACATTACTTCAGTTTTACTCCGGTTCATCTTCAGTCCTACTTTCAGACTTTCTCTGTTCAGGTCATTTAACATTTCTAGCAATGCCTCTGCTGTTTCTGAGATTAGGACAATGTCATCTGCAAATCTTAAATGGTTTAGCTTTTCTCCATCTATGTTCACTCCTTTATTTTCCCAGTCTAGCTTTCTGATAATACTTTCTAGGCATGCTGAAAATAATTTTGGTGAAATTGTATCTCCCTGACGCACGCCTTTCTCAGTCTTAACTTTTTCCTAGTCCTTATATAATTTAACTGTAGCAGTTCCCTCTTTATATATGTTTTCGAGCAGTTTTACAATGTTCTCATTCACTCCTTGTTCTCGCAGTGAATTTATAATCGTTATGTGCTCCACTGAATCAAAAGCCTTTTCGTAATCAACAAAACCTAAGCACAGTGGTTTATTATATTCTGTAGTTTTCTCAATTAGCTGATTCATTGTATGTAGATGATCGGTGGTTGAATACCCGCTTCGGAATCCTGCCTGTTCACGAGGTTGGTTCTCCTCCAAAATTGTTGTTATTCTGTTCGTAAGGACTTTAGTGAAGAGTTTGTAAATGACTGATAATAAGCTAATGGGTCGATAGTTACTAAGATCTTTTGAGTCACTTTTTTTGTAGAGTAAAATAACTATTGCATTACACCATGTTTTGGGAATTTTCTTCTGTTTGATACAGTGGGTAAATAAGTGAGCAAGCCTATTTTGTTCTACTCCTGCATCCAACAGTAAATCTGTTACTATTCCATCTTCTCCCGGAGCCTTCCCTCTTTTCATATTTTTAAGACAAATATTTACTTCGTCTGGTGTTACCTCAGGTATTTCACTTTTGTCAACTGAAAAGTTAGCTATTGGTACTACTGTCTTTGATGCATACGGTTCTTTGTAAAATTCTTCAACTCTCTTCACCATCTTATCTCTGCATTTAATGATTTCACCGTTTTTTTTTTTCTTTCTTTCTTTCTTTCAGTGATGTCATTTGTTGCTTTCCTAGTGCCATTTTACGTCGGACCTGTTTCAGACTTTTTCAATTTTTGATGGTTTCTTTGATCTGATCCATGTTTCTCTTTCTTTTTTCTTCTCTATCTCTTTTGTTGATAAGCTTATTTAATTCAGCTCACTCTGTTTCGTCTTTCTTTGTTTTTACTTTCATTTCCTTTCGTTTTTTCGTAAGCTCGAGTGTCTTTTCTGAGTATTTCTTGGCTTTGGTTGTATTATGGTTTTTCTACTATCTCCGCTGATTCTCTTAACACTTTTGTTAGTCTGTCATTCAGCTCATCAGTGTCACACTCAGCATTACTTAGAGCCTGAAATCTGTTCCTTATTTCCAACTGAAAGGCTGCTTTGTTTTCGTTTACTTTTATTGGGCATATCTTTTTATCTTTAATCATCTCCTTTCTTTCACTTCTGAAATTGAATCTGGCTGTGCATCCCACCAGTCTATGATCACTACCTATATTTACTTTGTTGATAACTGTGACATTTGTGATCGTGTTATCTTATTTGCTATAATGAAGTCGATTTCATTCGTTGTATCTCCATTTGGGCTTCTCCAGGTCCACTTTCTTCCTGTTCTTTTGTGGAAGAATGTGTTCATTATTCTCATGTTAAACATTTCAGCAAAATTTACGAGCATTATTCCTTTTCCATTCCTTTCTCCCACTCCAAATTTTCCCATACATGCTTCTCCATTTTTCGACTTCCCAACCTTTTCATTGAAGTCTCCCATAAGTATAGTATATGTTGTCTATTCTTCTTCCATAATCTGGGAGATGTCATCATAGAATGTTTCTATTACTTCATCTGAGCTTTGAGAAGTTGGTGCATATACTAGTATTATTTTCAGGGTATATTTTTTGCACAGATATATATATATATATATATATATATATATATATATATATATATATATATATATATATTGCTCGGGAGTGTGAAAGTAGAGGAAGCAACCTAGATGGGGTGTAGGTGGGGTGTAGGTTGGTTTAGGTGATGTGTGGGAGATGAGGTGGAATATACTGCATAGGTGGGTGTAGCCTCGGAGGGTTGGGGAGGTCCAACGGTACACCTGACCCTGAGTCGAATATATTTTAAAAATGTGTAACGATTTAGGCCTATAGAAAATATCTCCACCATCTCCTTCAGTACGACAACACGATTATTTCATGTCATCTTTCCTAAACCACATGATTCTACTCATTTTAGGAGGGTGTGTGTGTCACGGGGTTTTTATAATATCATGGTGTTTTTAAAATAAATGCTTAAATATTATTTAAATTGATATTAATATTCAATAATATTGAAGAGCAGAGACAATGATTGTCTTGTTACATCAAGCAACGATTACTTTACGCTGACTTGCTACGATTCTCTAAGAACGAGAATTTAAAAACTTTCTCAACAGTACACAGCAGAGACTAATTACTCACAATTGCTGAATTACTGTACTGTTAGCCTCTGGAGAAAATTACTTCACCCCTAACAATAAATAACTAATACTAATAATAATAATAATCAGGTTCTTGCCGATGCTTAACTCCTATGGCACAACGGATTTTAAGTTATTACAACAAGACTGGTCTAAGTACCAGTTATGAATAGTAAAACGTTTATGCAAGCTAGGAGCTATATGGAAAATAAGCTTAATTTGGAGAAATGAAACAAGATTTTACTTTACATTGAGCTCAAGAAAGGAACTGTTAAATTTATTGATTACAAAAAATAAATTTAACGTTACAATTCAAATCAAATTAATGAGACGCACTCACTCACTCACGCAATAGCTAAATACTTACGCCTAGGAAAACCACCTTAACTAAACTCTTGAGACTACAAAATACACAAAGGAAATACCAGTCGATGAATGCTATGTATCACCCGGGGGGTGGGAGTTTGGATTACTGTACTAGTGGAGTTTGGGTGCTAGGGACCTCTCACACTGCTGGCACAGGACCTTTCTCCGTCACAACAAACACTAGACTGACTTCAATACATTGTATGGGCAGGACGCACAAGCCATCGGAAGAAGGCGTGGCTAACGGTTTAGGCAAGCAGAGGCGAACAATAAAAAAACAATAGTATCGCTCAGTAACGCACTTAGTGACGTGCATTAAATCGGTCACTTTTAAACAGCGACGAATGTTTTGAAAAGTATACTCCGAAATGGAGAGAGAAACGGTTAACTGAGCGATACACAGTGAGTTTTCCACTAATAGTTCGTGGCTTCTCACAAAAGGGAAATGTCGCGAATTGATTCGTGACATTACGCCCCTACAAAATTAAATTTTTTCCTTATGGGAAAAA
Organism: Coenobita brevimanus; assembly: GCF_032717465.1. Taxonomy (NCBI): domain Eukaryota; kingdom Metazoa; phylum Arthropoda; class Malacostraca; order Decapoda; family Coenobitidae; genus Coenobita; species Coenobita brevimanus. Next base: position 34,963,436 of record NC_136976.1, on the reverse strand, counting down.
ATTTGTGGATATATATATATATATATGTACACATCCTAAGTCATTCACACAAGATTCACACTGTGGTGTGTATGCTATCCTGCTACAGGAAAAAGTCGCAGTCACCAGTGAGCGAAAAAAAAAAACTCGTATTTATGTTAATAGAAGCAAGCTTGAGGGAAAAACTCCGTGACGACGGTGAAAATCCTGTACTCAGGTCAAACTGAGCGAAAAGTCGCTACATTTACACTGACAACTAATTGTTGTGTAGTGTGATGTATGTAATACACGGTGTAGGTGTGACAGTTGTAGTGTGACTGTACCTATGTGTAAAATGACATAGTAAATAATAACATGGCGACGACGAAGGCAGAGGAGAAGAGGCGGCAGCGTGCGGCAGATGATCAGCTGGTCCGCACAGCAAAACTGCTACACCCATTGCTGAACCTGCAAAACCAATTAAGGTGGAGCATCAAAAGTGTCAGTGAGACAAAATTCTTATTACGTTACAATTACTCTCTCTGCCTAGTAGTCAGTGCTACGACGTACATTCGAGGTCGCCATTAATTATAGCACACGATTATGGTCGGCAAGTTGAGAATCCTTGTGCAAACTCGGGTCTTCCATAGCCTCGAGCTGCACACGGGTCCTCAACCTTTATTCCTAAATTTCCGACAGAGGATGCCTATCCTGGTGAAATATTATTCGCCCATCACACTAAAATAGAAAATAGGAGGAAGTGCCTTAACCTACAGTACTTATATTAGTATCAGAGAGCTGAGAATCCTTGTGCAAACTTGGGTCTTCCATAGCCTCAAGTCGCCTCTGCGGAGTTCTCACTTCCCCCTTAACCTACAATACTTATATTAGTATTGGGGAGCTGAGAATCCTTGTGCAAACTTGGGTCTTCCATAGCCTCAAGTCGCCTCTCAACTTCCCCCTTAACTTACGGTACATAATATGTATGTACAGGCCCTGGACATAATGTGTCCTGTGGGGCCAATGGGCGAGATGTTAGGTCTGCACCCACTTCACCACTACCCTGTCTCTCAACTGTCTCAGAGATTACGGGTGTGGTTACAAATGGCACAGGAAGGGCATGTCCCTGATTAGTGGTGATACTTTGGCACACACTGCAGGAACGGACAAAACTATCTATGTCTCGTCCCATCCCTGGCCAGAAAAAGTCAGCTCGGATACGGCCCTGGGTCTTCCTTTTGCCCATGTGACCTCCTGAGACTGAACAATGACCCCATTGTAACACTGCTAGGCGGTACTTGGCGGGAACGACAAACTGCAGTCGAACCTCGCCCTCGGGTGTTCGTGACTCACAGTAGAGCCGTCCTTGCTTACGAAGGAACTTGGCTCGACCTCCCCGTGAATACTTAATCACTCGACCCTTTTGTTTGTTCCGCACGGTAGCAAGTGTTGGGTCAGAATGTTGTTCTTGCACAACAAGTTGACTACACATCAGATCTTGCGGCGATTCAATGATCACTGGGGTGACACAGTCTGGAGCCTCAGTCATGGCTCGTGTTACCGCAGCAGCCAAAGTCTGAGTAGCATTATCATCGGAGCAACTATCCTTGACACCGGAAATATTGCCGATGATGAGTTCAAATAAGGGTTCTGGCATGACAACTGCGAGTGTCGTACCAGTATAAAATGGAGATGCCACCTGGATACATGCCTCAGGGAACAATCTCACTGATCCATCAATAAGGTTTGCATGGATCTGTCGACCTGTATACTGCTCAGGCCGAACTAGACTCTGCTTGACAGAGCAACCTGAGGAACCATTGTCTCTCAGGACCTTCACAGGAATGTCTCCCACAAACCCTGGCTGAACAAGGAAGGTACTGTCACCTGTGGGAGGGCCTGTGGAGGAAGCAGCTAGCCACTCATGAGGCTGCTGAATTGATGTGGCAAACATTGTGCCTTGAGGGTTATATTGGGAAGATGGAACATTGGCCATCTGTGGAGGGGGGTTCACTGTCACTGTGGGACTAGTGAACTGTGGGGAAGTACCCACACTGGTAGGGACGTGACCACCGTGCTGCTGCTGAGGAATGAAGGCTGCATTCGCTTCCTGCCTCTTTTGAGCTGGTGGTGAAAAAGTTTGTCCCGACGGTCGGTTGCGTGGCTGATACTGCTGTTGGTTAGGGTACTTGTTGTACCTCTTCCACTCAGGTTTCTGAGTGTTTTGCCCCTGGTCCTTCCACTGCGGTTTTGGACCTTGGCCATTATTCTGAGAATGGCCTTGTTGCTGGGGTTCAGTCTGAGACGGCTTCCCAGACTTGTCAGGTTTTCTGTTCCAGGTGTTTTGCTGCTTGCGAGTTTGATACCCGTATGCAGTAAAGACTGCGTCAGCCTTTTCTGCCAATTGGCTGGCATCTTTCACCTGGCAGATCTTAAGCTGTGCTATGAGCTCAGCAGGCCACGACCTCTCTAGCTGCGTACGCAGCATAAGGTCAATTATCCCCTCACGCGTGGAAGGAGTTTCATCTTTCTCCATCCACTCATTTAAGTAAGCTGTGAGACGATCAAGGAACTGAACAGCTGTCTCCTTGTCTTGGAGACGAGCTCGCATGAACTGAACTTTGGCGTCGTCTACTGTGAGACCATACGCCTTAATGAGCGCAGCTTTCATCATCTCATATGTGAGATTGTCTCCACGAATTCTGTGGAGAATATCGAGGGCAGGGCCCTCAAATAGGCTAAGAAACTGAAGCCGCTTAGCTGCCTCATCCAGTTGATATAAGTCTGCCATGTCCTCAAAACGAGCTATGTACGGCTCGATTCGCTCGCTTTCCTTGTATGAAGGAAGCTTGATGCGTGGGGTCGCCAGGACATGTGCAGGGAGAACGCTCGTGGAGCTTGGACCAACTGCACCAGACGTGTCTGAAGCCAAGGAATCTCGCTTGAGCTTCAGCACTTCAAGTTCATGTTCTCGTTCTTTGTCTCGTTGTTCACGCTCGTATTCGCGCTGTTCTCGCTCGTGTTCGCGCTGTTCTCGCTCTTTTTCTAACTCGAGCTCGCGTTGTTTCTGCTCGTGTTCGCGCTGTTCTCGCTCGTATTCGCGCTGAATCCTACGCTCTTCACGAGCATCTTTCTCACGTTCTTGCTCGTAATTGAACCGTGAGAGAACGTAACTGTATTTTTTCTGGGTCTGTGAGACCCATATCTTTGGCTTCCTGTACAAATACAGCGGTAGCCATGGCGCTAATTTATTAAGCAACCCGAAATTGAGTACTGACTGCTTAGCGACGAATACTAATAAACACAAGTAAAGAATACAGACACAAGCTAGTGGTGATCAGTCTTATCTAATTAATTGGCAAAGATTAAAGCAAAAATGCGAACAACTAAGAACTCTCAATAATTAACACAATGGGTACGGTGGCTACCCAGGAGCGAATAAAATCGTCTGGCGTTACCAGGAATAAACTAGAGTTAAGTACTCTATTGATTAATAAAGCAAAAATTCACTTGCTAAATTAACGGTAAACACCAGTAAACTTGTGCCTATAAACTTTAATTATAAATACCTAAATATGAATGAGTGAGCACTATCTCGTGAATAGCTTTATAGCTAGGAGTTAATATCCTGGAATGAGGTCGCCAATTGTCACGGGGTTTTTATAATATCACGGTGTTTATAAAATAAATGCTTAAATATTATTTAAATTGATATTAATATTCAGTAATATTGAAGAGCAGAGACAATGATTGTCTTGCTACATCAAGCAACGATTACTTTACGCTGACTTGCTACGATTCTCTAAGAACGAGAATTTAAAAACTTTCTCAACAGTACACAGCAGAGACTAATTACTCACAATTGCTGAATTACTGTACTGTTAGCCTCTGGAGAAAGTTACTTCACCCCTAACAATAAATAACTAATACTAATAATAATAATAATCAGGTTCTTGCCGATGCTTAACTCCTATGGCACAACGGATTTTAAGTTATTACAACAAGACTGGTCTAAGTACCAGTTATGAATAGTAAAACGTTTATGCAAGCTAGGAGCTATATGGAAAATAAGCTTAATTTGGAGAAATGAAACAAGATTTTACTTTACATTGAGCTCAAGAAAGGAACTGTTAAATTTATTGATTACAAAAAATAAATTTAACGTTACAATTCAAATCAAATTAATGAGATGCACTCACTCACTCACGCAATAGCTAAATACTTACGCCTAGGAAAACCACCTTAACTAAACTCTTGAGACTACAAAATACACAAAGGAAATACCAGTCGATGAATGCTATGTATCACCCGGGGGGTGGGAGTTTGGATTACTGTACTAGTGGAGTTTGGGTGCTAGGGACCTCTCACACTGCTGGCACAGGACCTTTCTCCGTCACAACAAACACTAGACTGACTTCAAAATACATTGTATTGGCAGGACGCACAAGCCACCGGAAGAAGGCGTGGCTAACGGTTTAGGCAAGCAGAGGCGAACAATAAAAAAACAATAGTATCGCTCAGTAGCGCACTTAGTGACGTGCATTAAATCGGTCACTTTTAAACAGCGACGAATGTTTTGAAAAGTATACTCCGAAATGGAGAGAGAAACGGTTAACTGAGCGATACACAGTGAGTTTTCCACTAATAGTTCGTGGCTTCTCACAAAATAGAAATGTCGCGAATTGATTCGTGACAGTGTGGAAGTGAAGGGCTTAGACTCCCATTTATGACAAATGTTCATTACGCTGTAGGAGGGACTAAGGGCCGGGATCACCACTACATCTAGTGTAATATGCCACCACCAGATTGACAACGTAAAAATTCTGTATCGGTTCCACTGGTATTGTTGTTGTGGCTGAAGTATAACCTGGGTAAATTAACTTCCAATAACACCTTACCACTCACAGCAACTTAATATCCCTCACAGCAACATGTAGGTAATAACTTGCAGTGTAACATAATACTGTCCACTGACACAGACCTAACCTAACCTAACTTAATATGATCTAACCTACCTTACCCAAACCTAACCACACCTAATCTAAGAACCATACTCTAACCTAGCCTAACGTATCCTAACCTGACCGAACCTAGCCTAATTATCTTTGTCTAAATTCACTAATTAATCAGTATTACCTAAACTAGCCTAACCTAACCTAACCTAACTTAACCTATACCCCTCACAGCAACACAGTACCACTCACACAATACCCAAGCACCCAGTGAAGGTAAATAGGTGTTTGTGTGTATAAATGTATGGTTGTGTGTATGAGTATCAATAACAAGCACAGTGTGGTCGTATAGGAAGACACCGCGTAAGTAGGTGAGCAAGTGTAAGTAGGTGAGCTATAAGTGGGTAGCAGCTGTACGTAGAAACTGTACGTAAGCATGAGTAGGTAGGTACGAATGTGTAAGTAGATAATCTGGTGTAAGTAAGAAAGGTGTACGTTGGTGAACAGGTGTAAGTAGAACATGTAAGTAAATATGCGTAAGTAAGTAACCATGCATAAGTAGTTAAGCTGATTTATGTAAGGAAGTTGTAAGTAAGAAAGCTCTGTAGGTTAGGCGTAAGTGGGAAGGCAAATATGAGTAGGTAATTAAGTGTAAGTACGAACATGTAAGCAAGTAAGTAGGTGTAGGTAGATAAGTTTTAAGCAGAAAAACAGGTGTAAGTAGGTAAGTAAGATAAAACAGTTGAGCAGGCGTAGGTAGGTAGGTAGGTAAGTAAGAAGGTGTCAGTAGGAAAGGTGAGTAGGTTGGAAAGCAGGTGTAAGTATATCTATTTGTAAGCAGGACGTAAGTAGGTGTAAGGTTATATGAAGAGTCCGACGCCAGAGCAAAAATATATGTATGTAAATAGCTAAATTTTAATCCCGTGAAGTAAGGACGGGGCATGTAGTGAGCGAGAAGAAAGAAAAACTGAGCAAGGAAGGGAGTAAGAGTGAGAACATGAGAGAGAGAGAGAGAGAGAGAGAGAGAGAGAGAGAGAGAGAGAGAGAGAGAGAGAGAGAGGAGCGAAATGACAAAACGTTAGCCATGTGACTTCAACTAAGCTTATCTGCAAACGTTTTCTAGACGTTGGTACCTTGCTATGTATAAAACGTTGTAAGGGGAGGCTGGAAAGGTACAGTCTGGAGGCAAAATCTAACTTCACTTACTTGTAACGTTTTCCAGCAGGTCTGAGAATACTTAAGAGTTTTGTTAGCACCTTATCTCAAACGATTTATTTTGTCCTTTACCCAGAAATAATCCTTCGCTTCCATACTGACACTCTTTGCATCAACAACGTACGAGAAGACAATTAGTAACAATATGCAGAATAAATCGCTAAGGAAAAGGTGTTACCAAATCAAAGCCACTCAGCAAGACGTCTTCACCAAAGTATTAAATTGGTGTATGAATAAGACAGGTGTGAAGATGAGAGACAGTGACCCCGCAGTCTGAAGGGAGACGTGAGACAAAAACCGAAAATGAAGAAGAAGGGAAAAGATGAGAAGAGAGAGAGGATTATGTGTGTGTGTGTGGAGAGAGAGAGAGAGAGAGAGAGAGAGAGAGAGAGAGAGAGAGAGAGAGAGAGAATAAAAAAGAAAAACACCAAGAGAATAATATAGATAGTGAGAAAGAGGGGAGGAGAAAGGAGATAAGATCAGGTAATAAAGATAGGGAGAAGGGGTGACAATAGAGAATAATGGGGGAGGATATTAGGAGAAGGGCAATAAGTGGGAGGGAGAGATGACAATGGGAGTCTTAAAGAGGACCAGGTAAGTGAACAAAAGTGTACAGGGTGTGATAATGAACCGTGGGCAGTTACTGTTCATCACTGGTGTTCTTGCTACTCATCAGGAAGTATATTATTATTATTATTATTATTATTATTATTATTATTATTATTATTATCATTATTTTTATTTTTATTATTATTATTATTACCTCCGCCAAGGAGCTTATGTTTTACCCCAAGTTGATTGGTTTGTTTATTTGTGTGTTTGTTGGCAAGATTACTCAAAAAAATATGAACAGATTTTGATGAAATTTTGTGGAATGGTGGGCCATGGGCCATGGAACAAATGATTAAATTTAGGGGGGGATCCGTATCCGGATCCTGATCCGGATCCGGATCTGAGATTGCTCAAAAATTTATGAACGGATTTTGATGAAATTTTGTGGAAGGGTGGGCCATTGGCCAAGGAACAAACGATTAAATTTGGGAACGGATCCGGATCCGGATCCTAGACCCACGGATCCAGATCCGGATCCTTTTTAATTGCAATTGAGGAGGTATGCGCTCCCTGAACGCTTTCTGGTTACTTTCGCCAAGGAGGTTATGTTTACCCCGCTTTGGTTGGTTTGTCTGTTTGTCTGTCCGTCTTTTAGCAGGATTACCGGTACTCAAAAAGTTATGAAAGGACTTTGATGAAATTTTGTGGAAGGGTGGTCCACGGGCCAAGAAAGAAACGATTATATTTTGGGCCGGATCCTGATATGGATCCGGAGTATCCCTCACAGTATCTCCAGAAGTTCTTAATGAATTTAAATGTAAATTTTGTGGAAAGGTGGGCTATGGACCAAGAAAGAATTAATTAAATTTTGGGGAGGATTCCAATCCGGATCCAGATCCTATATCCACGGTTCTGGTAGCAGGATTACTCAAAAAATTATGAACTTATATTGATGAAATTTTGTGGAAGGGTGGGCCATGGGCCAAGGAAGCAATGGTTAAATTTTGAGGCGGATCCAGCACAGTTTCTCCAAAAGATCTAATGAATTTCAATGAAATTTTGTGGAAAGGTAGGCCACGAACCAAGAAAGAATTGATTAAATTTGGGGGAGGATCCGGATCCGTATCCTTTATCCATGGATCCGGATCCGGATCCTTTTTAATGGCACTGGAGGAGGTATGTGCTCTTTGAACTCTTTCTACTTATTATGTTGTTGTTGTTGTTGTTTTCTGTTCGAACTTCTGTTAGTGGTTGTCCTTCATATTTATTCTGCATACTTTCCTTTTCCTTGTTTCTGGACTCTACCCACCAACTATAACAATGAGTAGCTGATGAGGTGATGATGATGATGAACTCCGTCTTGGGAGAATTTTTATGTTGTGCGTACTCTTGTTTGTGTGTTTCTCTGTCTGTTCATAATATACCAACAAAATATAATATATACTGAGTCGGTTACAATATGGTATAATGAAAAAGAGAAAATCAGGTGAAAAAAACGAGAAATTGTTAAGGAAGTAGTGATATGGCGCCTCCTAAGTCGATAAAAATACGGAAGCATTAAACACAACTATATTAGACTAGATTAACTCAGCCAAACATCAAAATTAACGGATTTTTTTTTCACTTTTTATGATCTAGTCTATAATCCAAACCGTGCCTAGATATCTTGGAAGTACACACACACACACACACACACGTACATTCTCTCTCTCTCTCTCTCTCTCTCTCTCTCCCTACCATGCTAAGAGGGCAGGTATACTTTTCCGTTCAAAATTCTCTTTGCGTCCATTCCAACGCGTCTTTAAAAATCTTCTCCATCGCTAATGAAAAAATTTAAGCACATCCCTACCCCCTCCCTTTTACCAGTTCAAACCGAAGACGTGTTTTCTTTATTCTTGCTTTATTTCGACGATTTTTTTCAGCGTAGGGAGAGACAGCAGGTGTGAAGAGGTTAATGAAGGCTGTATCTAACCCTCTCGTCTGGAAAGTCTGTTGTGGCATGAGGAAAATCGTCTGAAAATGGCAAATACAGAATGAATACTGCGTGACCGGGTTGAAAGAGAGAGAGAGAGAGAGAGAGAGAGAGAGAAAGAAAGAACATAAAAGTGAAAATAAAATGAATATTAGGGAAGTTAACCCTTAGACCTGGTGACGGAAATTACTGGTATGTTCTTACTATCTCCAGACGATTTTGCTCAGCCCAGGGAAGACTGAAGAGTGACAGGGGTTACTGAAGGCTGCATCTGATCCCTCCAGTTCCAAAAGTCTCTCCTAAACTGAATAAATCGTTTGTTGTAGCCTGATTAATATACGAAATACGACAACGGATATTAGGGGGTTAAAGAAAAGGTAAGAGAAGATGATTTAGGTGAAAAGCAGTCTGTTCTTGTGGGCTTGGCTTGGCAGGATTTGTTACATATTTTTATTACCAATTAAGATTTGTGTAAAGGGTGGTTAATATTCTCTTGTGGCCAGTAATATAAGTATCATCATCATCATCATCATCACCTTCATCGTCATCCAACATCATCATCATCACCATTATCGTCACCTTCATCATCATCGTCATCCTCAGGACCCTACCCTATTTCTCTCTTTAAGGACAGGGGTGAGGCAGGATCCAGAATTAAAGCAGAATGTCCAAAAATAGAACCACCCAACAGTTCATCCTTTATTCCCTTATCATAAAACACTCATTCCCGTATCATTAAAAGCCATCGAAATCCTGGCTTCCCATCACAACCTGTACCCATTTTAAAGTGTAACTAAAAATACATATGAATACTACAAGGTTTTCCATGCAAAACTGATCATATAGACGTTAGTAAAGCCTCTTAAATCAACTAAAACACCCGGAACGACCCCAAAAGAGATGACATGATAAAAGTCAATACAATATATAAATGAAGAAAGACTAGAAGAGATAGAATTAAGCTAGTGAAATTACGGATAAATGTATCACTCATTTTTAAAACTTTCTGTATATTGTTTAGCTTTAGAAAGACAGGTACTGAAGGAGTAAAGGAGAGACGCATCCATACTGTAAATTCCATCACCACCACCAACACCATCAGCAATTAAAATATTATTGTTATTTTATTATTATTATTATTATCATTAGTGATAATCATCATCATCATCATCATCATCATCATCATCATCATCACCACCACCATCTCCAATCATGATTTTGCTCTTCATGAGTATTAGTTTACCCATCCTCACATTTCTCGTCATGATTAGCACATGTCAACCCAGTACATGATAAACATACAAACACACGTGCACACATGCCTAACTAACCCTACACACATCTTCCCTCTTTCATCTCGTTTCTCATTCCTTGGTCATATTCTGTCACTTTCTCTTAGCACACACACACACACACACACACACACACACACATTCAGTCCTGCACGGACTCCATTACTTCATTTCAACATGTTTTCACTTTTTCTCTCACAGGAACCGATTTCGTCACACCGCTTGCCTCTCTCTCTCTCTCTCTCTCTCTCTCTCTCTCTCTCTCTCTCTCTGTATTATATATATATATATATATATATATATATATATATATATATATATATATATATATATATTGTTACATAGCCTATGATTTCATCATCCTTTGTGTAATTCTAACGTACGCATGCTGCATGTTTGATCACGAGCGTGTTCTACCTCAGTCCACCCTTCTACCGTTATAGTAGAGTAAGTCGTTCTTTCTGTTGTTCAGAGCAGGATTGTCAACTCTTTGTCCCCATGGCTTCATTTGCGCGTCCTTCTTACAAGTTGTATCAAGCTCTGCTGGCCCCTATATAATGAGCTCAGTCTCTGCATTATTGCCACTTAGATCTACTCCTCATTTTGTTCACATCTCTGCCCTCCCCTGTACAGTTGTTATTATTGTGAGTGCTCAGGAAGTCTCCAACCATCTAGCAGCTGTGTAATTTGAGTATAAGTGTTGTTGCATTTTTTCTTGTACTGTGTAGCATAATGTTGATTCGTGGGCCTAGTGAGGTTTTTGTAATTCATGTAAGGTTCTTATTGTCAGCCATCATTAATAATATTTTGAATCTGTAATAATATATCTTGCATTGACTGGTATCTCATTTTAACAGGGCTGACTTAGATAATTTACACTTGCTAATTTCGTGTTAATAGAGGCTATTGCAGTTAACCATATATTTAACCTGTTTTTTGCCATTACATTATCCTTATGAGTCCTGAATGTTTAGTTGTTACTTTGAGCATTAAACTTTAACTTGTAATTTTACCTAACTCTTTTGTTTTGAACCTGGAACTTTACGGGACAGTAGTGATTTTTAGTATTCTCGCTTAAAGTGTACATTATCTTTCTCTGTTCCGTCACATAAATTTGGCGACCTCTTATCAGGATATTCAGGATATTATCATAAGGATATTGCTTGATATTTTGTGACTGTTATTTATTCATGATGTCTACTATTACTACACTTGATGAAACCAAAGATTTTTTGTCAAATGTGCAAACAGTGTGTGATGTAGAAAACAGAACAAAGAATGAACTTAAGCTTGTTGCTCAACAATTGGGAATTGCTGTTCGCTCTCATCATTCTAAAGATCAAATTGTTGACATGATTAATGAAAGCTTGTTTAATGTAACTCCTCCAAATGAGCAAACGCAGATTGAATTAGCTAAGTTACAGCTAGCGCTTCAGGAGGCTCAGGCTACGGAGGCGGAGTCTCGTGCTAAGGAGGCTGAATTTCAGGCCCGTTCTAAGGAGGCTGAGGCACAAGTTGAAATTGCTAGGATTCAGGCAGACCATGAGTATCGCATGAAACAAGGTGGAACTGGATCATCTAGCTCTGATGATTTCGATGTGGCTAAAAATGTTAAACTTGTCCCTCCTTTTAATGAATCTGATTTAACAAAGTAATTTCAGTTGTTTGAGAGGGTAGCTACAGGTTTTAATTGGCCAAAAAAGTATTGGCCAGTACTCCTTCAAACTGTTCTCACCGCTAAAGCTCAAGTAACTTATGCATCTGTGCCTCAGGATCAATCTGATAATTATGATGTAGTTAAGAGCTTGATTCTTAAGGCCTATGAGCTTGTTCCTGAAGCCTATAGAGTAAAATTTAGGACAACTTATAAGCAAGATAAGCAATCCCATGTTGATTATGCAAAAATCAAAGAAGATCTGTTAGAGCAGTGGTTAAATTCTAAGAATGTGGATTCTGATTTTGACAAACTTAAGCAGATGATTTTGCTGGAGGACTTCAAAAGATGTATTTATAAAGATGTAAGCCTATATCTTGATGAGAGAAGAATAGATAATTTGTCTGATGCTGCAGTTTTAGCTGATGAATATGTTCTCACTCACAAGAGATATTCTAAAGAAAAAGGGAAAGCTGAGAGTAAGTACGTTGCCTCTACTCAGAGTACAGGTAACAGGAAAGAGAATAAAGATGATGTTTCTCAGGAAGTAAATACCAGCTTCACCTCTAGATTTCAGAAAAGTAAATGTACTTATTGTAGTAAGCTTGGTCATACTACGGAGAAATGTTTCAGGAGACAGCGTGATGTGAACAAAAAGGAGGTTTTAAATATTCAGTCAATTGGTCTAGTGTTCACCCTTGAGAGTTCCCAGAATTCTTTAACTGAGTTAACTGAACCTGCTTTGAGGGGTAACTTAAATTCTCATGATGGAGCTCCTCTTTTGAGCAGTAACGTGGGTGACACTCTCGAGAGTTCATGTGCTAATTTCCTGTCTGATGGTTTTGTCAGTCCTCTGGACAGTAACGACAGGAAATCAGTTAAAATATATCGTGATACAGGTGCTTGCCAATCCCTTATGCTGACCAGTGTTCTAGGCTCTAATGTTAATTCCTCTGATGAAACTGTAATCTTACAAGGTGTAGGGAATAATTACTTCTCTGTCCCTCTGTGCAGAGTGAATTTAGAGTCTGGTTTTGTTAATGGTTCCGTTATGGTTGGGTTGGTTGAGACACTCCCAGTGTCAGGTGTAACTTCTTACTTGGAAATGATATTGGTGGAAGTCAAGTGTGTCCAGCTCCTCAGTTGTCTAGTGAGCCAGTGGCTGCGACCCAGGATTGTGATGTCCCTGCATGTGCTGTCACTAGGACTAAGTCTAAAGTTACTGGTGATTTAGAGGATAATGATGATGATGATGTTATCCTAGCTGACACTTTTCTTGCTAATTTGGACCACTCACCAGATGAGGCAGTACCCCGTAGTGTTGATAATTTGTCTCGTCAAGAGTTGGTTGAGTTGCAGGTTGCTGACCCTGAGTTGAAAGGTCTAGCTAACTCTGCTTACAGTGAGGAAGAGTCAGCTGGTGCTTCTACTTGTTATTATATAAAGTCAGGAGTACTTATGAGGAAGTGGAGACCCCCAACAGTATCAGCCGACTGTGAATGGGAGGTTGTACATCAAGTTGTCATCCCTCGTGTTTGTAGGTAGGATATCATTAGAGTGGCTCATGATTCCAGTTTGGCAGGACACCTTGGAGTGAGGAAGACTGTGGCACGCATTTTGAAACATTTCTACTGGCCAGGTATCTTCAGGGATGTTTCCTGGTATTGTAAATCTTGTCACACCTGTCAAGTTGTGGGGAAGTGTAATCAGACCGAAAAGGTTGCACCTCTAGTTCCCATTCCTCTTTTGAGGCGCCATTCACCCGTGTGTTGGTGGATATTGTGGGCCCTCTTCCTAAGACTTCTTCAGGATTTTCTTGTGTGTTGACCCTGATTGATATGGCTACTCGTTATCCTGAAGCCATTCCACTTAGATATATCTCAGCAAAGAACGTGGTTAAGGAAATGCTAGGGTTCTTCACAAAGTTTGGTCTGCCCAAGGAGGTACAGTCAGACCGGGGAAGTAATTTCATGTCAAATGTTTTCAAGCAGTCTCTGAAAGAGCTGGCCATCACCCAGATCACGTCTTCAGCTTACCATCCCCAGACCCAAGGAGCGTTGGAGAGATATCAAACACTCAAATCGATGCTCAAGAAATACTGTTTGGAACATCAGAAAGACTGGGATAAAGGTCTTCCTTTCGTTGTGTTTGCTGCAAGAGGATGATCAGGGTATAGAACACCCTGTATCTTATTACAGTAAGAAGTTCACTCCACCTCAAAAGAACTACTCAACTATTGAGAAAGAGCTTTTGGCCTTGATTTTGGGTTTACAGCATTTTTCATTTTTTTTGTGTTCTGGTTTTGACCCCATAGTCATTAATACCGATCATAACCCACTGAAATTCCTTAGTAAGTTTAAAGATAAAAATCAGAGACTGACAAGATGGAGTCTACTTCTTCAGGAGTATTCATTAGACATACAACATGTCAAGGGGAAAGAAAATGTTATTGCAGATTGCTTATCTAGACTGTAGACAGATTGTTTTAGAGAAATAAGAAATTTCCTTTGTAAATTTCTTTTTCTTTGTGGGGAGGTGTTACATAGCCTATGATTTCATCATCCTTTGTGTAATTCTAACGTACAGCATGCTGCATGTTTGATCACGAGCGTGTTCTACCTCAGTCCACCCTTCTACCGTTATAGTAGAGTAAGTCGTTCTTTCTGTTGTTCAGAGCAGGATTATCAACTCTTTGTCCCCATGGCTTAATTTGCGCATCCTTCTTCCAAGTTGTATCAAGCTCTGCTGGCCCCTATATAATGATCTCAGTCTCTGCATTATTGCCACTTAGATCTACTCCTCATTTTGTTCACATCTCTGCCCTCCCCTGTACAGTTGTTATTATTGTGAGTGCTCAGGAAGTCTGCAACCATCTAGCAGCTGTGTAATTTGAGTATAAGTGTCGTTGCATTTTTTCTTGTACTGTGAAGCATAAGGTTGATTCGTGGGCCTAGTGAGGTTTTTGTAATTCATGTAAGGTTCTTATTGTCAGCCATCATTAATAATATTTTGTATCTGTAATAATATATCTTGCATTCACTGAGTATTATCTGGTATCTCATTTTAACAGGGCTGACTTAGATAATTTACACTTGCTAATTTCGTGTTAATAGAGGCTATTGCAGTTAACCATATATTTAACCTGTTTTTTGCCATTACATTATCCTTATGAGACCTGAATGTTTAGTTGTTAGTTTGAGCATTAAACTTTAACTTGTAATTTTACCTAACTCTTTTGTTTTGAACCTGGAACTTTACGGGACAGTAGTGATTTTTAGTATTCTCACTTAAAGTGTACATTATCTTTCTCTGTTCCGTCACATAAATTTGGCGACCTCTTATCAGGATATTCAGGATATTATCATAAGGATATTGCTTGATATTTTGTGACTGTTATTTATTCATGATGTCTACTATTACTACACTTGATGAAACCAAAGATTTTTTGTCAAATGTGCAAACAGTGTGTGATGTAGAAAACAGAACAAAGAATGAACTTAAGCTTGTTGCTCAACAATTGGGAATTGCTGTTCGCTCTCATCATTCTAAAGATCAAATTGTTGACATGATTAATGAAAGCTTGTTTAATGTAACTCCTCCAAATGAACAAACGCAGATTGAATTAGCTAAGTTACAGCTAGCGCTTCAGGAGGCTCAGGCTAAGGAGGCGGAGTCTCGTGCTAAGGAGGCTGAATTTCAGGCCCGTTCTAAGGAGGCTGAGGCACAAGTTGAAATTGCTAGGATTCAGACAGACCATGAGTATCGCATGAAACAAGGTGGAACTGGATCATCTAGCTCTGATGATTTTGATGTGGCTAAAAATGTTAAACTTGTCCCTCCTTTTAATGAATCTGATTTAACAAAGTAATTTCAGTTGTTTGAGAGGGTAGCTACAGGTTTTAATTGGCCAAAAAAGTATTGGCCAGTACTCCTTCAAACTGTTCTCACCGCTAAAGCTCAAGTAACTTATGCATCTGTGCCTCAGGATCAATCTGATAATTATGATGTAGTTAAGAGCTTGATTCTTAAGGCCTATGAGCTTGTTCCTGAAGCCTATAGAGTAAAATTTAGGACAACTTATAAGCAAGATAAGCAATCCCATGTTGATTATGCAAAAATCAAAGAAGATCTGTTAGAGCAGTGGTTAAATTCTAAGAATGTGGATTCTGATTTTGACAAACTTAAGCAGATGATTTTGCTGGAGGACTTCAAAAGATGTATTTATAAAGATGTAAGCCTATATCTTGATGAGAGAAGAATAGATAATTTGTCTGATGCTGCAGTTTTAGCTGATGAATATGTTCTCACTCACAAGAGATATTCTAAAGAAAAAGGGAAAGCTGAGAGTAAGTACGTTGCCTCTACTCCAGTCGAGCAGGGCAGTACTCCCGAGGTGGATGGAAAGCTGATGACAGGGAGTGCTGGAGCTCCCGTTTCATCAGCCCTCAGGACTAGTTCCTGACCATCCCCCTTTGCTGAACTTTTTCAGTGTCTCAGTTACACAGAGAGTAGGCCAGCATGCTCTCCAGTACAAATTTCTCTAACTATCTTCACCAAACTACATTCACAGTACACACTACACTTCCTATTCAAAATTTACCTAAAATGGCGTCGTTATATCAAGCCTCGGAGTCCCCAGGGGGGGGGACCATAAATGCCCCCACCATCTGCCCCTCTCCCGATGACGACTCAAGGTGCCTGGAACCACTGTCTGACTCTCTTCTTCTTCATTTCTGCAACATTCGCGGCCTTTCCTCTAACTTTCGCTCTCTTGAGCACCACCTCTCCTCCTCTAAACCTCACCTTCTTTTTCTAACGGAGACTCAGCTGTCTGAGGCAACTGACAGCAAACCCTTTTCTGTATCCTCCTACTTTCTCTATACTCATTTCAAAGCCAAAGGTGGCTGTTGTGTATATATACGCAACGACTTATCTTGCTCTCGTGTTCCTGAACTTGATTCTTCTGAATTCTCCACACTCTGGCTTCGGCTTTCCTGTCATTCTTTGACTAAATATATCTGTGCTGTTTACTTATCCCCTAATTCTACTGACTATCAAAAATTCTTCGACTATCTTACTTCTACGATGGAACACATTCTATCCATTTCTCCTTTCTCTGAAATCTCCATTCTTGGAGATTTCAATGTTCACCACCACCTTTGGCTCTCCTCTCCTTTCACGGATCCACCTGGTGAACAAGCCTACATCTTTTCTATCCTTAATGACCTAGAGCAGCTTGTACAGCACCCTACCCGTATCCCTGACCGCCTTGGAGAGAGCTCCAACATACTTGACCTCTTCCTCACAACTAATCCTTCTGCTTACTCTGTTAATCTTTTCTCTCCGTTGGGCTCCTCCGATCACAACCTTATTACCTTAACCTGTCCTATCACTCCGGTACGGCCTGTGGACCCTCCAGGGAAACGTCGTCTGTGGCATTTTGGAGCCGCAGACTGGGAGGCCCTCAGGCAGTACTTCTTTGATTTTCCCTGGAATGATTATTGCTTCCATGGCCGTGAGCCATCTGAGTGTGCCTTGCGCATTACGGAGGTTATTCTCTCGGGCATGGAAGCATACATTCCTTTCTCATATCCTTTGACTAACGCAAGAAAGCCTTGGTTTAATCACGCTTGTTCTAATGCTGTCCGCAACAAGGAGAGGGCCTACAAAAGGTACCGGAGCCAACCCACCCCTGAATCACATCATCTTTACGTTTCTGCCCGGAATCGTGCTAAGTCTGTTCTTCGCTCTACTAAAAATAATTTCATCCATACTAAATGCTCTCAACTCTCTAACTCGAATTCTTCCCGCTCCTTCTGGCATCTTGCCAAAAATCTTTCTAACAACTTTACCTCATCATCCTTCCCTCCTCTTTTCTACTCTGATGGTTCTGTAGCTATTTCTTCTACTGATAAAGCAGATCTCTTCGCACAGACTTTCTCCTCCAATTCTACCTTAGACGATTCCGGTGCTGTTCCTCCATCACTTCCCCCCTCTGACTTCCTCATGGCTGACATTAAAATTTCTTCAGTTGATGTATTTTCTGCCATCACTGGCCTCAGTACTAACAAGGCATATGGGCCTGATGGGGTCCCTCCTGTTGTTCTCAAGAACTGTGCTTCTGTGCTTACACCCTGCCTAGGCAAACTCTTTCGTCTTTGTCTGTCAACTTGTACCTTTCCTTCTTGCTGGAAGTTTGCTCTCATTCAGCCAGTCCCAAAGAAGGGTGACCACTCCCAACCCTCCAACTATCGTCCAATTGCTTTAACGTCCTGTATTTCAAAAGTTTTCGAGTCAATTCTTAATAGAAAAATTTTAAGGCATCTTTCCTATCACAACCTTCTTTCCGATCGTCAGTATGGGTTCCGTCAGGGACGCTCCACTGGCGATCTTCTCACCTACCTTTCAGACTCCTGGTCATCCTCCTTTCGGGACTTTGGCGAAAGCTTTGCCATTGCACTTGACATCTCAAAGGCTTTCGATCGAGTCTGGCATAAATCTTTAATTTCCAAACTGCCCTCCTACGGTTTCTATCCTTCTATCTGTGCCTTCATCGCTAGCTTCCTTTCTGGTCATTCTATAGCCGCTGTTGTAGACGGCCATCGTTCTTCTCCTAGATCTATCAACAGTGGTGTTCCTCAGGGCTCTGTCCTATCACCAACTCTCTTCCTTTTATTCATCAATGATCTTCTAAGCTGTACATCTAACCATATCCACTCATACGCTGATGACTCCACCCTTCACCTTTCCATTCGGTTCCCGCAACGCCCATCTCAACAGTTACTTCAACAAACAAGGGATGAGGCTATAGCACACCTAATGTCTGACTTGGCTCGTATCTCTGACTGGGGTAAAAATAATATGGTTGTTTTTAATGCATCTAAGACTCAGTTCTTACACCTATCAACCCGACAAAATCTTCCACAGGTATACCCACTAATGTTTAATAATATTCAGCTTAATCCTGCATCATCCTTGAACATGCTTGGGGTTTCATTTACTCGGGACTTATCTTGGAAAGATCATATTACATCTCTTGTAAAATCTGCTTCCAAGAGATTGGGTGTGCTAAGCCGACTCCGCTCTTTCTTTACCCCTGCGCAATTGTTGACTCTATACAGGGGTTTTATCCGCCCCTGTGTGGAGTACAACTCTCATGTGTGGGGTGGCTCCCCACATACAGCTCTTCTCAATAGGGTGGAGTCAAAGGCTTTCCGTCTCATTAACTCTCCTCCTCTTACTGACTCCCTTCAACCTCTGTCTCTTCGCCGCACTGTTGCATCTTTATCTCTTTTCTATCGCTACTTTAATGGTCACTGCTCCTCTGAACTGTCTGCTTGCATTCCTCCACCTCTACGACGGGCGCGTAGCACCCGTCTGGCAGCAAACTCTCATCCTTTTTCTGTCCAGCTCTCTAATGCAAGAGTTAACCGTTACTCCCAGTCTTTCATTTATGCAACAGGTCAGCTCTGGAACTATCTCCCTCTGTCTGTATTTCCTGCTGCCTATGATCTCCAGTCTTTCAAACGCAGTGTGTCCAGGCATCTCAAAATGATCGGATCTTGAATTTGGCTCTATATTGTATTTTGTTTTTCTCTTGGAGGGAACTGTTACTGCGGGCTCATGGCCTTTGGTTCCTTCTTCCTCGCATAAAAAAAAAAAAAAAAAAAGGAAAGAGAATAAAGATGATGTTTCTCAGGAAGAAAATACCAGCTTCACCTCTAGATTTCAGAAAAGTAAATGTACTTATTGTAGTAAGCTTGGTCATACAACGGAGAAATGTTTCAGGAGACAGCGTGATGTGAACAAAAAGGAGTCTTTAAATATTCAGTCAATTGGTCTAGTGTTCACCCTTGAGCGTTCCCAGAATTCTTTAACTGAGTTAACTGAACCTGCTTTGAGGGGTAACTTAAATTCTCATGATGGAGCTCCTCTTTTTAACAGTAACGTGGGTGACACTCTCGAGAGTTCATGTGCTAATTTCCTGTCTGATGGTTTTGTCAGTCCTCTGGACAGTAACGACAGGAAATCAGTTAAAATATATCGTGATACAGGTGCTTGCCAATCCCTTATGCTGACCAGTGTTCTAGGCTCTAATGTTAATTCCTCTGATGAAACTGTCATCTTACAAGGTGTAGGGAATAATTACTTCTCTGTCCCACTGTGCAGAGTGAATTTAGAGTCTGGTTTTGTTAATGGTTCCGTTATGGTTGGGTTGGTTGAGACACTCCCAGTGTCAGGTGTAACTTCTTACTTGGAAATGATATTGGTGGAAGTCAAGTGTGTCCAGCTCCTCAGTTGTCTAGTGAGCCAGTGGCTGCGACCCAGGATTGTGATGTCCCTGCATGTGCTGTCACTAGGGCTAAGTCTAAAGTTACTGGTGATTTAGAGGATAATGATGATGATGATGTTATCCTAGCTGACACTTTTCTTGCTAATTTGGACCACTCACCAGATGAGGCAGTACCCCGTAGTGTTGATAATTTGTCTCGTCAAGAGTTGGTTGAGTTGCAGGTTGCTGACCCTGAGTTGAAAGGTCTAGCTAACTCTGCTTACAGTGAGGAAGAGTCAGCTGGTGCTTCTACTTGTTATTATATAAAGTCAGGAGTACTTATGAGGAAGTGGAGACCCCCAACAGTATCAGCCGACTGTGAATGGGAGGTTGTACATCAAGTTGTCATCCCTCGTGTTTGTAGGCAGGATATCATTAGAGTGGCTCATGATTCCAGTTTGGCAGGACACTTTGGAGTGAGGAAGACTGTGGCACGCATTTTGAAACACTTCTACTGGCCAGGTATCTTCAGGGATGTTTCCTGGTATTGTAAGTCTTGTCACACCTGTCAAGTTGTAGGGAAGTGTAATCAGACCAAAAAGGTTGCACCTCTAGTTCCCATTCCTCCTTTTGAGGCGCCATTCACCCGTGTGTTGGTGGATATTGTGGGCCCTCTTCCTAAGACTTCTTCAGGATTTTCTTATGTGTTGACCCTGATTGATATGGCTACTCGTTATCCTGAAGCCATTCCACTTGGATATATCTCAGCAAAGAACGTGGTTAAGGAAATGCTAGGGTTCTTCACAAAGTTTGGTCTGCCCAAGGAGGTACAGTCAGACCGGGGAAGTAATTTCATGTCAAATGTTTTCAAGCAGTCTCTGAAAGAGCTGGCCATCACCCAGATCACGTCTTCAGCTTACCATCCCCAGACCCAAGGAGCGTTGGAGAGATATCAAACACTCAAATCGATGCTCAAGAAATACTGTTTGGAACATCAGAAAGACTGGGATAAAGGTCTTCCTTTCGTTGTGTTTGCTGCAAGAGAATCTCCAAATGAATCACTGGGCTTCTCACCCTTTGAACTACTGTTTGGCCATGAAGTAAGAGGACCCCTTAAGCTACTCAAGGAATGCTGGCTGTCGGAGGAAGATGACGTCAACCTGCTGGAGTATGTGATGAAGTTCAAAGAACGGCTGTCCACTGCTTTACAGCTGGCGAGAGAGAATTTAGGAGCTGCTCAGGAGAAGATGAAGACTTGATATGATAAGAAGTCCGGGTTACGCCATTTTCAGCCAGGAGATCAGGTTTTGATTCTGCTACCAGTGCATGGGCAACCTCTTCAAGCCAAGTTTAGTAGTCCTTATTTCGTGGAGAAGAAACTCAGTGATGTCAACTATGTCATCGCCACACCAGATCGTAGAAAGAACAAGCAACTTTGTCACATCAACATGCTAAAGTTATATCACAGGCAGGACGAAAATAACCCAGTCTGCACTGTAGCTGTTCCACCCGAGTCTGCAAGTGAAGTTCTCCATGCAGCATGAGCCTGAGTGATAGTTTGGGGAAGAATCCTGATATCATGAATGATCTCCAGACTAAGCTTTCTCATCTAGCTCCCGAGGAAAGGCAGGAGTTTTCGGCATTACTGCAGGAGTACCCGCAAGTGTTCTGTGCTACTCCAGGAAAAACCACTGTGTTGATGAATGATGTCGATGTTGGAAATGCAAAGCCAATTAAACTGCCTCCTTACCGTGTGAACCCAGTGAAAGTTCCTCTCATCCAGAAGGAGCTTGGCTACCTGTTGGACCACAAGATGATTGAGCCCTGTCAGAGCGAGTGGAGTTCTCCTGTCACTCTAGTCCCTAAGCCAGGTGGGTCACAGCGGGTTTGCATCAACTACAGACGTGTTAATCAGATAACCAAAACAGACACTTACCCTCTCCCTCGTGTGGAAGATTGCATAGACAAGATCGGAAAGGCTAGGTACATAAGTAAGTTTGATTTGTTAAAGGGATACTGACAAGTACCTATGACTGAACGTGCTAGGGAGATCTCATGTTTTGTAACACTAGGAAAGACTTTTGCATGTTCTGTAATGCCATATGGTATGAAGAATGCACCAGCCACTTTCCAAAAGCTCATGAATGTTGTAACAGAGGGTTTGGCAGGGTGTGCTGTTTATATTGATGATGTATTAATCTTCAGTGACAACTGGAAAGATCACCTATGCCATGTCAGTAAATTTCTTGACCGTTTGGTTCAGGCTAATCTTGTAGCTAATTTATCAAAGCGTGAGTTTGGTCAAGCTAAAGTTCAGTACATTGGGTACGTAATTGGTGATGGACATGTTGCACCAGCAGCAGCTGAGGTTCAGGTTATAAGTGATCTTCCCAGACCTAAAAGTAGGAAAGAGCTACAAAGATTTTTGGGCATGGTAGGTTATTACAGGAGATTTGTTCTTAACTTTTCTATTCTTGTATCACCACTTACAGACCTACTGAAAAAGGGAGTTAAATTTGTCTGGACCAATGACTGTGAATCCTCTTTCAGCAAACGTAAAGCTATCCTATTAAGTCAACCAGTGCTCACTACTCCAAATTTTGCTAAGCCTTTTAAGATGGCTGTTGACGCAAGTGATACAGGAGCAGGGGCTGTTTTGCTGCAAGAGGATGATCAGGGTATTGAACACCCTGTATCTTATTACAGTAAGAAGTTCACTCCACCTCAAAAGAACTACTCAACTATTGAGAAAGAGCTTTTGGCCTTGATTTTGGGTTTACAGCATTTTTCATTTTATTTGTGTTCTGGTTTTGACCCCATAGTCATTTATACCGATCATAACCCACTGAAATTCCTTAGTAAGTTTAAAGATAAAAATCAGAGATTGACAAGATGGAGTCTACTTCTTCAGGAGTATTCATTAGACATACAACATATCAAAGGGAAAGAAAATGTTATTGCAGATTGCTTATCTAGACTTTAGACAGATTGTTTTAGAGTAATAAGAAATTTCCTTTGTAAATTTCTTTTTCTTTGTGGGGAGGTGTTACATAGCCAATGATTTCATCATCCTTTGTATGATTCTAACGTACAGTATGCTGCATGTTTGATCACGATTCGCCTCGTGGCTTCCATAGTGCGTGTTCTACCTCACTCCCCCTTCCTCCCTTATAGTAGAGTAAGTCGTTCTTTCTGTTGTTCAGAGCAGGAGTGTCAACTCTTTGTCCCCTATGGCTTCATTTGCGCGTCGTTCTTACAAGTTGTATCAAGCTCTGCCGGCCCCTATATAATGAGCTCAGTCTCTGCATTAATTGCCACTTAGATCTATTCCTCATTTTGTTCACATCTCTGTCCTCCCCTGTACAGCTGTTATTATTTTTGTGAGTGTTCAGGAAGTCTCCAACCATCTTGCTGCTGTGTAATTTGAGTATAAGTGTTATTACATTTTTGTTCTTGTACTGTATAGCATAAGGTGTTTATTCGTGGGCCTGGTAAAGTTTTTGTGATTAATGTAAAGTTTTTACTGTCAGCCAGTAGTAATAATATTTTGTATCTGCAATAATATATCTTGCTTTAACTGAGCATTATCCGGTTTTCTCATTTTATCAGGGCTGACTTAGATAAATTTACTCTTGCTAATTTCGTGTTAATAGAGGGTATTGCAGTTAACCATATATTTAATGTTTTTTGCCATTACATTATCCTCATGAGTCCTGAATGTTTAGTTGTTAGTTTGAGCATTAAACTTTAACTTGTAATTTTACCTAACTCTTTTGTTTTGAACCTGGAACTTTGCGGGACAGTTTTCTCTGTTCCGTAACATAAATTTGGCGACCTCTTATCAGGATATTCAGGATATTATCATAAGGATATTGCTTGATATTTTGTGATTGATTTATTCATTATGACTACTATTACTACTCTTGATGAAGCCAAAGATTTTTTGTCAAATGTGCAAACAGTGTGTGATGTAGAAAACAGAACAAAGAATGAACTTAAGCTTGTTGCTCAACAATTGGGAATTGCTGTTCACTCTCATCATTCTAAAGATCAAATTGTTGACATGATTAATGAAAGCTTGTTTAATTTAACTCCTCCAGATGAGCAAACGCAGATTGAAATAGCTAAGTTACAGCTAGCCCTGCAGGAGGCTCGTGCTAAGGAGGCTGAGTTTCAGGCACAAGTTGAACATGCTAGGATTCAGGCAGACCATGAGAATCGCATTAAACAATGTGGAACTGGATCATCTAGCTCTGATGATTTTGATGTGGCTAAAAATGTTAAACTTGTCCCTCCTTTTAATGAATCTGATTTAACAAAGTATTTTCAGTTGTTTGAAAGGGTAGCTACAGGTTTTAATTGGCCAAAAAAGTATTGGCCAGTACTCCTTCAAACTGTTCTCACCGGTAAAGCTCAAGTAACTTATGCATCTTTGCCTCAGGATCAATCTGATAATTATGATGTAGTTAAGAGCTTGATTCTTAAGGCCTATGAGCTTGTTCCTGAAGCCTAGAGAGTAAAATTTAGGACAACTTACAAGCAAGATAAGCAATCCCATGTTGAGTATGCAAAAATCAAAGAAGATCTGTTAGAGCAGTGGTTAAATTCTAAGAATGTAAATTCTGATTTTGATAAATTTAAGCAGATGATTTTACTGGAGGACTTCAAAAGGTGTATTAATAAAGATGTAAGCCTATATCTTTTAGCTCATGAATATGTTCTCACTCACAAGAGATATTCTAAAGAAAAAAGGAAAGCTGAGAGTAAGTACGTTGCCTCTTCTCAGAGTACAGGTAACAGGAAAGAGAATAAAGATGATGTTTCTCAGGAAGTAAATACCAGCTTCACCTCTAGTTTTCAGAAAAGTAAATGTACTTATTGTAGTAAGCTTGGTCATACTACGGAGAAATGTTTCAGGAGACAGCGTGATGTGAACAAAAAGGAGTCTTTAAATATTCAGTCAATTGGTCTAGTGTCCACTCTTGAGAGTTCCCAGAATTCTTTAACTGAGTTAACTGAACCTGCTTTAAGGGGTAAATTAAATTCTCATAACGAAGCTCCTCTTTTGAGCAGTAACATGGGTGGCACTCTCAAGAGTTCATGTGCTAATTTCCTGTCTGATGGTTTTGTCAGTCCTCTGGACAGTAATGACAGGAAATCAGTTAAAATATATCGTGATATAGGTGCTTGCCAATCCCTTATGCTGACCAGTGTTCTAGGCTCTAATGTTAATTCCTCTGATGAAACTGTAATCTTACAAGGTGTAGGGAATAATTACTTCTCTGTCCCTCTGTGCAGAGTGAATTTAGAGTCTGGTTTTGTTAATGGTTCCGTTATGGTTGGGTTGGTTGAGACACTTCCAATGTCAGGTGTAACTTTCTGACTTGGAAATGATATTGGTGGAAGTCAAGTGTGTCCAGCTCCTCAGTTGTCTAGTGAGCCAGTGGCTGCGACCCAGGATTGTGATATCCCTGATGTGTTCTCTGCATGTGCTGTCACTAGGGCTAAGTCTAAAGTTACTGGTGACTTAGAGGATAATGATGATGATGATGTTATCCTAACTGACACTTTTCTTGCTAATTTGGACCACTCACCAGATGAGGCAGTACCCCGTAGTGTTGATAATTTGTCTCGTCCAGAGTTGGTTGAGTTGCAGGTTGCTGACCCTGAGTTGAAAGGTCTAGCTAATTCTGCTTGCAGTGAGGAAGAGTCAGCTGGTGCTTCTACTTGTTATTATATAAAGTCAGGAGTACTTATGAGGAAGTGGAGACCCCCAACAGCATCAGCCGACTGTGAATGGGAGGTTGTACATCAAGTTGTCATCCCTAGTGTTTGTAGGCAGGATATCATTAGAGTGGCTCATGATTCCAGTTTGGCAGGACACCTTGGAGTGAGGAAGACTGTGGCACGCATTTTGAAACACTTCTACTGGCCAGGTATCTTCAGAGATGTTTCCTGGTATTGTAAGTCTTGTCACACCTGTCAAGTTGTGGGGAAGTGTAATCAGATCGAAAAGGTTGCACCTCTAGTTCCCATTCCTCCTTTTGAGGCGCCATTCACCCGTGTGTTGGTGGATATTGTGGGCCCTCTTCCTAAGACTTCTTCGGGATTTTCTTATGTGTTGACCCTGATTGATATGGCTACTCGTTATCCTGAAGCCATTCCACTTAGAAATATCTCAGCAAAGAACGTGGTTAGGGAAATGCTAGGGTTCTTCACAAAGTTTGGTCTGCCCAAGGAGGTACAGTCAGACCGGGGAAGTAATTTCATGTCAAATGTTTTCAAGCAGTCTCTGAAAGAGTTGGGCATCACCCAGATCACGTCTTCAGATTACCATCCCCAGACCCAAGGAGCGTTGGAGAGATATCATCAAACACTCAAATCGATGCTCAAGAAATACTGCTTGGAACATCAGAAAGAATGGGATAAAGGTCTTCCATTCGTTGCATTTGCCGCAAGAGAATCTCCAAATGAATCACTGGGCTTCTCACCCTTTGAACTACTGTTTGGCCATGAAGTAAGAGGACCCCTTAAGCTACTCAAGGAATGCTGGCTGTCGGAGGAAGATGACGTCAACCTGCTGGAGTATGTGATGAAGTTCAAAGAACGGCTGTCCACTGCTTTACAGCTGGCGAGAGAGAATTTAGGAGCTGCTCAGGAGAAGATGAAGACTTGATATGATAAGAAGTCCGGGTTACGCCATTTTCAGCCAGGAGATCAGGTTTTGATTCTGCTACCAGTGCATGGGCAACCTCTTCAAGCCAAGTTTAGTAGTCCTTATTTCGTGGAGAAGAAACTCAGTGATGTCAACTATGTCATCGCCACACCAGATCGTAGAAAGAACAAGCAACTTTGTCACATCAACATGCTAAAGTTATATCACAGGCAGGACGAAAATAACCCAGTCTGCACTGTAGCTGTTCCACCCGAGTCTGCAAGTGAAGTTCTCCATGCAGCATGAGCCTGAGTGATAGTTTGGGGAAGAATCCTGATATCATGAATGATCTCCAGACTAAGCTTTCTCATCTAGCTCCCGAGGAAAGGCAGGAGTTTTCGGCATTACTGCAGGAGTACCCGCAAGTGTTCTGTGCTACTCCAGGAAAAACCACTGTGTTGATGAATGATGTCGATGTTGGAAATGCAAAGCCAATTAAACTGCCTCCTTACCGTGTGAACCCAGTGAAAGTTCCTCTCATCCAGAAGGAGCTTGGCTACCTGTTGGACCACAAGATGATTGAGCCCTGTCAGAGCGAGTGGAGTTCTCCTGTCACTCTAGTCCCTAAGCCAGGTGGGTCACAGCGGGTTTGCATCAACTACAGACGTGTTAATCAAATAACCAAAACAGACACTTACCCTCTCCCTCGTGTGGAAGATTGCATAGACAAGATCGGAAAGGCTAGGTACATAAGTAAGTTTGATTTGTTAAAGGGATACTGACAAGTACCTATGACTGAACGTGCTAGGGAGATCTCATGTTTTGTAACACTAGGAAAGACTTTTGCATGTTCTGTAATGCCATATGGTATGAAGAATGCACCAGCCACTTTCCAAAAGCTCATGAATGTTGTAACAGAGGGTTTGGCAGGGTGTGCTGTTTATATTGATGATGTATTAATCTTCAGTGACAACTGGAAAGATCACCTATGCCATGTCAGTAAATTTCTTGACCGTTTGGTTCAGGCTAATCTTGTAGCTAATTTATCAAAGCGTGAGTTTGGTCAAGCTAAAGTTCAGTACATTGGGTACGTAATTGGTGATGGACATGTTGCACCAGCAGCAGCTGAGGTTCAGGTTATAAGTGATCTTCCCAGACCTAAAAGTAGGAAAGAGCTACAAAGATTTTTGGGCATGGTAGGTTATTACAGGAGATTTGTTCTTAACTTTTCTATTCTTGTATCACCACTTACAGACTTACTGAAAAAGGGAGTTAAATTTGTCTGGACCAATGACTGTGAATCCTCTTTCAGCAAACGTAAAGCTATCCTATTAAGTCAACCAGTGCTCACTACTCCAAATTTTGCTAAGCCTTTTAAGATGGCTGTTGACGCAAGTGATACAGGAGCAGGGGCTGTTTTGCTGCAAGAGGATGATCAGGGTATTGAACACCCTGTATCTTATTACAGTAAGAAGTTCACTCCACCTCAAAAGAACTACTCGACTATTGAGAAAGAGCTTTTGGCCTTGATTTTGGGTTTACAGCATTTTTCATTTTATTTGTGTTCTGGTTTTGACCCCATAGTCATTTATACCGATCATAACCCACTGAAATTCCTTAGTAAGTTTAAAGATAAAAATCAGAGATTGACAAGATGGAGTCTACTTCTTCAGGAGTATTCATTAGACATACAACATGTCAAGGGGAAAGAAAATGTTATTGCAGATTGCTTATCTAGACTGTACACAGATTGTTTTAGAGAAATAAGAAATTTCCTTTGTAAATTTCTTTTTCTTTGTGGGGAGGTGTTACATAGCCTATGATTTCATCATCCTTTGTGTAATTCTAATGTACAGCATGCTGCATGTTTGATCACGAGCGTGTTCTACCTCAGTCCACCCTTCTACCGTTATAGTAGAGTAAGTCGTTCTTTCTGTTGTTCAGAGCAGGATTATCAACTCTTTGTCCCCATGGCTTCATTTGCGCGTCCTTCTTCCAAGTTGTATCAAGCTCTGCTGGCCCCTATATAATGATCTCAGTCTCTGCATTATTGCCACTTAGATCTACTCCTCATTTTGTTCACATCTCTGCCCTCCCCTGTACAGTTGTTATTATTGTGAGTGCTCAGGAAGTCTCCAACCATCTAGCAGCTGAGTAATTTCAGTATAAGTGTCGTTGCATTTTTTTTTTGTACTGTGTAGCATAAGGTTGATTCGTGGGCCTAGTGAGGTTTTTGTAATTCATGTAAGGTTCTTATTGTCAGCCATCATTAATAATATTTTGTATCTGTAATAATATATCTTGCATTCACTGAGTATTATCTGGTATCTCATTTTAACAGGGCTGACTTAGATAATTTACACTTGCTAATTTCGTGTTAATAGAGGCTATTGCAGTTAACCATATATTTAACCTGTTTTTTGCCATTACATTATCCTTATGAGACCTGAATGTTTAGTTGTTAGTTTGAGCATTAAACTTTAACTTGTAATTTTATCTAACTCTTTTGTTTTGAACCTGGAACTTTACGGGACAGTAGTGATTTTTAGTATTCTCACTTAAAGTGTACATTATCTTTCTCTGTTTCGTCACATAAATTTGGCGACCTCTTATCAGGATATTCAGGATATTATCATAAGGATATTGCTTGATATTTTGTGACTGTTATTTATTCATGATGTCTACTATTACTACACTTGATGAAGCCAAAGATTTTTTGTCAAATGTGCAAACAGTGTGTGATGTAGAAAACAGAACAAAGAATGAACTTAAGCTTGTTGCTCAACAATTGGGAATTGCTGTTCGCTCTCA
The DNA here is from genome assembly GCF_032717465.1 of Coenobita brevimanus. Lineage (NCBI taxonomy): Eukaryota > Metazoa > Arthropoda > Malacostraca > Decapoda > Coenobitidae > Coenobita > Coenobita brevimanus. The sequence goes on along the minus strand of NC_136976.1, from coordinate 34,934,103 downwards.
TCATTCTAAAGATCAAATTGTTGACATGATTAATGAAAGCTTGTTTAATGTAACTCCTCCAAATGAGCAAACGCAGATTGAATTAGCTAAGTTACAGCTACCGCTTCAGGAGGCTCAGGCTAAGGAGGCGGAGTCTCGTGCTAAGGAGGCTGAATTTCAGGCCCGTTCTAAGGAGGCTGAGGCACAAGTTGAAATTGCTAGGATTCAGACAGACCATGAGTATCGCATGAAACAAGGTGGAACTGGATCATCTAGCTCTGATGATTTTGATGTGGCTAAAAATGTTAAACTTGTCCCTCCTTTTAATGAATCTGATTTAACAAAGTAATTTCAGTTGTTTGAGAGGGTAGCTACAGGTTTTAATTGGCCAAAAAAGTATTGGCCAGTACTCCTTCAAACTGTTCTCACCGCTAAAGCTCAAGTAACTTATGCATCTGTGCCTCAGGATCAATCTGATAATTATGATGTAGTTAAGAGCTTGATTCTTAAGGCCTATGAGCTTGTTCCTGAAGCCTATAGAGTAAAATTTAGGACAACTTATAAGCAAGATAAGCAATCCCATGTTGATTATGCAAAAATCAAAGAAGATCTGTTAGAGCAGTGGTTAAATTCTAAGAATGTGGATTCTGATTTTGACAAACTTAAGCAGATGATTTTGCTGGAGGACTTCAAAAGATGTATTTATAAAGATGTAAGCCTATATCTTGATGAGAGAAGAATAGATAATTTGTCTGATGCTGCAGTTTTAGCTGATGAATATGTTCTCACTCACAAGAGATATTCTAAAGAAAAAGGGAAAGCTGAGAGTAAGTACGTTGCCTCTACTCAGAGTACAGGTAACAGGAAAGAGAATAAAGATGATGTTTCTCAGGAAGTAAATACCAGCTTCACCTCTAGATTTCAGAAAAGTAAATGTACTTATTGTAGTAAGCTTGGTCATACTACGGAGAAATGTTTCAGGAGACAGCGTGATGTGAACAAAAAGGAGTCTTTAAATATTCAGTCAATTGGTCTAGTGTTCACCCTTGAGAGTTCCCAGAATTCTTTAACTGAGTTAACTGAACCTGCTTTGAGGGGTAACTTAAATTCTCATGATGGAGCTCCTCTTTTGAGCAGTAACGTGGGTGACACTCTCGAGAGTTCATGTGCTAATTTCCTGTCTGATGGTTTTGTCAGTCCTCTGGACAGTAACGACAGGAAATCAGTTAAAATATATCGTGATACAGGTGCTTGCCAATCCCTTATGCTGACCAGTGTTCTAGGCTCTAATGTTAATTCCTCTGATGAAACTGTAATCTTACAAGGTGTAGGGAATAATTACTTCTCTGTCCCTCTGTGCAGAGTGAATTTAGAGTCTGGTTTTGTTAATGGTTCCGTTATGGTTGGGTTGGTTGAGACACTCCCAGTGTCAGGTGTAACTTCTTACTTGGAAATGATATTGGTGGAAGTCAAGTGTGTCCAGCTCCTCAGTTGTCTAGTGAGCCAGTGGCTGCGACCCAGGATTGTGATGTCCCTGCATGTGCTGTCACTAGGGCTAAGTCTAAAGTTACTGGTGATTTAGAGGATAATGATGATGATGATGTTATCCTAGCTGACACTTTTCTTGCTAATTTGGACCACTCACCAGATGAGGCAGTACCCCGTAGTGTTGATAATTTGTCTCGTCAAGAGTTGGTTGAGTTGCAGGTTGCTGACCCTGAGTTGAAAGGTCTAGCTAACTCTGCTTACAGTGAGGAAGAGTCAGCTGGTGCTTCTACTTGTTATTATATAAAGTCAGGAGTACTTATGAGGAAGTGGAGACCCCCAACAGTATCAGCCGACTGTGAATGGGAGGTTGTACATCAAGTTGTCATCCCTCGTGTTTGTAGGCAGGATATCATTAGAGTGGCTCATGATTCCAGTTTGGCAGGACACCTTGGAGTGAGGAAGACTGTGGCACGCATTTTGAAACACTTCTACTGGCCAGGTATCTTCAGGGATGTTTCCTGGTATTGTAAGTCTTGTCACACCTGTCAAGTTGTAGGGAAGTGTAATCAGACCGAAAAGGTTGCACCTCTAGTTCCCATTCCTCCTTTTGAGGCGCCATTCACCCGTGTGTTGGTGGATATTGTGGGCCCTCTTCCTAAGACTTCTTCAGGATTTTCTTATGTGTTGACCCTGATTGATATGGCTACTCGTTATCCTGAAGCCATTCCACTTGGATATATCTCAGCAAAGAACGTGGTTAAGGAAATGCTAGGGTTCTTCACAAAGTTTGGTCTGCCCAAGGAGGTACAGTCAGACCGGGGAAGTAATTTCATGTCAAATGTTTTCAAGCAGTCTCTGAAAGAGCTGGCCATCACCCAGATCACGTCTTCAGCTTACCATCCCCAGACCCAAGGAGCGTTGGAGAGATATCAAACACTCAAATCGATGCTCAAGAAATACTGTTTGGAACATCAGAAAGACTGGGATAAAGGTCTTCCATTGGTTGTGTTTGCTGCAAGAGGATGATCAGGGTATAGAACACCCTGTATCTTATTACAGTAAGAAGTTCACTCCACCTCAAAAGAACTACTCAACTATTGAGAAAGAGCTTTTGGCCTTGATTTTGGGTTTACAGCATTTTTCATTTTTTTTGTGTTCTGGTTTTGACCCCATAGTCATTAATACCGATCATAACCCACTGAAATTCCTTAGTAAGTTTAAAGATAAAAATCAGAGATTGACAAGATGGAGTCTACTTCTTCAGGAGTATTTATTAGACATACAACATGTCAAAGGGAAAGAAAATGTTATTGCAGATTGCTTATCTAGACTGTAGACAGATTGTTTTAGAGAAATAAGAAATTTCCTTTGTAAATTTCTTTTTCTTTGTGGGGAGGTGTTACATAGCCTATGATTTCATCATCCTTTGTGTAATTCTAACGTACAGCATGCTGCATGTTTGATCACGAGCGTGTTCTACCTCAGTCCACCCTTCTACCGTTATAGTAGAGTAAGTCGTTCTTTCTGTTGTTCAGAGCAGGATTATCAACTCTTTGTCCCCATGGCTTCATTTGCGCGTCCTTCTTCCAAGTTGTATCAAGCTCTGCTGGCCCCTATATAATGATCTCAGTCTCTGCATTATTGCCACTTAGATCTACTCCTCATTTTGTTCACATCTCTGCCCTCCCCTGTACAGTTGTTATTATTGTGAGTGCTCAGGAAGTCTCCAACCATCTAGCAGCTGTATAATTTGAGTATAAGTGTTGTTGCATTTTTTCTTGTACTGTGTAGCATAAGGTTGATTCGTGGGCCTAGTGAGGTTTTTGTAATTCATGTAAGGTTCTTATTGTCAGCCATCATTAATAATATTTTGTATCTGTAATAATATATCTTGCATTCACTGAGTATTATCTGGTATCTCATTTTAACAGGGCTGACTTAGATAATTTACACTTGCTAATTTCGTGTTAATAGAGGCTATTGCAGTTAACCTTATATTTAACCTGTTTTTTGCCATTACATTATCCTTATGAGACCTGAATGTTTAGTTGTTAGTTTGAGCATTAAACTTTAACTTGTAATTTTACCTAACTCTTTTGTTTTGAACCTGGAACTTTACGTGACAGTAGTGATTTTTAGTATTCTCACTTAAAGTGTACATTATCTTTCTCTATTCCGTCACATAAATTTGGCGACCTCTTATCAGGATATTCAGGATATTATCATAAGGATATTGCTTGATATTTTGTGACTGTTATTTATTCATGATGTCTACTATTACTTCCACTTGATGAAGCCAAAGATTTTTTGTCAAATGTGCAAACAGTGTGTGATGTAGAAAACAGAACAAAGAATGAACTTAAGCTTGTTGCTCAACAATTAGGAATTGCTGTTCGCTCTCATCATTCTAAAGATCAAATTGTTGACATGATTAATCAAAGCTTGTTTAATGTA
>NC_136976.1:34919745-34930082 GCF_032717465.1 Coenobita brevimanus | reverse complement strand
TGCTCTCGACGAGTCAACCACTGCTTTGGAGAAGCATGCAGCCAATAGGGTGGACGGCTTAATCGATGCAAGTTTGAACAGGGTTAATGCTTTATTGCTGCCTACTAATATATTAACAAATGCACTTAATATAGCTATATAGCAATGTGGAAGCATGGACTTATGCCACTCTTTGATCTGAGTCAACTGGAATATTATTACCCATTGTTAGAGGCCCAGTTGACCCGTGAAGGCATCCTGATATTGGTACCTATGAGGAATGCTGTAACATACCAGGCATGGCGGTTCATTACCTTCCCTTTTGCTACTGCTAATAATACACTTGTTGTTATTGAAGAGGGTCCAGAGGTGCTAGTTGTCTCAGATGACAAGAAATATGTAGCAGAAACGACTGTGGATGAATTTGAGAAGTGTAAGGCCTCATTTCTTGATCTCCATGTATGTCCTGCTTTCCATTTTGTCTTCGTACCATTAAAGGTAGAGTGTAAGAGGGCCTTGTTGGACACAAATACTTCCTCTGCTCTGCAATGTTGCACTTTCCAACCCATTCAGTTGAAGTCAGTTTTCCATGTTCATATTCATGCGAAACAGTACTTTTACTTTCCTGAGGCAGAGGATGTAACTGTGATTTGTGCCTCACAGAATCAATTCCTTACAGTAAAGGGGTACTATGTTGCACCTGATTTTTGTGAGTTACACAGTAAAGAGATAGCAGTTCTGCCTAGCAAGCATCATCTAGCTTTGACAGTGAACTTCTCATCCCAGTTATGACCCTTTTTACCTTCATTCAATGTTACTTCTTGAATGTGAACAGGCTGTCTCATGTAGTAAAGGAGCTTACCTTCCTCTCCCACCTGAACAGGACTGATTTAGAGCCTTATGTACTGTCCTATCTTCCTTCATACCTTTCTCCTTCCTAGGTCCTGGCGCTGGTCTTCTACTATTGTGGTCTTGTCCTGTGTTTGTGGTTTAGGCTACTATTTAAGGCGCTAATTAAGGAACCCACTGATACCACGTGTCCGTACTCGCAGATTGCAAGTGGATGTTCCTGAATAGTTAGCTACCCTACACTCTGGTTAGGCTACACGGTAGTTAGGACAACAATGTCGACGGGGACGTCTATGGTGTGGCCGAGCGATGTTCTGGTGTCAACATCTTTTTCCATATGAAGTTGTAGTATCACACATTTTACATAATAATTTTTAAAGCTGTTTAGTCATAATTAACAGTGTGTAATGAAGTGTGAATGATGAACAACCAAATATCATTTCGCTGTTAGCTGTGGTATAGGAAGAAGGTGGATGGCAGACCACAAGGGCCACCCTGTTTCAATTATAAAAGAAGGTTAGAGAAGTGAAAAGATATTTGAATAGTGCGTAAGTGTAAAGTCCTGGGGAACCATTTATTATGTTGGCATATGTGAATGTACTTAATACCATTTTATAGAGGTGTATAATGTACTAGTAGAGTTGTCTTTATCTCTACTTTTGCATAAGCCCAGAGTATATGTAATGCTCGGCACCTCACTTTTTAGCTGACCTCAGCACCAACGCCCTAGTCGGCTCGGTGAGCGTACAGCGTCAGAGATCGCTTTACAGTTATAAAGGGAGGTGGTGTCGCTCCTAAGCATATCTCTCGGGTCGCAGTTATATTATTCTGTACCCAATAAAGAGAGATTTAATCTGCTCATTTCTGTCACCTTACGCTACCACTTAATAACAGACCAGCTTCCACATTCTCGTGGAAGAGGAACTTTTGGTGGGGTAGTGTCGGGCAGTGACGGCGAGTAGCTGAGGTGTTCTACTGTCAGTGTCGTCTTTCCATCAAGGTGGTCTAGTTATACTATACAGCAGAACACTTAATATGTAGTCAACTGCTACTCCATAACGGCTACATTTTATTAGTGCTAGCCGTGTACCGATACAGTGTATATATATATTTTTTGTATAAAATAACAAAATATGGGGCTATATAATATCATTTTCAGTAATATCTGTGCAATATAAACTAAACCTGAAAAAAGGGTCCCAAGGGAATTAGCTAGCAATATTGCAACCTCGGACAACACCGAAAAAGTAGACAAATGAAGAAAACAAACTATAGAAAATAAACTATAGAAAATCAATTAAAAAAAAAAAAACAGTAAGATCGCATAACAAACAAATGAAAATAGATGTAAGTGTTACCACAAATGCCAAAATATCACATAAACTCCTTCTATAAGTGAAAAAAAAAAAAAAAGCAAATTATTGTTCACCACCAGCCAGTGGCAAGGCACATCATCACTATAATCGACCGTAGCATGACCTGATTAGCGATGTCAGGAATGCAGTTACTACAATATTACTGCAATTACTACAATTATGTAACTACAAACGATGGCATTATGTTACAGTTGTTACAATTATGTAACTATAAACAATATTTAACAATTATGTACAATACAATTATTACGTAACAATACAATTATATAACAATTCATACAATGTTACAATTCTGTATTACTACAATGTTACTACAGTATTACTGCAGTTACTACAATATTACTGCAATTACTACAGTTTTGTAACGACAAACGATTGCATTACGTTACAGTTGTTACAATTACGTAACTACAAACGATATGTAACAATTACAATACAACCACGTACAATTATTATGTAACAATAAAAGTATGTAACAATTCATACAATGTTACAATTATGTATTACTACAATGTTACTACAATATTACTGCAGTGTTACTAGAATTATGTTGCACTTCCTACAGTTATGTAACTACAAACGATATAAAACAATTACAATACAATTATGTACAATACAATTATTGTGTAACAATTCATACAATGTTACTACAAATCTGTACTACCAAAATCATCACACAAGTTAGGTGAAATATTAGACATTACTAAAGGGATAACTCTATATGTAATGTAATGACCTAACAGTATTACCATTGCAGTTATATGCTTATGTCTATTATACATACACATTTTACAATATGTTATACAATTTTCTATAATCAATTTAACTACAGTGCATTTGTTCAATTATGTATGCAATTTGTTTAAAATGTATTATGTTTCTAAAATATTATTAGGCCAGTACAATAATATCATAAATATTATGTCTATACAGTATTATAATCAATGTTATGTATTACTAGATTAGCATATGTCAATGATGATTGCTGTCTGAGGACCGCCAGTTGGGGTGACCGAGCAATGTCACGACTGTAGAATATCTTAATACATAAAAACCAGCAACATGCATAATATAGCCTAGAGGTTAGGTCAATGTCAAACCTAGGGGCCAAAGGAAGTAACGTTAGCACCTCTCCAGAATGTCTCTCACCAGCACAATAGCCCACAAACAGCGCCTCTTGACCATACACACACATACACACACACAGACTTCTAGAACATTTCAACAATAGTATAGCCCACGTGACACGACCCCTGCTAAACGAGAATGTAGCAATCAGAGATGAGAAGGGGGCTGGCCATAGAACCGGCAGGTAGTGGAGAGATCAAATAAGAAGAGAGGTCCAACTAGACTTAGTTAATATATTAAGTCCCTTGTAATACATACGCTGCTCAACTTAGACTTTCTCTGAAGATAATAAATCAAGATCAACTCCCTGTATTCATCTTTAACTCCTCCTGCTCTTCGATTACCATAATAACTTTAACCAAAACTCAAGACTTAAATATTACAAGACTTAAGAGTTATATATATATATGTATATATATACATATATATATATATATATATATATATATATATATATATATATATATATATATATATATATATATATATATATATATGGTGGCTACGAAGTTCCAACAGGATAAGCTAAGGCCGGGTGAGTCAGACTGAGGCATGATGAGGTGAGGCAGGATGAGGTGAGGCAGGATGAGGTGAGGCAGGATGAGGCAGAATGAAACATGGTAAGATGAGACATGGTGCGGCAGAGTGAGGTTGGGTAAAGGAGAGACAGAATAAGATAGGGTGAAGAACAGTGAAGCTGGGTGTGTGAGGTAGGGTAGAATAAGGTAGGGTGAGAGAGGGTGAGGCAGATTGAGGCAGGGTGATGTGAGACAGGATTAAAGAGTGAATCAGGGTGAGATAAGGAAGGGTAACATGAGGCTGGATGAGGCAGGGTAAGATGAGATAGGGTAACATGTAGCTGGATGAGGTCGGGTAGGATGAGGTGGGCTAAAATAAAGCAGAGCGAGGCGAGACAGGATGAGGTGAGGCAGGGTGAAGTGAGGCAGGGTGAGGTGAGATGAGACAAGGTAAGATGAGATGAGGGGAGATGAAATAGGATTATGAGTTTTGGTGATAAAGGATAGGACAGGGTAAGGCAGGATAAGAGGAGGCAGGGACACGAGGCAGGGTACTATGAGGCAGGTAAGGTGAGGTAGGTTCGGTCATATTAGGCAGAGTAAGATGAGGAGGGGAGGGTGAGGCAGAGCGATATAAGACAGGGAGGGTGAGGCAGGGCAACATGAGTCAGAGTTATATGAGGCAGGGAGAATGAGGAAGGGTAAGATGATGTACGGTAAGATAAGGAAGGGAAGGTGAGGCAGGGTAAGATGAGGAAGGGAAGGTGAGGCAGAGTAAGATGAGGAGGGTGAGGCGAAGCAGGTCCAATCCGACACTAATTAAGTTATTGGGCAGAACTTGCTGTGTTGCTCCCAGGCGTCACCAGAACCCCCCCCCCTCGAGCCCTCTTTCCTTTCATCCCACCATCATTATCCCTCTCCCCTCATCTTCACTCTCTCTCTCTCTCTCTCTCTCTCTCTAAAAAAAAAAAAAAAAAAAAAAAAAAAGTTTGGTGGTAACAATAATCAAATATAAAATGTCATGAGTGAAATAAAATTTTTAATCTAATTAATATATATATATATATATATATATATATATATATATATATATATATATATATATATATATATATATATATATATATATATATATAAATATAAAGCCTCAATCCCGTTTGGGCTGGCCACAAACAAATCGCCTCCAAGTCGCTCTCTCTCTCTCTCTCTCTCTCTCTCTCTCTCTCTCTCTCTCTCTCTCTCTCTCTCTATATATATATATATATATATGTAGACTCTGTGGTACAGTGGTAGAGCGTGCGTTTCGTACACGGGTGAGCCAGGGTTCGCCCCCCACTAGGGTCATAAACTTTGGGAGTGTTCACCCGGCCACGTACTGCATTGGTGGACACAAGGGATGCTGTTGTTGAACCAGTGTCGCTTACTATAAAGTATGCTTGCATCCAGTCGGCTTGCGCAGGCCGATTACACTTGGTTCACAGACTACACTCACATCCAAAGCCACTCCAACACTACAATTACACTTACAAGCACTTCTCACCCTACATACAATCTCTACCACACAGCCTAAGCCACTTGGTCGAGATACATTGGCTGCATCGTCCCGACTTCGGTCGGGATAGGCCGGTCCTGCAGTGGACACTCAAACGGCTGATGATATATATATATATATATATATATATATATATATATATATATATATATATATATATTGTTACGGAACAGAGAAAGATAATGTACACTTTAAGTGAGAATACTAAAAATCACTACTGTCCCGTAAAGTTCCAGGTTCAAAACAAAAGAGTTAGGTAAAATTACAAGTTAAAGTTTAATGCTCAAACTAACAACAAAACATTCAGGACTCATAAGGATAATGTAATGGCAAATAAACAGGTTAAATATATGGTTAACTGCAATAGCCTCTATTAACACGAAACTAGCAAGAGTAAATTTATCTAAGTCAGCCCTGATAAATGAAAATACACCGGGTAATGCTCAGTTAATGCAAGATAAATTATTACAGATACAAACTATTATAAAAAATGACTGACATAAAACCCAACATTAATCAAAAACCTCACTAGGCCTAAGAATTAACCTTATGCTACACAGTACAAGAAAAAATACAACAGTTACACTCAAATTACACACAGCTGCTAGATGTTTGGAGATTTCTTGAGCACTCACAATAATAATATCTGTACAGGGGAGGACAGAGATGTGAACAAAATGAGGAGCAGATCTAAGTGGCAATGATGCAGAGACTGAGCTCATTATATAGGGGCCAGCAGAGCTTGATACAACTTGTAAGAAGGACGCGCAAATGAAGCCATGGGGACAAAGAGTTGACAATCCCGCACTCAACAACAGAAATGACGACTTACTCTACTATAACGGTAGAAGGGGGGAACTGAGGCAGAACACGCTCGTGATCAAACATGCAGCATACTGTGCGTTAAAATTACACAAAGGATGATGAAATCATAGGCTATGTAACACCTCCCCACAAAGAAAAAAAGAAATTTACAAAGGAAATTTCTTATTACTCTAAAACAATCTGTATATGGCATTACAGAACATGCAAAAGTCTTTCCTAATGTTACAAAACATGAGATCTCCCTAGCACGTTCAGTCATAGGTACTTGCCAGTATACCTTTAACAAATCAAACTTACTTATGCACCTAGCCTTTCCGATCTTGTCTATGCAATCTTCCACACGAGGGAGAGGGTAAGTGTCTGTTTTGGTTATCTGATTAACACGTCTGTAGTCGATGCAAAGCCTCTGTGACCCACCTGGCTTAGGGACTAGAGTGACAGGAGAACTCCACTCGCTCTGACAGGGCTCAATCATCGTGTGGTCCAACAGGTAGCCAAGCTCCTTCTGGATGAGAGGACCTTTCACTGGGTTCACACGGTAAGGAGGCAATTTAATTGGCTTTGCATCTCCAACATCGACATCATGCATCAACACAGTGGTTCTTCCTGGAGTGGCACGGAAGACTTGCGGGTACTCATGCAGTAATGCCGAAAACTCCTGCCTTTCCTCGGGAGGTAGATGAGAAAGCTTAGTCTGGAGATCATTCATGATATCAGGATTCTTCCCCAAACTATCACTCAGGCTCATACTGCATGGGAGAGCTTCACTTGCAGACTCGGGTGGAACAGCTACAGTGCAGACTGGATTATTTTCGTCCCGCCTGTGATATAACTTCAGCATGTTGATGTGACAAAGTTGCTTGCTCTTTCTACGATCTGGTGTGGCGATGACATAGTTGACATCACTGAGTTTCTTCTCCACGAAAGAAGGACCACTAAACTTGGCTTGAAGAGGTTGCCCATGAACTGGTAGCAGAATCAAAACCTGATCTCCTGGCTGAAAGTGGCGTAACCTGGACTTCTTATCATACCAAGTCTTCATCTTCTCCTGAGCAGCTCCTAAATTCTCTCTCGCCAGCTGTAAAGCAGTGGACAGCCGTTCTTTGAACTTCATCACATACTCCAGCAGGTTGACGTCATCATCCTCCGACAGCCAGCATTCCTTGAGTAACTTAAGGGGTCCTCTTACTTCATGGCCAAACAGTAGTTCAAAAGGTGAGAAGCCCAGTGATTCATTTGGAGATTCTCTTGCAGCAAACACAACGAATGGAAGACCTTTATCCCAGTCTTTCTGATGTTCCAAACAGTATTTCTTGAGCATCGATTTGAGTGTTTGATGATATCTCTCCAACGCTCCTTGGGTCTGGGGATGGTAAGCTGAAGACGTGATCTGGGTGATGCCCAACTCTTTCAGAGACTGCTTGAAAACGTTTGACATGAAATTACTTCCCCGGTCTGACTGTACCTCCTTGGGCAGACCAAGCCTTGTGAAGAACCCTAGCATTTCCTTAACCACGTTCTTTGCTGAGATGTTTCTAAGTGGAATGGCTTCAGGATAACGAGTAGCCATATCAATCATGGTCAACACATAAGAAAATCCTGAAGAAGTCTTAGGAAGAGGGCCCACAATATCCACCAACACACGGGTGAAAGGCGCCTCAAAAGGAGGAATGGGAACTAGAGGTGCAACCTTTTCGGTCTGATTACACTTCCCTACAACTTGACAGGTGTGACAAGACTTACAATACCAGGAAACATCCCTGAAGATACCTGGCCAGTAGAAGTGTTTCAAAATGCGTGCCACAGTCTTCCTCACTCCAAGGTGTCCTGCCAAACTGGAATCATGAGCCACTCTAATGATATCCTGCCTACAAACACGAGGGATGACAACTTGATGTACAACCTCCCATTCACAGTCGGCTGATGCTGTTGGGGGTCTCCACTTCCTCATAAGTACTCCTGACTTTACATAATAACAAGTAGAAGCACCGGCTGACTCTTCTTCACTGTAAGCAGAGTTAGCTAGACCTTTCAACTCAGGGTCAGCAACCTGCAACTCAACCAACTCTTGACGAGACAAATTATCAACACTGCGGGGTACTGCCTCATCTGGTGAGTGGTCCAAATTAGCAAGAAAAGTGTCAGCTAGGATAACATCATCATCATCATTAACCTCTAAATCACCAGTAACTTTAGACTTAGCCCTAGTGACAGCACATGCAGGGAAGACATCAGGGACATCACAATCCTGGGTCGCAGCCACTGGCTCACTAGACAACTGAGGAGCTGGACACACTTGACTTCCACCAATATCATTTCCAAGTAAGAAAGTTACACCTGACATTGGGAGTGTCTCAACCAACCCAACCATAACGGAACCATTAACAAAACCAGACTCTAAATTCACTCTGCACAGAGGGACAGAGAAGTAATTATTCCCTACACCTTGTAACATTACAGTTTCATCAGAGGAATTAACATTAGAGCCTAGAACACTGGTCAGCATAAGGGATTGGCAAGCACCTGTATCCCGATATATTTTAACTGATTTCCTGTCATTACTGTCCAGAGGACTGACAAAACCATCAGACAGGAAATTAGCACATGAACTCTTGAGAGTGTCACCCACGTTATTGCTCAAAAGAGGAGCTCCATCATGAGAATTTAAGTTACCCCTCAAAGCAGGTTCAGTTAACTCAGTTAAAGAATCCTGGGAACTCTCAAGAGTGGACACTAGACCAATTGACTGAATATTTAAAGACTCCTTTTTGTTCACATCACGCTGTCTCCTGAAACATCTCTCCGTAGTATGACCAAGCTTACTACAATAAGTACATTTACTTTTCTGAAATCTAGAGGTGAAGCTGGTATTTACCTCCTGAGAAACATCATCCTTATTCTCTTTCCTGTTACCTGTACTCTGAGTAGAGGCAACGTATTTACTCTCAGCTTTCCCTTTTTCTCTAGAATATCTCTTGTGAGTGAGAACATACTCATCAGCTAAAACTGCAGCATCAGACAAATTATCTATTCTTCTTTCATCAAGATATAGGCTTACATCTTTACTAATACACCTTTTGAAGTCCTCCAGCAAAATCATCTGCTTAAATTTGTCAAAATCAGAATCCACATTCTTAGAATTTAACCACTGCTCTAACAGATCTTCTTTGATTTTTGCATACTCAACATGGGATTGCTTATCTTGCTTGTAAGTTGTCCTAAATTTTACTCTATAGGCTTCAGGAACAAGGTCATAGGCCTTAAGAATCAAGCTCTTAACTACATCATAATTATCAGATTGATCCTGAGGCAAAGCTGCATAAGTTACTTGAGCTTTACCGGTGAGAACAGTTTGAAGGAGTACTGGCCAATACTTTTTGGGCCAATTAAAACCTGTAGCTACCCTCTCAAACAACTGAAAATACTTTGTTAAATCAGATTCATTAAAAGGAGGGACAAGTTTAACATTTTTAGCCACATCAAAATCATCAGAGCAAGATGATCCAGTTCCACCTTGTTTCATGCGATACTCATGGTCTGCCTGAATCCTAGCAATTTCAACTTGTGCCTCGGCCTCTTTAGCACGTGCTTGAAATTCAGCTTCCTTCACACGAGCCTCCTGCAGGGCTAGCTGTAACTTAGCTAATTCAATCTGCGTTTGCTCATTTGGAGGAGTTACATTAAACAAGCTTTCATTAATCATGTCAACAATTTGATCTTTAGAATGATGAGAGCGAACAGCAATTCCCAATTTTTGAGCAACAAGCTTAAGTTCATTCTTTGTTCTGTTTTCCACATCACACACTGTTTGCACATTTGACAAAAAATCTTTGGCTTCATCAAGTGTAGTAATAGTAGACATCATGAATAAGTAACAGTCACAAACTATCGAGCATTATCCTTATGATAATATCCTGAATATCCTGATAAGAAGTCGCCAAATTTATGTTACGGAACAGAGAAAGATAATGTACACTTTAAGTGAGAATACTAAAAATCACTACTGTCCCGTAAAGTTCCAGGTTCAAAACAAAAGAGTTAGGTAAAATTACAAGTTAAAGTTTAATGCTCAAACTAACAACAAAACATTCAGGACTCATAAGGATAATG
>NC_136976.1:34899745-34917245 GCF_032717465.1 Coenobita brevimanus | reverse complement strand
TGGGAGGGACGGAAAGATGGTGAGATTTTACGTTGCTGGAATTAATTAACTGGAAATTTATTTGGCGGCGTTTTGAGAGAGAGAGAGAGAGAGAGAGAGAGAGAGAGAGAGAGAGAGAACAAGGTAAAAAAGTGCTGAAAAGAATTGTACCCCCTCCACAATATGTCTACCCCCGAAGTATATATGTCCCCCCCCAATGCATACATGCCCCCGCTAATCTTGCTAGGTCAGCATGCTTTCCCACGCCTGAAGACGGCGTTATTGCATCAGTTGATACCAGGCAGCCGAGAAGGGCAGACTATTTTACTGTGAGCTTGTAATAAACTCCTTATCTAGCTGTTTGTACACGGAGTTTCTATTACCAAAGTATTGCAAGTTACATTTGGTAGCAACGGTGTTTCGAACCATCACATTCTGACCACCTTCTTGGATTTTTAGTGATACAACAAGATACACGACGACTCGCATCTGCCAGCCTCGCCCCTCCTCCATGCCTCTATACCTTGGCTGTGCTTTTCGAGTGTACCATTTTTCTCACCAGTGCTCACCTCTCAAACCACCGCACCCATACGCCTTGTTCCTGACCGCATGTGTCGCCGTCGCCGACCTACGCACCTGTTGCACCTGTTCCCAGCACCTGTTCCGGACTCATCATAGCTCCTGCCCCCACGGTGCCACTTATCACTGTCTGCCCGCTGCCTGCCCACCACCATTCTCTGCATTTGCAACTCACCAGCTCTACACCTGCCTTGCGCCGACATCTGCCCTCACCACCCACCACCGGCCTCCGCCGTCGCCCGCATCTGGTCTGCATTACGGAGCCTCCTAAGACCGCCACTCCCTGCCGGTGATTCATCGCGGCGTCTCTTCTCCTCTCCCCCCAGCTGTCTCTCCACCGCCGCCCCGCCCCGCCCCGCCCCGTCGCCCCGCCCCGCCCCGCCTCGCCCCAGCCCAGCTACGCCCAGCCACCCTGCACGTTATCCATCTCGACACTCCTGTTTCTACTGTGTAACTATAGTATATCTTTCCTTTCTATAGAGATTATCCTCGATTTTCTCTACAGATTGGTTATTGTAAATATTCCATCTCATTTTCATTACCCCGATTTCATCTTCACCTACGTTATTTATACTACATCTCATCCTTCGCATTTTATTTAAACCATCCATGCCCGCACCTTCATTCATTTTCACACCTAGTGTATTCCATTCTCCCATTGTTATTTATACATTTCCACCTACGTATCCATCTTCATCCTTTCATCTTCCATTGCTGCATTAAATGTCATACTTTCCACGTCAACCGCTTACCACCAGCCCTCTCGACCCGGAAATATCACCTGCTCATACCCCGTCTGCCGACTCTAACACAATCGCTCATTTACAAAGTGGCAAAGAGTACCACCGCCCTGTACCTGAGACTCCCGTTTCACTTCCCGCAGAATCACTTACTACCCATCCTACACTCGTAAATCCAGATACTTCCTCCTCTACTCCTGCCTCTGCTCTCCCTTCTTCTTCCTCTACTCCTTCCCCTGTCGTTACCTCTCCTGCCTCCCTTCATACCCCGTCTTGCTCGCCCTTAACAGCCACTACCTTCTCTCTCTCCCACACCTCTCCTGCCGCCACTTCTACACTTCCAGCCATGGCCAATCCTCCACAGTCTATCTATCTCGACGATGCCAATAGTCCCAAATTTACCAGCCAGGACCCAACTTGGTCTGTCTATGATTTCCTCAGAGATGTCGAAACAGAAATAAACAATAGACAAATTACCGAGGAATCGCTCAAAGTAGCTTACCTCCTCGGTCGCTTGCACCACGGTAAATCAGACATCGGATCTGCTATCCGTGCAGGACATTTCGATAGCATTCGTACCTTTGCTGATTTTCGTACGGAGCTCATCAGCCTTTGTTGCCAGCATTCAAATACCGCGTCTCTCATGGGATTCATTAATCTCCTAAACCAACTAGATGAGGACTTGCACGTCCCAGCGCAATATGCCAAGCTCCGCGAAGCTGCCGCCGCCATGAAAGCAACTAGTAGCGAGATGCTCCAATTACTGGTAGGCACGAAATGGTTAGAAGACAAGAATGGCGTTCCAATGCTTTCACTCACCAACTTTGCTGACTTAATTGGTTACCTCAGATTCCTTCACTGGCTTACTCCTAAACAGCGAGAGCTAGCCTTGGAAATCGGTTTCAATCCAGGAGATAAAATTATTCAGGTTACTAAAGCCATTCATGAAAGAACAGGTTCGAACTACACGCGTCAGGGCACCACCCAACCCTTGGCCTCCTCAGTCTGTCACATCTCCACTACCCCAGACCAATCTCGCTCCCGTCCCACCACACACGGCAGACCTGCCACACATCGCTCTCCTACCGCAGGTCATGATCAATCTAGCGCCCGACGAAACAGACAATCTTCGATTCTTTGCTGGTACTGTGGTCATCCTGGACATCGAGCATCCAGTTGCAACTGTACATACAGACGTCCTCACTCCCAAACCAGACAGCGTACGCCTTCCCGCTCACGTCGTCCACACTGCAAATACCACAAATCAAGCACGACTCACACCACTGAGGAATGTCGTTACCTCAACCGCCCACAGTCGGGGGAAGCGCCGCACCCGTATCGGACCAATATCACGTAGAACCAGAAACCCAACTCCCCATCCGCCATGTAGGTCCCATAACATCCTCGGGTTTAGTCATTCTCATAAGCAGTCTTGACATACCAACGTCATTCTTCTTGGACACTGGATCTATAGTAAATCTCATATCCGAAAATTCCTTACAAATTATTCATCGCCATCACAGCCACGTCAGTTTCCTAGAACCACCAGACATTCGCCTATGTGGTGTAAACGGCTCAGAGTTTAAGGTTAAGGGAAGAGTCACCCTTGAATACAAACTCCACAGAGATTTGCCCCCTATCCTCATTGAATTTCATGTCACTAATGACTTGCAGTATCCCGCAGATGCCCTTATTGGTTTCTCCACCATGGCACAACATTCCATTGCATTATTACCTGCTTGTGGTAGTATAGACATTTCTGGATTCCCGGTTTACACTATGGAATGTCCCCGTCCTATTCTTATGATCAAATCAGTCCTTCAATTACCTCTGTCCCTATCACTACCAAAAAGTCCAACCCAGCCCAAACCACCACTATCATCATCTGAGAATACAGAGATCATTCCTTTACTGACTGCGAGCAAGGACATAAATTCCTCAATGTCTCCTGATACATCATCTCAGCCCTCGAACATGGCTCTTACATCCTCTCCCGACAACACTATCGCTGACTCAGACATGTCTCAGTTACCTACCTCACACAGTCTGAATGATCTTCTCCAACACGTATAGATGAAACGTGCAGTAACGAATACTTGCACAATTTTGTTACCGCATGAGTTCACCAAAGTCTCTGTTTGTGTTGCCGGTGCGAACGAAGGAGTGGATGTACTAACCCTACCTGAGACGTGTTGTGTGAATGGCTTGACTTATGAGTCAGTGTGGTGTACAGTCTTAGAGGACAGTTTATGCTACCTGTACTTGCTCAGTGTCACAAATGCTCCACTAAAACTTAAAAGTGGTGTAAAGATTGGAGACTTCCTAGTATACCCAGCGCCGTAAAGGTGTGTCAGGATTCCTCAATTCCTACTACTCAGACTGATGATACGCCAATCGGTGTATGTACTATTAACTCTACGGGATCTGCGCCGACATATTCACCCGATATGCTCTCACATCTCACTTGCACAGATTTCCCAGAAAATATGCCTCAACTCCTCGACCTTCTGACCTCGTACAGAAACGTGGTTGCCTTACCCGGTGAACCGATGGGTAGAACAGACCTTGTCAAACATACGATTGAACTACTCCCAGGAACTCAGCCGATTTACATACCAGCGTATCGATTTCCTCACAGCCAGAGAAAGCAAACAGATCAAATGGTACAGAACATGTTAGACCAGGACATTATTGAACCCTCCGTCAGTCCATGGAATAGCCCACTTTTCTTAGTACCAAAGAAGGACGGCAACTTTAGACCAGTAGTCGACTATCGTAAGGTCAATTATGTCACCGTTCCAGACCGTTTCCCGTTACCTGTCCTCACTGATTTGCTAGAATCCCTTGGTGAAAATAACGTAGTCTTTTCATCTTTAGACCTCCTCAGCGGGTACTGGCAGTCGAAATGGAAGAGTCCTCTCGCCCAGTTACAGCCTTTAGCAACCCTTCCGGACATTTTCAGTTTAAGAGACTCCCTTTTGGTCTGAGAAATGCTCCCTCAGTGTTCATGTGACTTATCCATTCAGTCTTCAGCGGTATGATGGGACACTCTCTTTTTGCTTACCTGGATGATATCATTGTTGTGAGTAAATCCATCCCTGATCATTTTACCAAACTCCAGCAAGTCTTTGAACGCCTCCAGCTCGCAGGCCTGAAAATCAATCTCAGTAAATGTGACTTCCTGCGAAAAAAAATCAAATTCCTAGGCCATGTCATAGATGCACAAGGCATTCATACTAATGAGGATAAAACTAAGGCGATCATCAACTTCCCAGAACCTACCACTACTGACGCTGTACGAAGTTTCCTGGGCCACAGTGGCTATCATCGTCGGTTTATCCGGGATTATGCACAGATCGCCGCTCCTCTGACCCACTTACTCAAGCAGAATGTGCCCTTTGTTTGGACTAATGACCGGTCACAGGCTTTCCAAAAGCTAAAGACAGCTCTTGTAAATGCCCCTATTCTAGCGTTCCCTGATTATACCACACCCTTCCTTCTCTGCACAGACACCTCAGGCACTGGACTTGGTGCCGTTTTGATGCAACTCGATGAAGCATCAAGGAAGCGCGTAATAGGGTATGCTAGTCGCACCCTTACAACCGCTGAACGTAACTACAGTGTCACAGATCTCGAAGCGCTAGCGGTAATCTGGTCCTTGAAACATTTCAGAGATATAGTCTATGGTTATCCGGTGCATATCCAAACAGACCACCTTCCACTATGTGATTTGTTCAAGAATCGCAACCTAACTGGTAGGTTAGCTAGATGGTCTGTCATCATCCAGGACTTTAATCCCACTTTTCAATATGTACCAGGCAAGTTGAATGTAGTCGCAGACGCACTCTCACGTCACGTAGCAGCAGCTATAACATCACTGCAGCCTGAAGTAACTGAAAATACTACACTAACGTCAGAAGTTGTTCGAAACTTTCAACGCCAAGACCCCATGTGGTCCAAAGTCATTTATTTCCTAGAATCTGGCGATGCCTCGACCTTACCTACTCTGCCAGTATCACTAGATAAGTTCATGCTAGATGATGATCTCTTGTACAGGAAAACACTGCTAACAGGCAAAGATATGCCCAATCGCGAAGTACGCCAACTTGTTGTCCCCACTGCCCTGATACCAAAGGTTCTTCATATTGTTCATAATACTCCTCAAGCTTCCCATCCAGGTAAAGACCAATGCTTGCGCCAAGCACGTCTCAAATACTATTGGCCAACCAAGCGCCGCGATATCAATGCCCACTGTGACTCTTGCCTCTCCTGCCACCGCCACAAAGGATCAACTGGCTTACCAGCACCTCTCTTACAATACCCAATCCCATCACGACCATGGGAAACTGTCTCAATCGATCTCTTAAAACTACCTCTCACAGAATCTGGCGCTGAGTACTTGTTCGTAGCGGTCGACCACTTCTCCCGCTACTGTGTCCTCGTACCCCTCTCCGACAAGACCGCGAACAGCGCTGCATGTGCCCTTGTAGAACACGTAATTTGCCCGTTCAGTACCCCTCATACCATTCTTACTGACAACGGTACAGAGTTCAACAATAGCCTTCTCGATGAGATCTGTCGCCACTTTCGTATCAGTAAGTGCAATGTCGTGCCTAACCATCCGGCTTCCAATGGCCTTGTAGAACGCCACAACCGTAAAATCTTAGAGTGCCTCAGACATCTCGGCTCCCATAGTTCGTCCTGGGATGACTGGATTCCCCAAGTGGCATCCTCCATCAATAGTTCCATCAATGCATCCATTGCTGAATCTCCCTTCTTCATCCTCTTTGGCTTTGACAAGGACCTCCCATACTCTCTCTTATCCTCAAAGCCAGAACCCATCTACAACATGGATGATTATGTTAAACTAAAATTGGCCAACTTCCAGACAATCCACCAGTATGTCCAATCCACTTTGGCTTCCTCTCAGGAGGACATGCTGCAGCGCCAACATAAGTCCGCCTCTCCTATCACTATCAATGTAGGCGATCTTGTCTTTGCTCATTCCCATACGCGTTCCTCTAAGTTGGATGACAAATTTACAGGGCCCCACCGCGTCCTCACTCAACAAGGCAACAAATTTCACCTCCAGGACCTGTCCACTAGGGACACCAGATGGGTCCACGTCGATGACTTAAAGCTAGCACCCCGTGGCCTCGTGTTGGAAGAGTCACTTACACAACCTCCTGCCCCCTCTTCCCCTCCTCCCATCACTCAGTCTACCTTGTCTCCACCTATCCCTCAGTCTCCTTCCTCTCCATCTCCACCTGCTCATTCATCAATCAATCAATATTGGTCCAAACTGAGCTCTGCCCATCAACCTCTTCATGACCTCCCCCATTAACTCTACCCTGATTTTCTAGGTACGATGTTAGCGATCTCCCTGCTGGCAGTGCTGACCCTCCTGGGGTCTGGGTCAGGTCAGGACGATGGTGGAGTACGTCCCGGGGCCTTGGTCGGCTCGGGAGGCGAGGTAATGCTAATCGACAACATCGCCTCTTTGCGCTACGATCTTGCGCCCCTGGCCGACGTAGCCATTGCCCTACCTCCCTACGCGCACCAGCTCCACGGAATCAGGAACCATCTCACGGCCCTCATGGGGACACACAACCCGAATGAGTATCTCTATAACCTTTTCCTCTCACTCTCCTGGCAATTGCAATACATAAGTACCAGATTCACTGAGCTCAATGACACATTTTCCATTCAGACACTCGTGGGTCGTTCTCGTGTGAAACGAGGTCTCTTCGACTTCGGCAGTGAGATTCTGAGTGGCTTGTTTGGCGTTGCTACAGCCCGTGACATTTCTGGCTTCAAATCTGATCTCACTCATTTAGCCTTAGCCCTAGAATCACAATGCCGAGTCATTAAAATCCAACACACTATGTTACAGAAGCTCACAACCCAACTCAATGAAGTCACGTCCACTCTAAACAATTTCACCGATATCTTACAACGCCACCTTTCAGATCTCAACGTTATCTCTCAGTTCTTCTACCTCAAACTCAACATGGATAATCTCCAACTGGCCGTTGACTCTCTCCTGTCTCAAGTCTCTACCTTGGTTCGTATCCTGGTCGATGCTATCAATGGACGTGTCACTGCCGACTTAGTACCTGTCTCCGCTCTCTGTTCTGTCCTGGAATGGGCTCACTCCACCTTCGGTCTCTCCCCAGTCCTCCCTTACTCCTCCCTTGAATATTATTATCCTGTTCTCGAAGCCACTCTTCTCACTACATATGTCGTCGTCCATATTTCTCTCCGTTCTGCCATAACCTTTAACCTTTTCCACATCATTCCCTTCCCTTTCCGCCTCAACAACTCCTTGTTACAGGTATCTGTTCCTTCAGAATATTTCCTCCTCTCCCATGATCATCTTTCCGTTGCCTTCCTTTCTTCCACAGACCTCCGGCAATGTTCCTCCCTTACTCCGACCTCTCGTCTCTGTGCTGCCCACCTTTTCGCTATCTTCCCTAGCAGTGCTAAACCCTGTGAGTCTGCTTTAGTTCGCAACCATTCCATCTACTCGGCCTGTTCTTTTGTCCCAGCTCCTGACCTCCCGGTCCACCATGCTCACCTCAACCATGTCAAGTACTTCTTCTTTGCTGTTCCCATCTCTGTCACAATCATGTGTGGTTCTTCCGTTCGCTCCGTCCCCGCTAGTGGTCTCTACAAAGCACCTGACTATTGTACCGTCAAATCAGAGTCCGTCATCACTTACGCCACTCGCTATCACCAAGCTGTTCGTAAACACTCCTATGACATCTTTCAACCAATCGACATGCCTTCAACCCTACCATCTGCCAACATTACCATCACCTCCCCTCACTTGCGCATGCTCACCTTCCTCAGTGACAGTGATTTCATTATGGATCAATTCTCTCTGGCCTTCAGCCGTTCATGGGTTCATCCAACAGTTGTGTTTCCCCCTGTGGTTATCGCTTTCATAGGTTTTCTACTCATCATCTGTGCAGTGCATTGTTGTGTCAGAAAAATGGAATGTCGACTCCAGGAAATCAGAGTCGCTACAGGCATAGTACCCCTACACACGACGTAGAAACTCCCCGTACTTAGTGCCCTCACATTCCGTGACTACCATTGCCATCTAACAATGAACCAAACTATGAATCGCACTCTGCCTACTAGAAAATGATGGTATTTCTTTCATACATTACTGAGTGACAGTGTATCCTACAGAAAATACAACAACAACAAAAAAAATGAAGGCAGAACAACAATAGAACTCTCATATCTACTCCTTGTTTATCATGTATCAAACTATTATTGTGTAATTCCCATTCTGTTTATATATACCTTCGACCCTTACTGGATTTGTACCTATTAATCCTTGTATATCTTATCTGTATATATCCTTCTCATTCCCTCCCCTCAACATGGCCATGTCTCCCCTCCTGCCCCTGTATCATACTTATCCCTTGTACAAAGCTCCCGGTCCTGCCTTACTACTATAATCAAACACCATTTAACTCACGGTGTCAGGAGACACCGTCTCAGCTACCCGGGGGAGTAGTGTACCCCCTCCACAATATGTCTACCCCCGATGTATATATGTCCCCCCCCAATGCATACATGCCCCCACTAATCTTGCTAGGTCAGCATGCTTTCCCACGCCTGAAGACGGCGTTATTGCATCAGTTGATACCAGGCAGCTGAGAAGGGTAGACTATTTTACTGTGAGCTTGTAATAAACTCCTTATCTAGCTGTTTGTACACGGAGTTTCTATTACCAAAGTATTGCAAGTTACAGAATACACAAGGGGAAAAATGAAGAAAAATAGAATGTAATAAAAACAGACGACAACATCAATGACGGCAACAACAACAACAACAACAACGACGACAACGACGACGCCATCAACAACAACAACAACAACAACAATAATTACTAGCCTCGGGAAAACTAACAATATTGGGAAAAAAAAAACGATATCTGCAGCAAGAACAACAACAACAACAATAATAACACAACCACCACCACAACCACCAACACCAACAACAGTAATAATATCAACAATCATAATAATAATAGAAATAATAATAATAATAATAATAATAATAATAATAATAACGATAATTTAATAATAATACTAATAATAATAATAATAATAGTAGTAGTATTAGCAGTAGTAGTAGTAGTAGTTTTTAATAATAATTATAATAATAATGATAATAATAATAATAATAATAATAATAATAATAATAATAATAACAAACAATACTCAAGGCTGGACACACAAGCATAAAAGACATAATTATACAAAAATATAAAAGTATATATATCCAATGTGGACAAAGAAACATGACAATTATATAAACAACCCAAACAACAACAAGTAAACAAAAACCTGCTGGAGCAATCAGGGAAGGGACAACAAATCTCATGTTGACTCCTCCACTTAGAAATAAAGGTGACAGAAAAGTTCTCTCTCTCTCTCTCTCTCAAAACCTCTCTTTATCACTCACTGTCTCTGCCATTCTTCCCTTGTGTTCTGGATAGTCTCATCATTTCTCTTCCTCCATTTCCTCTTCCTTCCTTTTTTCTTCTCTTCTATCCATGTTATTCTCTTTTACTATCCTTTTATTGGCCTTCCTTCTTCCTTCATCATATCCATACGTCGTTTCTCGATCCCCTCTTTTTTCTTCTTCTCTCCTGACCAGTCTAACTCACTCTTCTTCCTGTCTCTCTTTTCATTACTATCTACTTCCCTACTACTATTTTCTTCATCCTTTCCGGCAGTTTATCAGCCTCTTTCCTTCCTTCCTTCCTTTCTTCCTCCATTCTTTCGGAATCATATCTCTGTTCTTTTTCCTTACCTCATTTATAGTTCCCTTTTCAATTTATTTCTCCCTCTTTTCTCCTTCCCATCCTTCCTTCCTTCTCCCTCTCCTTCCTTCCTTCTTTATCTACTCGTGTCTTCACTTCTTCACAGTCAGTTCCTTTCTCCTTTACCCTGCCCCTCTATTTTCTCCCTTACTTCCTTTCCTTCCACATTGTATTTCATTATCTTTATTTTGACGGTGATATTTTGTCCATTTGCTGGTATTTTACATGACCCAGTGATAGAAAAATATTGTACTTAGGCTCAGCATCTCCTCCATGGCACTTCTTCGTGACTAGCACCATATTGTTAAGTTAATCTCTTGTTACAGTTCAGCATTCAAGATGGACAGATGGCAATTTTAGGCCAAGCCAGAGTAAGGTGATTATAGTTCTGCTTCTCTTCTTTATTAATCTTTGTTCAGTCTCTGTCTCCTGCCTTCCTTACTTCCTCCTCCTTCATTTTTATTTCCACTGTTCTAATCTTTGTCTCCTTCTTTTCCTTCCTCCCTCCCTCCCTTCTTCTTTCTTCCTTCTACTATTCCATCTTCTCTCCCTCCTTCCTTCTTCCCTCTCCCATTCCCTCCTCTCTTCCTCTCTCCTCGCTTCCCTCAGTCTCTCTTCACCTTCGCTCCCCTCTCATTCTCTTCTCTTTCTATTTTTTCCCATCCCATTCTTCCACTTCCCCCCCCCTTACTCTCTCTCTCTCTCTCATCGTTATACCACCCTCACCTCCTGTCTGTCCATTCTCCCTTTCCTATCTCCCTGTAATCAACATCTTCTTACTTTCCCTTATCCTCCCTTCTTTCCTTCATTCTCTCCTCTCGTCTTTCCTTCCCTCTTTCCTTTCTTCACATCTCCCCCCACCCCCCGTCTTGCCTTTACTCTCCTCTGTTTCTCTATTTTGTATTACTTCCTCATATTTCCTTCTTTCTTCTTTATACCTGCTTACCTTCTCCTCCTCTTCATACCCCCTTTCCTTCCCCCCGATCTTCCCTTCCTGTATGCTTCCTTCTTTCCTTCCTTCCTCCCTTCCTTCCTTCTTTCCTTCCTTCCTTCCTTCCATTTCAGTTCTTCCATCCCTACCTAATACCTTTACTCTCATCCTCGTCCCATTACTCCTTCCTTCCTTCCGCCTTCCTCTCCCCCTCCGTCCCTCCCTACCTTCCGCCTCCCTCCGTCCCTCCCTCCCACCTTCTTCCCTCTTAACACTCTTTATTGCCATTTTGCGTCCCTCTCTCTCTCCCACCTGAACCAGCTCACCTCTCTCTCTCTCTCTCTCTCTCTCTCTCTCTCCTTTTTTGGCACTTTTTGTCTTTCCATTGCTTTCTATTCACTCTTTCTTTCTCTTTTTCCCTCTGTCATTAATCTCTTTTTCTAGCCTTTTTCTTTTTTCTTCTTTTCCTGTCCTTTCCTCTTCTTGTATACTTCGTCGTAGTTGCCTTTTTCATTGTTTTTTTTGTCTGTATCTCCCGCCTTTTCTTCTTTCTCTCACTTTCCGGGTTATAATATTCATTTTTCATACCGTCTTTCTCGTTCTCAGTTTGTTGCTTTTTTCTTTTCTTTTCCTTCTTTCTTTTTTTTTTCTTTCCTTCGTTTTTCTTTCTTTTTTTCTGCCCAAGTTCCTTTCTTCTTCCTTTATTTGTCTGCTCTCTTTACCTACTCACATTATGTCCTACATTCTTTCACTTCCCCTTTCCAACCTCCTCATTCTCTCTTTCTCTTGTCTTGTGCTTTTTTTTTTACTGTCTATCTGCCATCTCTCTCTCTCTCTCTCTCTCTCTCTCTCTCACACACACACACACACACACACACACACACACACACCTGACCCAAAATTCTCTCCCTAATTCCTTTTCCTCTCCTCCCTCTTTTATCTTTTTCTTTCCGCGTCTGTTATTGTATTTTGCCTTTAGCTCTCGTTTCTTTCATTTTTATTTTTCAAATTTTTGTTCGTGTTATTTTTACCGGGACTTTTAATTTTTGTCAATGTTTTTATCATCTTACATTTTTAAAATTATTTCTGTTTTCTTTACTTATTTTGCTTTTCTTAGTACGGAATGTTTATCCATAGCCTAGTTTCAGTGCCATTCTTATTTTTTTCGATTGAATTTTGATAGTCTATCTTCTGTTACCTTCTCTTTCATATTGCTTTTTGTATTTATTTTTTTACGTTTCAGTTACAGTCGTTGTCGTCGTCGTTCCTCGCCTCTTGTTAAGTTTCCAATTTTTTTGGCTTTCTGAATTTTTTTTTTCTGTCTTTTTTTGTTATTAAGTTTCTCTTTTGTGTTTTAAGTAGTTATTCTTTTCTCTTTCTTTTCACTTTTTTTTCTTTGCCTTTCTCTGTCAGTAATAATATTCAGTTCCTTATCCTTTTCTTTTCTCCTTTCTTTTTTGAGGTTTCTTTGTTTGTTGTGCACTTGTCTTAGCACGGTTATCTTGGTGCGTGTTTTGTGTTTCCAACTCTCTCTTCAATTATCCTATTCTATTTTTTGTTGTTCTCTTTTTCTTCAACTTCTTTTTGTCTTTATATTCTGCTATTTATTTCTCATTTCTGTTTTTCATGTCATACTTCTTCACTGATTGTGTTTTTTTTCTTTTCCTGTTTGTATGTATTTCCCTTAGTTTTCTTTCTTCCCGTCTCTTATTATTCTTTCTCATTTCTTTTCAACCTGATTCTACTGTTTTGCATTCTCTTCTCTGTAGCTCTACTGTATAGTGCTTCTTACTTCATTATCTCAGTATATCCTTCTTTTGCTTTATAATCTCCTTTTCCACTTACGTTACTCTGCCTTCGTTTTTCTTCCCTTGAACTATTTCATTTCCTCCTTTTCAGTCTATTTCTTCTCCAGTCATTTTGTCTTCCTGTTAGATTTTTCTCCTTAACATGGACTTCCTTCTCTCTGCCTGGTGCTGTCTTTCCCATTCATTTTTAATCACATACATACACACACACACACACACACACACACACACACACACACACACACATCTTGCTTATCTCTATCCTTCCTTCCATCCTCCTCCCTTCTGTCTCTGTCTGTCTGTCTGTCTGTCTGTCTCTCTCTCTCTCTCTCTCTCTCTCTCTCTCTCTCTCTCTCTCTCTCTCTCTCTCTCTCTCTCTCTCTCTCATTTTTACTCCCTTCCTTGTTACATCCTCTTTTCCTTTTTTTCGTCTTCTCTTCTTCCCTCTTTTTTTCTCTTTCTCTTCCCTCTTCATTTGCCATTTCCTTCTTTTCTTTCCTGCTTCATTGTTTTACTATCCCTTTTACATTCTTCCAACCTTCATCTTTTTTTTTTTTTTTTAAGATAATCCTTCTGCTTCTCATTTTCTCTTTCTTCTTCTTTCTTCGTCTTTTTGCTCCATTACTTAATTTTTTCCTCCCTTCTTTCTTTTTCCTGTTGTCCCTCGTTATCGTTCCTTCTACCCTTCCTCTTACCTTTATTCTCCCACCCACTTAGTGTGGTGGTACTCTGTTTTTTACTCGTAGGGTAGCTCTACATTGAGTGGCAAGCCAAATGATTTCCTGAAAACCAGGAAAGCATTTACAACACTGGGTGGTAACCTTAAAACCAACCAACACGTGTTCCCTACGTGACAAGTGGGTTGGGGGAGAGTTAGTGCCCCTCCCCGGAAAACAACTAAAAATACGAAGAAGAAGCCTCGGACCAGGACTGAATAAAAGGTGACGACAAAGGACCGAACAAAGGAAATGGTATGGATAGCTACATGGAATACAAGGGGTGCAAATGATGAGGTGAAAGAGAGAGGGATTATCCAGGTGCTTGAGGTTGCGAAAATGGATGTATGTGGATTAACTGAAACTAAATGGTAAGGTGAGAGTGTGAGAGAATGGGAGTATGGATGGGGTGTATGCCTGGGACTAGGTGACAATGAGAGGGCAAAGGAAGGAGTGTGTATTGTTGAGAGTAACAGATGGAAGGAGAATATAAGAAAGTATGATCAGTTGACTCAAGGATTGAGTGGGTGAAATTGAAAGTTGGACTACAAATGTGGGCTATTGTGTGCGAGTGTGCTCCAACACAAGATCGTGCAAGCAGAGTGCGAGAAGAGTTCTGGACAAATGTGGAACCGTGCATGGAAAAGTTTGAAAAGAATAAGACAGAGTTTTTGACTGGAGATATGAATGGAAAAGTAGGGAATGTGAAGGTGGATGGAGTAGTTGCTGAGTGGAGTGTGCCTGCAGAGATGAATGAGAATGGCAGTATTTTAGTGGACATTTGTGCCGGGAGGGGGTTGGTGATAGCCAATACCCTCTTCAGGCACAAAAGGATCCATAGGTATACGTGGCAAATGATGAGAAGGGTGGATGGTGAACTAAATTAACGGAAGGCAATGACTGATTATGTGTGTCTGGATGAAAGGATGAAAAGGTGTGTAATAGATGCAAGAGCATACAGAGGCTGGTTGAGTGGACTTTCTGATCGCCACTTGGTGGTGGTCAGAATCAAAGTCCAAATGAAATGGAGAAAAAGAAGAAAGGAAGGACAGGAGGAAGTGGTTCATAGAAAGAGAGTGGAAAGGTTAGAAAAGGATGGGAAAAAGGCAGAATATAAGAGGGAAATGGAGGAGTGATTGAGTAAATGTGGATTGGAGCAGATGGGGGACGTGGAAGGTGTGTGCGAAATATGTACAGAAGAAATCTGTGCAGCATGTGAGGTGGTGTGTGGGGTGAACAGAAGACAAAAGGGGGTGCAGGGAACAGCATGGTGGAATGGAGGGGTGAGAGAGGCTGTGGTACAAACGAAGAAAGCATATAGTGAGTGGATGAGAAACAGGGACGTGGAAGAAGTTGAGTGATAGAAGTGGGTTATATATAGAAAGGAAGAGAGAGGTGAAAAGATTAGTAAAAGAGAGTAAGAAGAGGGTGGATGAGGAATTTGGAAGGAATTTGAGTGTAACTTGGAGGGAATGTTAAGAAAATGTTCTGGAAAGAGGAAAAGAGAGTTAGACAGGGTGCCAAAGAAGTTAGTTAGGGAGTGAAAGATAAAAGTGATAGATTACTAGTGGAAAAGGGAGAAAAAGTGAGCAGATGCAGATAACATTTTAAGCAACTGTTGAACATAGAAAATGAAAGTAATGCAAGTATAAGTGGCTGGGGAATGACTGGGAGAAGGAGGGATGTGAGAAGAGAGGAAGAAATCAGTAGGATGGAAGTTGTGAAAGTAATGAAGAAAGTTAAAATGGGGAAAGCCCCAGGAACTGATGGAGTGTGTGGTGAAATGCTGAAGCATGAGAGAGAGATAGTAGTAGAATGGATGTGGAAGATGTGCGGATTCGCCTGGGAGGAAGGCAGAGTCCCGGAAGATTGGAAGTCAAGTACAGTATAATTATTCTGCTGTACAAAGGAAAATGAGAAAGAGAAGTGTGTGGTAATCATAGGAGCATTTGTATTCTTTGTGTAATAGGAAAAGCAACTTACTGACAGAGTTAGGGAAATAACAGAAGAACTAGTTGGTGAAGACCAGGGAGGTTTTAGGTAGGCAAGAGGTTGTGTAGATCAGATATTCATTCTTAGATCTTTGGTGAAAAAGTTTCTAGAGAAGGGAAAGAAGTTGTACGTGGCCTTCATGGATTTGGAGAAAGCATATGACAGGGTGGATAGACAAGGATACACAACGCAAGAGTTAACCGTTACTCCAAGTCTTTCATTTATGCAACAGGTCATCTCTGGAACTGTCTCCCTCTGTCTGTATTTCCTACTTCCTATGATCTCCAGTCTTTCAAAAGCAATGTGTCCAGGCATCTCGAAATGAACGGATCTTGACTTTGGCTCTCTTTTGTATAATTTTTGTTTTTTCTTGGAAGGCACGGTTTGTGGGCTCCTGGCCTTTGGTTACTTCTTTCTTTCATAAAAAAAAAAAAAAAAAAAAAAAGATGGGAAGCTGTTGAAGACCGTGAAGAGTATGTATGAGGGTGCTAAGGTTGCAGTGCATGTAGATAGTGAACTGAGTGAATTTTTCTGTTTCAAGGTTGGATTGAAGCAAGGATGTGCCATGCTTCCATGGCTGTACAATCTGTTTATGGATGGGGTTATAAAAGAGGTACTAGGTAGGACAGTGGATGTTGGAGTGGCCCTAGTGATAGAGGGCAGTGTTTGGAAACTCCCTGTACTGTTGTTTGCAGATGATACTGTGTTGTTGAGTGAAGACCAAGGAGAGCTGCAAGGCTTGGTGGATGAGTTTGGGACAGTGTGTAAGAAACGGAATCTAAAGGTGAATGTAGGGAAGAGTAAAGTGTTGGTCTTTGAGAGAGGTGAAGTCAGTGAACGTACAGCGAGGTTGGATGGTGAGGAATTGGAAAATGTGAGTACGTTTAAGTACATGGGTAGTGTGATGAGTAAGGATGGAGGTTTGGAGGGTGAAGTGCTTGAAAGGGTACAGCAGGGAAGAAAGGTTGCTGGTTCCTTGAAAGCAGTGATAAGAAGCAGGGAAGTGAGCATGGAAGTGAAAAAGTTACTACATGACAGTATTGTGATACCAACTCTAATGTATGGAAGGGAAGCTTGCACGTTGCTGGAAGGACACAAGTCAAGAGTGAGAGCAGTGGAAATGAGTTTTTTAAGAGGAGCCTGTGGAGTCACATGGAGAGACTGACAAATGAGGATATAAAGGAGCGTTGTGGTGTGGATGTGGATGTGACAGGAATCGTTAGGAGGAATACACTGAGGTGGTTTGGCCATGTGGAGAGGATGGAGGGTGAAAGACTGACGAAGAGAGTGTATGTGAGTGAGGTGGAGGGGGGAAGAGGGAGGGGGAGGCCGAGGATGAGATGGAGGGATATGAGAGAGGGGGGTGTGAGTTGGGAGCGGGGCAGTGAAATGGCTGGGAACAGGGCGACGTGGAGGTGATTTGTTTGTGGCCACCCCGACCGGGATTGAGGCGTCTGGAAATAGATTAATAGACAGAAAAGATCATGAAGTGGAAAAAAAAAATCTAAAATGATTGTTAAGAAGTAGGAACGGCAAAATTGCACAGATAAGAGATAAAAAAGGCACGGAAACAAGACAGCATTCAGGATGGGAGGAGATTTGTATACCTCTACCCATTACTACATTCCACCAGCTACAAGTCTGTGGCTAAAGTGTGCAATGTAGTAATGGGTACAGGTCTCCAAATCTCCTCCCATCCTGAATGCTCTCTTGTTTCTGTGTTTTTTTCATCTCTTATCTGTGCACTGTTGCCATTCCTACTTCTTAACAATCATTATAGAAGAAAGTTTTTGTTTTCTAGTGTTCCTATGGGGGGAGGGGGACGTTTTTTCCCACATGACGGTGGGTCCTACGGCAGATATGTTGTGTTTTATGGAAATTAAAATTCTGAAATTGTTTCCTCCTCCTCC